>NC_053442.1:63522604-64122604 GCF_007990345.1 Gossypium hirsutum | reverse complement strand
CTAATTACAACATGGCTTAACGTGTGAAAGGTTGAAGTATAATTAGTATTCGAAGACAGTTTTTGTAACACTTCTTGTCCATGTTCATCGCCGAAACAAGGTAAGAAGCATTATCAAAAATGAAATACATTTTTATCATACAAACTGAGGTTTTTTTTTAGAAAAATTTTTGACATAATTCCTTTTTATAAACGTTCAATTCCTCCTGCAAATTTTCGAAACACAATTTCAAACAAATTCGATATTTCAACCAATATAGATATATATTTAAACACAGTTAAATCATTCACAACATTCTAGGTAACCTTGTTAATAATTTAAAGAAAAACAACCTATCAATTTAATATCCACTAACATTTTAAACCAAATAATAATTAATCCATTAGTTTGCGGATGAAATGCAGTACTAAAGTTCAATTTTGTACCCAAGGCTTCTAGCAACTTTTTCCAAAACCTCGAAGTGAACCTCGGATCTCTATCCGAAATAATGGACTTAGGCACCCTGTGCAACCTCACAATTTCAGCAACATATAACTCCACCAACTTTTCAAGTGAGTAATCAATACGTACCGGTATAAAATGGGTTGATTTTGTCAATCTATCAACGATTACCAAAATAGCATCTTTCTTTCTAGGAGTCAGAGGCAAACCCATCACAAAATCCATCGTGATTCTGTCTCATTTCCACTTAGGAATCATTACTGGTTGAAGTAAACCCGAAGGTACTTGATGCTCAGCTTTCACTTGTTGGCAAATTAAACACTTTGATACAAATTCCGAAATATCCTTTTTCATGCCCGCCCACCAATACAATTTCTTCAAATCATTATACATTTTCGTACTACCTGGATGAATTGATAAATCACCACTGTGTGCCCCATGTAAAATTTTCTGAATCAACTCGTCATTTATCGGTACACATATCCTATCCCGGAATATCAGACAATCATCTAATCTAATTAAAAAATCTGAGTCCCCACCTGATTCACACTGAAATTTCTTGGCTTGCAATTCACTATCATTCTTTTGAGCTTCACAAATTTGCTGTAAAAATAATGGTCTATCTTTCAACTCAGCCAAAATTGAACCATCCTCAGACATAGCTAAACTCGCATTCATTGTTCTCAAAGCAAACAAAGATTTTCTGCTCAAAGCATCAGCAACTACATTCGCTTTTTCGGGGTGATAATCAATCACTAGCTCATAGTCTTTTATCAATTCGAGCCATCTTCGTTGTCGCAAATTCAAATCCTTTTGATTCATCAAATACTTTAAACTTTTATGATCAGTAAAGATTCACATTTCTTACCATACAAATAATGACGCCAAATTTTCAAAGCAAAGACGATAACAGCTAATTCCAAGTCGTGCGTAGGATAATTCTTCTCGTGTGGTTTCAGCTGTCTCGAAGCATAAGCTATTACTCTGCCCTCTTGCATTAGTACACACCCAAGACCATTTAATGATGCATCATTGTAAATTATAAACTCTTTTCCTGTTTCAAGTTGTACCAACACCGGCGCCTCAGTCAATAATGCCTTCAATTTCTCAAAACTTAGTTGACATTTATTAGTCCATTCGAACTTGACATTCTTTTGCAATAACTTAGTCATAGGAGAAACAATCATCGAGAATCATTTAACAAAACGTCCATAATATCCAGCTAAGCCCAAAAAACTTCTAACCTCGAATACATTCTTTGGCGGCTCCCAATTAACAATTGCCGAAATTTTACTCGGATCAACCCGAATACCATCACTTGAAACTATGTGTCCCAAGAATCCGACTTCATGAAGCCAAAACTCACTTTTACTAAATTTAGCAAACAATTTCTTCTCTCTCAAAATCTGCAACACAGTTCTCAAATGTTCAGTGTGCTTGGATTCATCTCGGGAATAGATAAAAATATCATCTATAAACACCACCACTAACTTATGTAAATACAGTCGAAAAATTCGGTTCATTAAATCCATAAAAATAGCCGGAGCATTAGTTAAACCGAAAGGCATCACAAGAAATTCATAATGTCCATACCTCGTTCTGGAAGCAGTTTTTAGCACATCTGACTCTTTAACTCTCTGTTGATAGTAGCCAGATCTCATATCGTTCTTTGAAAACACTATTGCCCCTTTTAATTGGTCAAACAAATCATCAATTCTTGGCAACGGGTACTTGTTCTTTATAGTCACTTTGTTGAGTTGACGATAATCAATATAAAGTCTCATAGGACCGTCTTTATTTTTCACAAATAACATAGGAGCACCCTAGGGAGAAAAATTCGGTCTCACAAATCCTTTATCTGTCAACTCTTGCAACTTATCTTGTAACACTCTTTACCCGTGTTCCTTGCCAGAACAGAGTATAAGGAATTACTAGAACTCAAACACTTGTAATTGTTCTAATTGCGATACATTGTCACTAATTTTTTTTTATAAATTTCGGCAGCATTTCTGCTTATTTTTACATAAAACCCCCTGCAAATTTTCAAAACACAATTTCAAACGATTTCAATATTTCAACCAAATACAGTTATATGTTCAGACACAATTTATCCAATAATAAACACCAACATTTTAAACTGAACAATATGTTATATACATATTTATACTACATTACATTAAGTCATCTATACATGGCATGGTTCAAAAGTGTTGGTTGCAAAATACCCAAAAGATGATGATAGTGTAGATGATGTTCTGACTTCGTCCAATTTCCGAGCTGATTGATGCCACTATAATCAAGGGAAAATAAAGAAGAGTAAGCATATAGCTTAGTAAGTAAACATATGACAAATTAATAAATTTCTCACATGATTACATAGTAATATAATTTTAATCACACATAAATTTTATTGTTTGTTCAATTTCCAGCAAGCTGTTTTTTGCATCATGGTCACTAATTTATTTTTATCTGGAGATACAGGGCTCCAAATTAAGTTCCGTAAATTTTTCCTAAAACTAAACTCATATACTTTCTTACCATAAAATTTTCAGAATTTTTAGTTTAGCCAATTAGTACAGTTTATTCTCTATATATTCCCCTATTTTACTACCCGACAGTCCTAACCTCTCCTTACTAAAATTTACTTAACTCTCTGTAAAAAATTCAAAAAATATTATTGTTTACTTTTCTTGAAAATATACTCATTAAGGAATTCAAGCATGTAAATTTAAAGCCATAATTATTTTTGTACAATTTTTGGTAATTTTCCAAATTTGGAACAGGGGATTTCGAAATCAATTCAATCCTGTCTTATTAAAATTCAAATATCCCAAAATATATAACTCTTTTTGCTTGTCCTATTTCTTTCATGTGAAAATAGACTCATTCAGCTTCAATTTCATATATTATTCAACCTCTAATTCAATTTCCACCATTTATGGTAATTTTTCGAAGTTTCCCAACTGTTGTTCAAAACTGTATTATATATAAATTTACACTTTTGTAGTTTTGATATTTCCTTCCATCTTACACTTGGGTTGATTAAGTACCAAACCCAATATTTCTCACAGAATCCTGTCCATTTTATATATATACACCTTTCCAATTTCCTTGTTGAACACTTGAAATGTTATCCGTTACTCAATGGATTCAGCACTTAGCAGTCACCAGTGATTCGGGGAATCGACACTTAGCAACCCCTTTCACATTCAAAGATATGGTAGAATCAGCACTTAGCAACCACCAATGATTTGAGGAATCAGCACTTAGCAACCCCTTTCACATTCAAGATATGGTGGAATCAGCACTTAGCAACCACCAATGATTCGGGGAATCAGCACTTAGCAACCCCTTTCACATTCAAGTTACGGTGAAATCAGCACTTAGCAACCACCAATGATTCGGGGAATCAGCACTTAGCAACCCCTTGGGGGAATCAGCACTTAGCAACCCCCTTTATATTCAATGTATTCCGGCTTATTTCGAGTGTTCAACCGGAAACCTTGATTTTAACACTTTATCACCTTTCCCAACTTAACCACATTTTTTAGGATCTATACCAAGTATTTATTCTGTGTTCAATTAAATCTCAACGAATATTAAATAATATCAAAATAATGCATTAATTCACATGTTTACTTACCTCGGTGCAAAATATTGTAATTTTACAATTTACTCCACGATCTTCACTTTTTCCCGATTGAGGTTGTATCCTCGTCTTTCTTGATCTATAATAGTAAATTTAGCTTATTTAATATTCACATTTATTAAAACAATCCTCGACTCAACTTTTTACAAAATTATGATTGTCCCCAAACTTTTACATATTTATACTTTTGTCCCTAAGCTTGAAAATTAAATTTCATTCATTTATTCTTATGTTTTACATATTTACACTTTTCCCTCCTATGGCAACGTTAAATTCTCACTCTAACACATACTTTTGAACATTAATTATTTTTACCGATTATGTCAATTTACCCGTTTTCGCTTAAAATTGCTTAGCAAAAGTTGTTTAACATAATTTCTAGCTTCATATTCTATCATAAAACAACAAAATAAACACATTTCACCTATGGGTATTTTTCCAAATATGAACCCTAACATGAATTAATGGTAGAATAAGATAAACCGAGCTATGAGGATCTCAAAAATGTGAAGAACATTAAAAACGGGGCTAGGATGCACTTACTATGAGCTTGAGAAAGTGAAGAAACCCTAGCTATGGTTTCTTCCAAAATTTGGCAGCAACTATGGAGAAGATGAGCATATTTTGCCATCTTTTCCCCATTTAATTCTATTTATTTTCCAAATGACTAAAATGTCCTTACTTTAAAAAAATCTATTTCACTAATTCTATGCCCATTTTTGTCCATCAATTAACTAATGGTCTAATTCACATAAGGACCTCTAATTTAAAATTTCATAACAATTAGGCACTTCTAATATGTAAAACTCAACTTTTGCACTTTTTACAATTTAGTTCTTTTGACTAAATTGAGTGCCCAAACATTGAAATTTTCGAACGAAATTTTCACGAAATTTTTTCATGAAATTATCGACCATAAAAATATAATGATAATAATATTTTACCTCATCGAATTTGTGGTCCCGAAACTACTGTTCCGACTAGGCCCAAAATCGGGCTGTTATAGATCTTTTAATTCTCTCAATTCAGTTGGAGCCATTCTATACGGAGCAATAGAGATCGGTGCAGTACCAGGTAACAGATCAATAGCAAATTCAACTTCCCTAATCGGAGGTAACCCAGGCAATTCCTCTGGAAATACATCTGAAAACTCACAGACTACCGGTACTGATTCAAGCTTCGACTCCGATATCTTAGTATTTATCACATAAGCAAGATAAGCTTCACACCCTTTTCTTATGTATTTTTGAGCCGACATATTCGAAATCACCATAGGCAATTTACTTGATTCATCTGTTTCAACCCGAAGAATTTCACCATTTTCACACTTCAATTCAAGGATTTTCTGTCTACAATTTACCTTGGCATCATGCAGCATCAACCAATCCATCCCCAGAATAACATCAAACTCATCAAATGGTAACAACATCAGATTAGCCGGGAAACAATGACCTTGAATCCTCAAAGGACAATTCTTGCTAACCTTATCGACTAACACATATTTGCCTAAAGGATTTGACACTTTAACCACAAATTCAGTATTTTCAATAGGCAAATTCTTATTAGATACTAAATTCACACATACATAAGAATGAGTAGACCCGGGATCAATCAATGCATTAACTTCAGTATCATAGAGAGAGAATATACCAGTAATCACATCAGGAGATGATGCTTCCTCACGAGTACGTATAGCACTAGCTCGAGCAAGTGTTCGATGTTCTGGTCTCACAGCTGTATCTTTCATTACACTTTTACCACTAGCTCTGCTTCCGGTATTTCTCGGTGGTCTACCTCTGTTAACAGTATCACCCGATCTAACATTCTGAAATTTTTCTTCTTCAACTTTCTCAGGGCAATCTTTAATGTAGTGTTGTCGAGAACCACACTTGAAACAAGCTCGGCTAAGTAACCAGCACTCACCAGGATGTTGCCTACCACAATGCTGACACTCAGGTTTATTAGGCTTCACACTCCCCACACTTGCTACTGAAGTAGCTTGAGCTTCAGGACCCGAATATGATTTTCCCTGGTCTCGGCGTGAATATCCAGCTGAAATTGTCAATTGAGGATTCATCTCTTTAGACTTCTTTGACTGAGTTTGAAATAATTTACTCATTGGTCTCTTTCTTGCATCTCGAGCCTCAATCACAGCTTTTCTCTTCTCTTTATTCAATTTTTCAGCCTTGCAAGCTCGATCAACCAGTACCACAAATTCCTTCAGTTCCAACATCCCAACAAATATTCTGATATCTTCATTTAACCCGTCTTCAAACCTTTTACACATAATAGCTTCTGTGGGCATACACTCTTGAGCATATTTACTCAGTCTAACAAACTCTCTTTCATACTCTGCCACAGACATTCGACCCTGCTTCAACTCAAGAAATTCCTTACGTTTTTTATCGATGAACCGTTGGCTTATGTATTTTTTTCTGAATTCTTCCTGGAAGAAATCCCATGTAACCCTTTCTTTTAGAACCACAGATATCAATGTTTTCCACCAACGATATGCTGAATCTTTCAGTAAGGATATAGCACATTTTAAACATTCTTCAGGAGTACACGATAATTCATCAAATACCCGGATAGAGTTTTCAAGCCAAAGTTCTGCCTTCTCAGGATCATCATCTATATTAGCCCTGAAATCTTTCGCCCCTTGTTTTCGGATTTTATCAATTGGGGGTTTACTCAGTTTTACCAATTCAACACCTTGTGAAGCTACAGGAACCGGTTGGGGAATAGGAGGGTGTGGAGGAGGTTGTGCATTCGAATTTGCTTGAATAAATTCGGTGTACCAATTGTTCATCATATGAAGAAAGGCTTCTCGAGCCTCATCCTGACTTTGTGTTTCATGTCTACTTTCCTCAGGCGCGGTCCCTTGCGTAGGAGCCGGCACATTACTTTCTACACCATCTGCTACAGCTCGGTCAGGATCCATTTACTATATAAAAACACAATTTTAAATTGTCAGAAATCATCACACTATCACAATATATTTATGGCATGTATGGATAGACTTTCACACACATTATGCTAATCCGAGAACCGGCTAAACCGTAGCTCTGATACTACTAAAATATAACACTTCTTATCCATGTTCATCGCCGAAACAATGTAAGAAGTATTATCAAACATGAAATACATTTTTATCATACAATCTGAGGTTTTTTTTTTTAGAAAAACTTTTCACATAATTCCTTTTTATAAACGTTCAATTCCTCCTGCAAATTTTTGAAGCACAATTTCAAACAAATTCGATATTTCAACCAATACAGTTATATATTTAAACATAGTTAAATCATTCACAACATTCTAGGTAACCTTGTTAATAATTTAAAGAAAAACAACCTATCAATTTAATATCCACTAACATTTTAAACCAAATAATAATTAATATATATATTATATATCATTTTACATTAAGTCATCTATACATGCCATAATTCAAAAGTATTGGTTACAAAATACCAAAAGATGTAGATAGTGTGGATGATGTTTCGACTCTGTCCAATTTCCGAGCTGATTGATATCACTATAAAACAAGGGAAAATAAAGACGAGTAAGCATATAGCTTAGTAAGTATGTATTTAATTGATAAATAAATTTCTAGCATGATACCATAGATAATATAATTTTTATCACACATAAATCTATTATTTATTCAATTTCCAGCAAACTGTTTTTCTGCGTCATAGTCACTAAATTATTTATATCTGGAGCTACGAAACTCTAAATTAAGATCCGTAAATTTTTCCTGGAACTAGACTCATATACCTTATTACCATAAAATTTTTATAATTTTAGGTTCAGCAAATTAGTACAGTTTATTCTCTAAATGTTCCCCTGTTTCACTGCTTGACATTTCTGACCTCTCTTCACTAAATGTCAGTTATCTCTTAGTACAGAATTCAAATGGTGTTCCCACTTATTTCTTTTGAAAATAGACTCAATAATAAATTTAAGCATGTAAATTACAAAATATAATTATTTTTGTACAATTTTTAGAGATTTTCCAAATTCAAAATAGAGGATTTCGAAATCATTCAGATCTTGTCTCACTAAAATTCTAATATCTCAGAATATATAACTCCTTTGGTCATTCTTTCTCTTTTATGTGAAAGAAGACTCATTAAGCTTTAATTCCATTTCTTATTCAACTACTAACTATATTTCTATAATTTTTGGTGATTTTTCGAACTAACATCACTGCCACTATCCAAATCTGTTCTGTTTCAAATTCACTTATTCACATAACACTATAACCATTTATTTTGTAAGCACAATACAAAACTTCATCACTCTAGTTACTCTTTTGCAACTTATCACATTTCAATCATATATTCATATTTGTTTACCATACTCATATCACTTTGAACATGTCGGTATAATAGCAAACAGTCGGTGGTTTGCACATAGTACCACTCATTTAACTATTATCATTCGATACACGTAGTAGCCTTCACATAGTACTACACACGTGATCAAGTTTTCCGGTTCACGTAGTAGCCTACACATAGTACTACACACGTGACCAAGGCCTTCCGGTTCACATAGTAGCCTGCACTTAGTACTACACACGTGTTCGCAGACATTTTATTCAAGCCTTTCTTATTCCGACAGTTCCACAGAGATTTCTACCCATCAATGATTTATAATTTATCCATAACAATTCATACTCTCAATATTTCCATCCAAACTCATAACAATTTTAATAATTCAATTCAAACCACTTCAATCATTACTCGCAATTGATATATCCACAATCCAAGTTAATTTTTAACAATTCAACTACAAATTCCAAATTTCTAAGTGTTATATACTATTTCATATTCAACTATTTCTCATATATTATAAAAATATATATAAAAAAATAGTTATGACAATGTTTTAATTACATACAACTTACCTCGGTACAAAATATAGGAAATTTTACAATTCAATCCACAATCTTTTCTTTTCCCTTATCGAGGTTGTTTCCACGTCTCTCTTGATCTATAATAGCAAATTTAGCTTGTTTAATATTCACATTTATCAAAACAGTCCTCGACCTAACTTTAGCAAAAATTATAATTTTGTCCCTAAACTTTTACATATTTACATTTTTGTCCCAAAGTTCGGAAATTAAATTTCATTCCTTATTCTTATGTTTTACAACATGCTGAACACATTTTCCTTCTATGGAAACATCAAATTCTCACTCTAACTCTTACTTATGAACATTAAATATTTTTACCGATTATGTTATTTTGCTCGGTTTCACTTAAAATCGGCTAGCAAAAGTTATTTAACATAAATTCTAGCTTCATATTCTTCCATAAAACATCAAAATACATACATTTCACACATGGGTAATTTTTCAAATTTCAACCCTAGCTCAAAATAACAGTAGACATAGATAAACCGAGCTACGGGAATCTCAAAAATGCAAAGAACATTAAAAACGGGGCTAGAATGCACTTACTATGAGCTTGAAGAAGTAAAGAAACCCTAGCTATGGCTTCTTTAAATTTTCGACAGCAACAAAGATGATGAAACCCATTTTTACATCTTTTTCCCATTTTAATTCTATTTATTTACTAGATGACTAAAATGCCCTTACTTAAAAAAAATCCTGTTTCACTTAACCATTTTTTTGTCCATCACTAACTAATGGTCTAATTACTACATAAGGACCCCTAATTTGTAATTTCATAACAATTAAACACCTTTGACATATGGAACTCGACTTTTGCACTTTTTACAATTTAGTTCTTTTTTACTAATTTGAGTGCTCAAACATCAAAATTTTCAAACGAAATTTTCAAGAAATCTTTCTGTGAAGTTGTAAACCATAAAAATATAATAATAATAATAAAATTTTTCTCATCGGATTTGTGGTCCCAAAACTACTGTTCCGATTAGGCCCTAAATCGGGCTGTTACAGTTTTTCCATTTTAATCTCCTCTATACTTCCACAGCCCTCGAAACATAATGTCTCTAGCCCCGCTCCATGTTTTCCAAGCATAAAACATTAAACACATTTGACTCTCTAAGATGCCTCAAATGTAGTGCTTGGGTGCAACATTGAAACAAGTGGAAGCTCACAAACCTTTCTAGAGCAAACAAGCTTTTAATTGGTGGTATCGTTAGTATGTTCAAATGTCGCAAACTTTTCAACTCTTCTATAAGATTTTCATTGTCCCCATTCAGAACATTATCTTCCTTTGGATAATATCCACTTGTCGTGCACCATGTTCTAAATATTTGTAATTTGGAAAAACTAGATATCAGATGCGATGGGATTTTCCTGAGATCGTATGTGTAACTCAAGTTCAACATTTTCAGGTTTGTCAAAGATTTCAACTCCATTGGCAACTCTGTTATGCTAGTCCAGGATAAATCGAGAGATTGTAGTGAAATCAATTGTGAAATTCCCTCAGGCAATGCTCCTAAACCTATATTCTCTGATTTAACACCATTAGATGAGGAATAAACCGGCAGAAGCCATTGCTGACCACCTGCAACTTATTTTCGCTAAGAAACAAAGTTCGAAGGTTAGGGTATTTAGGTGTTCCTTTGAGAACTTCAATCTGGTTTTTCATCACTGACATTCTTTTTGCACCTTCCCATGCCTTAACATCTGGTTCTTCAAATAATTGAGCCCCTGCTTTTACAAAAAATTTCTCCTCTTTTGTTTCAAGCTCACACGCTATCCATAAAGCCATGTCACGAACCACATCATGCATCTTAACACAATCTTCTCCACCTATTTCACCACCATTTTCCAATAAACAAGCACTAAGAAGAGAGTTGATAATGTAGTTTCCGTGCATTTGAACTTCACAAATTCTATCAAATTCATTCAACAGCCCTTCACAAAATCAATACTCCACTAATCTCTTTTTGGGAATACAATGATCTTCTGGATACAGGCAACAATATAGGAGGCAACATTTCATTGTCACTTTAGGCAAATTATCATAACTGAATTTTAAAAGTGGAAATAGCTCATTTTCCATTTTCGGTAATGAAGATCGCTTCAACTTTTCAATTTCATATTTCCATTCCCCAGGTGTTGTCTTGCAAGCCATGCCACGACTGATTGTAATTAATGCAAGAGGTAACCCACCACACCTTTCGGCTACTTCTTCAGCTAGTTTTCGAATATCTGGATGACTATTGATAGTTTCGTCTCCAACTTTGTCTTGGAACAATTCCCAAGCCTTTTCTGGTCCCAAGCACTCCACTTTGATTTTCTTTCGAGGTTCCATTTCGCCATATACATCCAAAGATCGAGTAGTGAAAATAAGTTTGGAACCATTTTCTTGGCTTGGTTTTGGTATCCCAACTTGGTTCAAATCCACCCTCTCCCAGAAATCAACCAATAATACAACAAATCTCTTGTTTCACAACACTCCATAGATATCTACAGCTTTCTCGTCAACACTTTAACTCTTCCAGAATGCATCTGAAAAGCCAATGTTTCCACCAATTCTATCTTGAATCTTTCCAACATCAGAATGTTTAGACACCAGTGCCCAAATTATAACATCGAAATCATTTGGTGTGGTGCTGAACTTGTTGTTAATTTGAGTCAGGAGTGTTGTCTTGCCAACGCCCCCTAAGCCATAGAGGCCAATGACCCCCACATCTTTGTCCTTGATGCAGCTCCATACCTTTTCGATCATGGATTCTTGAGAAATTGGCCGCTCTTCAGGTCTTACCACCACTGAAGCTGCAGGCTGACTCTCTGCTACCTTTGCAAAAGCTCCGTTACTCCTATGATCATTTATTTTCTTAAGCATTTTGGCCACTTTTTTACCAAACTTGTAGCTAGACAAGCAATTCTTGGAAGCACAGCCGCCGAGACACAAGTTATTCATTTGTTGAGGGCCATCTGCATTCAACTTTTCTGCCTCTGTTATCATAGTTTCTGCTTTTGAAAGCCATAGCTGAACTCGCTCAAATGGCTTCAATAGTCGTTGTTCAGCCGGATCGACCTCCCTTTGCATGTCGTTCCTTAGTGCCCTCAGTTCTTGAAGAGCAACAGATAAAGTCGGAAGAGTTTGTTTAAGCTTGCATACGTAATTATCATGGCCAACAATGGGATCCAAGCCACGAATGATGAAATTCTCTAAACCAATTTGGACTGAGCAGCAATTACCCATGATTCTGGTAAAATAAATTAGATTAGACTAAGAATACTAATACGAGTAAGGAAATTACTAAATAATTAGATTAGATTAAACATACAAATTCGAATAAGAACATAACAAAATATTGGTAATTACTACATGCAGCCAATACGATGATGATGACGATGGAAATAATATTTGATAAAGTGACATGAAAATAACAACAAAGCCACATTAAAAATGATAAAGAAGAGAAAAATATCAAGCAAAAGTGAGTTTACCAGAGGAGGATTTCAGTTGAAGCCGTAGACCAAGTTCCACGATTCTTTCTTTTTCAATTCCTTTTTTTATCTTACACAACCGATTACTTCCACGACCTCATATCTCCGGCATACTTGGCCAGCTTGACCACCACGTCGAGGCCCCCGTTTTCCCCAATTTGTCATCCTCTCTACTCCACACGCAACCTTGACTTGACTCTTCCTTTTTCTTTTGTTTCTAGAAATTTTAGGTCAAATTCTATTATTAGACCTTGTGCTTTGTGTAAGTTGTAGATTTAGTACATTTACTTCAATTTGATCAATTTTAGTCCCTGTATTTTTGGAATTTTGAAAATTTAATCCTGTCCAAACGGTAGCAGTTAAATTTGTTTGATTAAATTATATTATTAGTCCTATATTATGCAAACAATAGTTGTTAAGTCAATTAATTGATTTTTTTTGTGAATAATATATGAAAATAGCCAATTGGCATAGCATTCCACATGCGATAATATGTTTGACACATCAAATTTTGAAAATAATGGAACTTAATGAAATTAATATCTATCATTTGGTCAGAACTAAAATTTTCAAATTCTAGAAGTACATGGATTGAAAATTACCAAATCAAAATATGCATAACTTATCAGCAGAAAGTATCGGATTAGAAAGTATTGCTACAAAGATTTAATGACGAAATTGTAAACTTATAACAGTTGAGTGAATTTGGATATAGTGTATCTCATGATAAACAATGACTTAACAACCACATGAAAAGTGGTAATAATGGAACAGGGGATGAGAGAAAATTTGCCATGTATATTTTACAAATGCCATGGCTATATCTTTTCAAGTCAAAGAACTCAAGGAACATTAATTAGATCTTTAATTCTTCCTTTCTTGCACATGCTTGGGGTGAATTGGTGTGGAAAAACCAAGCTAGCGGACACCATTTTTCGAGCAGTTCTGAAACTTGTTTGAACCATCTTATCTACATAAAGGGTTCCATCCAAATGGTCACACTCATGCTGCAAAATACATGCCTGCTAGGTCGGCTGTAACGACCAAAACCCGTGACCTCGACATTAAGATGTCGCTCCACAACAGATCGGAACCGAGCAACACCGCAGAATGGCGGTAAGGAATCGATATGAAATTGCAAGCAGAGATAATTTGAAGCTTTCTAGAATGATCAAGTTGGTTTAAGAGTTGCAATCATCCATGGATGATTTTGTAGAACTAGTAAAACTAATATGCGATCATCAAGCATCTGGTCATTTCAATATTGTTTTCTCTCATGGGAGCATACAAGAAACTGGAATTGTTACATGACAAATTCAATTGTTGCAGTGATATGTTTCTATTTATGTCCAAATTCGATTTCCCTTTATCCAACTTTTATGGTAAAAATTGATCTTTATACATCAACATAAAAAAAAACTCATTTTTTAATAAAAGAAAAAAAAATACATATAAAGACTAGAATTCTGTGATGCTTTTACTGTATAATTCTACTCTGGGTATATAATTCAAAAGAAAGATCATCAATTATCTCATTTATTTGACTTCACAAGCAAAAATAAGTGGAGAAATATACCCTTCCATTTAAAAAATAAATTAAATAATTTATATGTAAATTTTTTTAAAAAAATCTACTAAACTACTATTGGTGTAAGGAACATAGCAGTGCCATTTCACAAGCAAAAAAGAATGATAGCTTGAAGGAACACATTTACAAGTTTGGTTGAAACCTGTGGAACACAAAGTTAAGAAAAAAAAGTTATAGATTTCTTCCATTAAGCCCCCATTATAAAAACAAATATGACACTATTTCAAGCCTAAACCAGTAGCTGCATTTTTCTCTTTTGTTTTTCACCCAAGGATTCAGTTTCACAGGCTGTTGTTCACCCTTCTTAGAGCCTTGTAAATAATGCACTTCCATGGAAGAAACAAAACTCAAATTCTTTTAACAAGTAGAATGCATCCAAGTGCACCTCCCGATCCTGCCGAAAAGCAAATGGTACCGATGCACATCGAGTGAAAGTGTTTGGTTGAAGCTGAATCATTTCATACAATCAACACCTTAGAATCCAAGTAACAACCAATATGAAAGCTTACGGTACAAGTACCATGGAGACCCTTGTACTAGGCGTCGGATTGTATTTTGGCTCCTCTACTCAGAAAATGAGAAAAGTAGTCCCCATACATTAAATCAAAGAGCAAACTGGTCCTTATGTTAAAATTTTCATCAATTTCTCCTGTTAAAAACTGGTGTAAAGGGGCTAATTTCCTCATTTTTTGAGTAGAGGGGGCAAAATGCAATCTGACTCCTAGTTTAGGAGCCAAAGCTTACATATGAAAACAGGCATTAGCAGGCACAGAAGATAAAACACACCTATGGAATTACAAACACCATATGCATGCTTCACAGGGATAAGAATTCATGCCTATGGAATGTCAAACACCATATGCATGCTTCACAGAGATAAGAATAAATGCCTATGGAATGTCAAACACCATATGCATGCTTCACTAAGAGACAAATGGAAATGCAATAGCAAAACATCGTTCATTGTACCAAAGGAGCTGCATGTTAAGGAATGAAAGAAATCAGGATAGAGTGTAATTGCATGATGACTTACAGGAATTTGGATTATGCTCTCCATTGGCATTCTCATTAATCTGAGACTCACACCAAATTAATTCAACAAAAATGGGATCTGCCGCTGCTTTGATGTTATTGTGAACCGTAAAAATCAATCTCCAATTAGTTTTGTAAAACTACAACTGCACGGACTGAAAGAATTATTAGCTTCTTTTAAACCGTGTTTATACATTAATCAAACTGGTTGGGTTTCAATCCATCACTTCTTCGACAAATAGATCGTAAAGAATCAAATAGACTTGAGGAAAAAGGTGGTCTATGATTCCTAACCAATCTCATTATCCTCTTAGCCTTTTTCAATTCGCCATTTCTCATTAGGCCTTGAACCAGTGAATGTATAGTATCCACACTTGGAAACCAATTCTTTCTCATGCAGTCTATACACCTTGTATAGGCCAAATTGTACTCACCCCCCTTGCACAAATAATGAATCATAGTCTGGTAAATCTTAGCATTCGGCTTATACGTGCTATGAAATTCTAGAGAAGAATAAACCCTTTTAGCCATTTCAAGATAACCGGCCTGGCAAAAACCTTTGATTACCAAATTGTAAGTAACCTCATCAGGCTCTATACCAATTTTCTTCATCAAACACATTACATCATTAGCTTTCCATGCTAGTCTCCTATTAATCAAATACTGGACCCTGACGTTAAAAGTTGTAAGATTAGGTTTACACCCCTTATACACCATAAGATTCCACAACCCATTGCCAATCTCGCAACGGTTCTTTTGATAGGATGCAGAGATAAGTGTTGTGTACGTAATAACATCTGGCTTTATTCCCAACCGTTCCATCTGTACCATGTACAAAAAAGCGCTATCAAGAAAATCCATTTCGCAAAACGCCTTGACAACTATATTAACCGTATATGCATCCAATTCAACAACTAACTCCTGTGGAACCTCAGCAAGAAAAGCCTCAATGGCTCTCAAATCATGAGTTTGAGACAAAACCTTAAGTGTAGCATTTAAAGATTTCACGGTTCTCTTACATCCGTACAAATGCATATCACGGAAAGTATCAATAGCATGCTTAACCATTCCAGCCTTACCATACAACATTATAATCCTCATTATGAACCCTTCTCGCCTACCTTGCGGAAGAGTTTTCTGGTGCTCAAGTAAATGCTCAATGTGATCAAATCGACCAGCCCCAGCTAATCTTGAAACCGTATCTTCAAAAGCAAACCTGTTTTCAACAACAAGTTTGTTGTGGGCATTTGCTTTGAATAAATTGAATAACTTATCGGGGTCTCTTTCGGATTTAAGCTTTGAAAGAGCAGATTCTTCTAAAGGTATAGTCTTCGGAAATTGCTTTGAGTGAGCTGCAATGCGAAAAAATCTGCGAATTTGTCGCAGAAATAACATGTTCTGATATCCTCTCATCCATAAGACACCATCTACAAAACTCTTAATTACACATTTAACAAAATTAAGAATCACAGTCCCAAAGACATGAACCTAATAGAATCAATCGTACCCAGATATTAAAAGAACCGATTCTCCAAAGGCACCATTATCAACAAATCATCAAAAAACACAATACCCAGATTTGAGTTTGAAAATGAAAACCAAAACCCAATATCTTGAATGAAATGAACAGCTCAGAAACATAGATTAAAAGGCAAAGTATATTAAAAAACCCCACAAAATAAACTTCAGTAAAGAGAAACGAAGAAGATAAGGTTACCGAAGAAGTTAAAAGGGATCTGAAAGAGAGTTCATTTGTATTGCTACCTGCTGGTTATGATGGTGGTGGTGATGAGGGCTTGGGGTTTAGGTTTTTCCACATATGTTGCTGGGGTTTAAATCTATGGGCGTTTTGGTTGACCGGATCAGAATCCACACTGCCTTCTGCTAAACATGGGCCGAAAATATAGGGTTTATGGGCTTGTTGGTAGGTAGAGGTATCTATGGCATGGCTTGGGCCGGATTGAAAATTATATTTTATGGAAATTAAATATATAATAAAAATGTTTAAATTATATTTTATGGAAATTTAATATATAATAAAAAATTTTAAATTATTTATGCTTAAATTTAAAAATAAATTAAAATTATTAATTATTAAATAAAAAACATATTTTATTAAAAAATAATGTAGATGAACCTAAAAAGGTTTAGGTTAATAATTTGTGAATATTAATGGAATTTAATAAAATTTCAAACTTATATTTAAGACTAGACAAAAAAAAACTTATACTATTAAAAATGTCCATGAATTAAATAATTGTTCAAATTACAATTGACGAAATATAAATATAAAAAATATGTTTTTATTTAATATTCACAAATTTTATACTTATTTATTACAATTTATACATAAATAATTTAATAATTTAATTTTTATATTATAATATATCTAACTTTCTTTTGAAATAAATTATTATTTCTGTCTAAAATTAGAAGTGATCATGAGTCGAGTTGGACCGGATTCCGGCCAAGCTTCAATAGAATTTTAGGTTCGTTTTTTAGGCCCAGCCTAAAAGTTGGACCTAAAATTTTATCTAAACTCGATCAAGATAAAAAATGCTAAAATTAGGCTTGAATCGCCCATATTAATTTTTTATATTATTATTTTTATACAAAACAAATTTTTTTAAAAAATATAATGTATCAAATATATTAAAATATTAAGATAAATATTTCCCAACAAACTAAAAATATATTATTTGTACTTAAATAACATTAAGATAAATATAAATAAACACCTCTAAAATAACACCAGAACAATGAAACTAGTTCATTTGGGTTGGGCCGAATTTTTGCTTAATCTCATTTTTAAATTTATATTTTTATCTAAATTCTCTTATTTTTCAATTTTCCAGTCAAGCTTTCAAGCCAGGTGTCGCATGATCAGTTATACCTAAAACCTGATTTTTGTTTGGAGTTCTAAATAATGGTGGACAAAACTACACGTAGAGCCATACAATACAAATCTCCACTGAACCTTGCTTTTAACACTAAAAAAAAGAAAAAGGAAAAACAGAAGCTTTCAACTACTGCTGTCTTTCAATGGCGCTTCCACTTTCCAATGGCTGCATACGGTTAACCTTGTCCCCTCCTGCTCGATTCAGACACCAGTCAACCATTTTCGCAACTCTATCCCCTTCACGGCCCGATACCGTGAACTGGGTCGAAGCCACTTCCAGTTTTTTCGACCAAGATACCAGACCCATCATGTTGTTCGATGGTAATTATAATAATCGTCTCCTTATTTTCCTCAAACAAAACAATTCCTGTTTAGTTTTAATTAAATTCTTGTTTTGTTTTCAACAGGAGTTTGCAACTTATGTAATGGTGGCGTCAGGTTTGTTCGTAATGTCGATCGAAACAGGTCAGTATATATGTGTATATGTATATATACATACATATATATATATTTACAGTTTTACAAGTATGGGTTTTAAAATTATCTATGTTATGATTATTTTTTTATAGGAGAATAAGGTTTGAAGCTCTTCAAAGTGAATCAGGGAAGAAGCTATTGAGGAGATCTGGTAGAGCTCCTGATGATATTTCTAGTGTTGTTCTTGTTGAAAAAGATAGGTATTGTTTTATTCACCACTGTCAATCTTAAAATTTGTTGGATTGTGCTTATTGTCTTGTTTTTAGCTACTGCAAAAATGGTTTTTCCACTATTGTTTCTTGTTTGATCATTAAACCTATGTAACTCCGACTCGAATGTGAGCATGGGATAGTACGAAACTGATTTTGATAATGGATTTCAGATCATATATTAAATCAGAAGCAGTGTTGAAGATCATGGAATACCTAGAATTGCCTTTCCCTCAGCTTGCATTCTTTCTACAGTTTGTACCTTTGTAAGTCACCCTATTCTGTTTCTACCTTCAGTGTCATGGTCCGGCATAGTTGTGCCGCAATGCCGGACCATAACACTTAGCTTGTATAGTTTGTCAATGGAGATCTCTATCATCATTTATTTGTTTTGCTTGTTTTGCTGTTTGCATCAATTGCAGGTTCGTAAGGGACTTCATGTACGACAATGTCGCAAACAACCGGTATGCGATTTTCGGGTATTCGGATTCATGTGAGATATGAATCAATACAATGAATAGTAAGTTACAATGCCCTGCATTTCTTGATCGATAATGTAAATCATGAAACGTTCCAAAATCTTTAAACTATGATTACAATACATATATTAAACATACCGTGTTTAAATGTGTCGTTGTTCGTGTTTATTACACTGTTTCGTGCCCTATTAAACAGGTAGTTTCTATGGGGGAAGATAATAGCCTCCCCAAAGTAATGTTTGATTGAAACAAGAACAATTGAAGATTTGTGCATGCATATATAAGAATGCACCAAGGGTATACATTTATATCTATAATAGTCCTATATAGTCTATTGATTATAATCCTTTGAATGAGGGCTAGGGATTCAGGGTTCAAATTCTGCCTCATGAAAATCATGTCGAAATGTACTGAAAGCTCGAAGGTATCGTTCCCATTTTACGCTGCACATAAAAACAGGATGAAAAGGGAGTTTATGATACCATACAAAGAATAGTCTCCTAATCCACCATGCAAGGCTTGGTTTTAAAAACTATGGCCTTCTAATCCTTTGTAAGCCAACTGCAAATCTGCAAAAAAGAATGCTAGAAAGTTAGCTGAAAGTGGGTGAATTTCATTTTGAAATCTTTTGGTAGATCGAGTCATTTACCCGGTAATTAACAGGACTAAGGAGATACCAAATAACACATACTGGTGCACTTGGTGCTTTGCAACCTTATGTTTTATCTGATATCCCTCTGGAACATGCTTGCTGCTTATGTATCCATACTGAGGTCGCATCAGAAGGACAAATCCGGCAAGCAGTCCGGATACAAACCCTCCTATATGAGCGGAATTATCGACTCGAGGTAGAAATCCAATGGCTAGATTCAGGCAAATAATCAACAACATGGTCAACAGAGCTGAACACTGAATAAACAAGAATTAGATCCCACAGTACGGGTACTAAAAGAGAAGAGATTGAAGATGTTGTGTTCACCTTGTTCATATAGTTCGACCAGTTCGTAATGAGCTCCGAAAGCATGGATCCCAACAGGCCAAAAAGCGCACCGGATGCACCAACGGAGACGATTCTTTTCCTAGCCAGAGATAAAACAGACGTCAAGCTACCTCCGAAGCCGGAAATCATGTATAACAGCCCGATTCTCACTGCAATTATTCAAGTAACTCGGAAATAAAATAAAAATAATAAAAAAACACACACACACCCATTATTAGCATTTTGAAGATGAAAGTTCTTACCGAACCCAAATTCACGTTCCAATCGGATGCCAAGGCCTAAAAGGCTTAACATATTTATTAGTAAATGGATAAGTCCAGCATGAAGCCACATGCATGAGAAGAGACGCCAATATTCCTTCCCTTCTACCACTTGAGTCCAATCAAGGCCCCCTAGTGTCTGCAGCCTGTAGTTAAAAAACAAATATTATATCATGCATGTATATGCATGTATGTATGTATGTATGAAGATGATCAAATTCTTACGTGATATATGAAGGGCCAAGAAGAGGGTTTTCTTTAAAACTTTGAAACGAGTACCTTCCCAAATATTCATACAAAATACATTTTGAAGTCCCACTTGTATGTGGACAATCATTGACATACATGGTATAAAGAAATACCGAAATGTTAGCCACGAACACGAGAGGCATGAGCCATGGTTTCCACAGTTTCGATGGTGGTGGAGGAGGAGGTACTTTCGACTTATGACGTGCCCTTTTCGATCCTTTCTCGATATCATCGTGAGACGGTGTTGGTTCTACAGGTGGTGATGGTGATGGCCGTGATGGCCGCCCCATCCCTATGATTATGAAGAAGTAACGTGATGGAAAAGGGTTTCGAGGCCGTCGCCGTCGTCAGACAGGGTGGTGGTGGAAGGTGCGATTATGCACCAAAGAAAGGGAGGGAGAGAAACACAGAAGAAATGAAGAGAATTTGGGTGGCAATGAATGAATTTTGCTATGTTGGTACAATTGGTTTAATCTTTGGTGTTGTTTTTTCTTCTTTTTCCCACTAATACAACTTGTTTTCCTTTTGGGCAAAAACCATCTTATTCATTATCTAATTTATTTTTTAAAGATATCTAATTAATTATATATACTATATATAACCAATTTTAAGTCGTGATTATACTAAAACAATCGAAAAAAAGTTTACCTAAAAAACAAAGATAAATCAACAATCTTGTTGGGCTTTTTTTAAAAAAAAAAATTCGACTTGATTATTGTTTTTTATTTGTAATTTTTTATAATGCGAAGTTTAGAGTTTTGATTGTTAGAATCAAATTGGATTGATCAAGTAAAATAGAAATTAGTTCGATGGTTCTACTGATAGCATATAATTGGTGAAAAAAATCTTTTTAATCATTCTCAATTTTGAAATTGAGCACCTTAGTCCCTCTTTAAAAAAGTGGAGTAATTTAATCCTATTAATTTCGAAAGTGAGCAACTAAGGACAATTAATCATAACGTTAATGTTTTTTTGTCACTTGTACATAAATTTTTTATTGGTACAATGACAAATTTAGCCTTCAATGTTTACATATTTTGTCATTTTAGCCTTAATTCAAGATAAATTTGTTAAATTAGAACTAAATTGACAAAATGCATTGACTTTGAGGGCTGAATTTGTTATTATACCAATTAAAATCATGTACAATTGATGAAAGCATTAAATTGTTCTTAGTTTCTCACTTTCGAAATTGGCTGAGACTAAATTGCTTTGATATTTTCAAAAAGATCAATTTGCTCAATTTCAAAATTGGGAGAGCCTGAAGAAATAATTTTACCCATATAATTAAAAAGGAGTAAAGAAATAAAAAATCAAACAACTAGATTGAAGCTAAATTAAATACTTAATTTTATTGTTATAATTTATAAAATGAATGTTTATGCTATTATTATTTATTTGTATTTATTAATTTAAAAAATTAAAAATTTTAATTTTATTATGATTAAATCGAGAATCAATAATCTGATAGATCTTTAGTATAGACCTGTCCATGGGCCGGGCCGGGCCCAAAAAAATTTTCGGCTCGACTCTTAGGCCCGGGCCTGGCCCGGCCCGAAATATGGGCAAAAAATTTTGCCCATGCCAGGCCCAAGAAAAAATAATAAGCCCGAGCCCGACCCGGCCCGGCCCGATTTTTAATAAACACAAAAAATATTTTAAAAATAAAAAATAAAAATATTTTAAAAGTATTTTAAAATTAAAAATAAAAATAAAAAATATATATTTATTATATTCAGGCCGGGCCGGGTCGGGCTCGGGCCAAAAAGTTGAGCCTGAGCCCGGCTCATTTTTTAAACGGGCCTCATTTTTTTATTCAAGCCCATATTTCGGGCCTATATTTTTACCCGAACTCTCCCATATTTCGGGCGGACCGTCGGGTCGGGCCGGGCTGCCCGGCCCATGGACAGGTCTACTTTAGAAATAACTTATAAATTTTAAAATCAAATTTTTTTAACCTATTCAAATAGAAATAATAGTTATTAAGAATTATTTTTAAAAGAAAAAACCTAAAGTGATCCGATTAATAAAAGTTAAGCCACAGATGTAACAATCATAGAGAGAAAAGATAATAGCAGTGGAACCGACAGAAGAAGCAAAGCTAGAGCTGAACCAGATAACCAAAAATTTCCACATTTCCAGGCACGAGACTTAGATAATCACAGCAAGCCTGATCGATTCAAATTCCAACTATCTTTCACCAGGAAACTACTAGAATTCTGCTACTGCATCTGCTCCAACTACGCAAAAGAGTCGAGACCTGTGCTAATTTGGTGGATCCTCTTCCACCCACTACCTGTCTTCTTCGTATCTTTGGCTAAAAAAGTTAGCAGCGTTGACTTCCTTCTCTGGGTATACACTTTGTGAATCTACTTGTTTTATCTTTTCTATCCATAATGAAAGCTCTAATGGTTGAAACCCCATCTTCTTTAACTTTATTTCATGTGCATCCTCTTCATAACTGTGCCACAACCGCCTTACACCTCAATCTGTTCAAACCCAATCTTCTTTAACATTATTTTTCTTTCACTTTTCCACTTTACCTAACTTTATTTTTAACACAATTCACTTTGCATCCACATCTCATTTGTTTCCTTTATTTTTTGTTTCATTTGCCAGAATAATGGGCAATTGCTGCTCCGTACAATGTAGTTTCGAGAATATCCTTCTTCGTGGCTGGGATTTCATTGTTGGTCATGCTAATTATGTCTGCAAGCTTAAACAAACTCTTCCAACTTTATCTTCTGCTCTTCAAGAACTGAGGGCACAAAGAAATGACGTGCGAAGGCAGGTTGATCTTGCAGAACAACGACTATTGAAGCCATTTGAGCAAATTCAGCTATGGCTTTCAAAAGCAGAAACTATGATAACAGAGGCGGAGGAATTGGTTTCAAATGGTCCTCAACAAATGAATAACTTGTGTCTCGGTGGCTGCATTTCCAAGAATTGCTTGTCTAGCTACAAGTTTGGTAAAAAAGTGGCCAAAATGCTTCAATAAATAAGTGATCATAAGAGTAAAGGAGCTTTTGAGAAAGTAGCGGAGAACCAGCCCGCAGCTTCAGTGGTAGTAAGACCTGTAGAGCAGCCGGTTGCTCTAGAATCCACAATCCAAAAGGTATGGAGTTGCATCGTAGAAACAGATGTGGGATCATTGGCCTCTATGGCTTGGGGGGCGTTGGCAAGACAACACTCTTGACCAAGCTCAACAACAAGTTCAGCACCACACCGAATGGTTTCGATGTTGTTATCTGGGCACTGGTGTCTAAAGGTTACAATGTTGGAAAGATTCAAGATAGGATTGGTGGAAATCTTGGGTTTTCAGATGACTCATGGAAGAATAAAAGTGTTGACCAGAAAGTTACAGATATCTATGGGGTCTTGCGCAACAAGAGATTTGTTGTATTATTGGATGATTTATGGGACAGGGTGGATTTGAACCAAGTTGGGATACCAAAACCAAGCCAAGAAAATGGTTCCAAACTTATTTTTACTGCTCGATCTTTGGAGGTATGTGGCGAAATGGGAGCTCAAAAGAAAATCAAAGTGGAGTGCCTGGAACCGGGGAAGGCTTGGGAATTGTTCCAAGACAAGGTTGGAGATGAAGCTCTTAACAGCCATCCAGATATTCCAAACCTAGCTAAACAAGTAACTGAAAGGTGCGGTGGGCTGCCTCTTGCACTAATTACAATCGGTCGTGCCATGGCTTGCAAGACAACACTTGGAGAACGGAATTATGCAATTGAGATGTTGAAGCGATGTGCATTGCCAAAAATGGAAAATGAGGTATTTCCGCTTTTAAAATTCAGTTATGATAATTTGCCTAATGCTACAATGAAATGTTGTCTCTTATATTGTTGTCTGTATCCCGAAGATTATTGTATTCCCAAAAAGAGATTAGTGGAGTATTGGTTTTGTGAAGGGCTACTGAATGGATTTGATAGAATTAGTGAAGCTCAAATGCAAGGAGACCACATAATCTACTCTCTTATTAGTGCATGTTTATTGGAAAATGTTGGTGAAATAGATGGAGAAGATTGTGTGAAGATGCATGATGTGATCCGTGACATGGCTTTATGGATTACACGTGAGTTTGAAGCAACAGAGAATTTTTTTTTGGAAAAATAGGGGCTCAAGTATTTGAAGAACCAAATGTTAAGGCATGGGAAAATATAAAAAGAATATCAATGATGGAAAATAAGATTGAAGTTCTCAAAGAAACACCCAAATGCCCTAACCTTCGAACCTTGTTTCTTAGCCAAAATGAGTTGCAAGTGATCAGCGATGGTTTCTTCCAATTTATACCTCATCTAACTGTTTTAGATTTGTCAGGAAACCTTCGGTTACGAGCTCTACCCGTTGGAATTTCACAATTGGTTTGTCTAGAATGTTTTGATCTATCTTATACCGGTATAGAAGAGTTGCCATCAGAGTTGCAATCGTTGACAAAACTAAAAATGTTGGACTTGAGTTATATGCACAATCTCAAAAAAATCCCACAACATGTGATATCTAATTTTTCCAAGTTGCAAATATTCAGAATGTGGTTGGTGCAAAATAGAGATTATCCTAATGAAGACAATGTTTTGTGTGGGGGTAATGAAAAGTTAATGGAGGAGTTGAGAGGTTTGCAACATTTGAATATACTATCGGTACCGATAAAAAGCATGTTTTGTCTAGAAAGATTCTTGAACATAAACTTGTTTCTATGTTGGACCCAAGCACTTCAACTTTGTGATTTTAGAGAATCAAAAATATTTAATATTTTATGCTTAAAAAATTTGGAGTGTCTACAGACTCTAAGTTTCAGCAATTGTGAAAATATGGAGGAGATGAAAATGGAAAAGCTGCTAATTAATGCTTCATGCTATCACACATTGAGCACAGTTGAAATTTATGAGTGTGACAAATTGAAAGATATGAGCTGGCTGATTCTTGCTCCAAATTTAAGAAATCTTAAGATATATTTGTGTGATAAAATGGAAGAAATATTGAATGAGGGAAAGCTTGGTGAAGTTGCAGGCGTGATTGGAATTCCATACGCTAAATCATTCTTTAAGCTTGAAACACTCTGCTTATTTTGGCCACCGAAGTTGAAGAGCATATATTGGGATGTCCTACTCTTTCCATGTCTAAAACTTATTCGTATAAATGCCTGCCGAGAACTGAAGAAACTTCCCCTCCACTCAGATAGTGCGAAAGGGAATCAACTCAGCATTGAGGGAAGCAAAGATTGGTGGGCAACAGTAGAATGGGAAAATGAAGCCACTCGAGATGCTTTTCTCCCTTCTTTCAAGCCTGTTCCTACATGAAATGTACAAAATCCTGCTTCTCTTTCTATTTTGGCATCAAATGTTCCATTAGTTGTAGAGGATAATTAAATGTATTAACAGTTGAGTTGATGATTATCAAATATTTTATTTCAGTCTAACAAGGCACGCCCATTAAATCATCAACTTATGCATCGAATCAATTGAAGAACACCAGAGTTTAGTGGACCCGAAATATTTTCCACTTCTTTTTGTTGAAAATTAGCAAATTCCATCTTAGATTTTTAGAAAGAAACATTAAAATCTTCCACCATTTTAGACGATTGCAAGAGTCCCCATCACCCATAGTCAAGGAATGGACAATACACTTTGCTCACAGCTCTAAAATAAGTATGATGCGGTGTGGGAATCTGCAATCTCGACATGTATATGGGCGCTGCTTGCAGTCATTGCTTGAATTGTAAATAAGAAATAAATATTCGTAAGTTATTTGAATTCGATTAATAAAATTTTGAATTTAATTTGTTTTAATGTGTAATGTGATACGATAATTTTAGTGATGTGTAATTTGATTCGATTTCCAAAAACTATTAACATTATATTTACATTTACATATTATATATAAACAACATTATTTATTTTTTAAACGTGTACAATTGAATAAAAATTAAAATTTTATGTATATAATTAAACCAAAATCAAAATTTATGTACTACATTAAACATGTATAAATTTAAAATTTATTCCTTTTTAATTAAGCAAAACCAATTTTTTGTTAATTATTAACTAATCTAATATTTATGTAGTATTAATTTTAATATATAAATATAAATAATACAATTTATAGTTTTAATCGACTTAACAAATTAAAATGAATTAATATGATATGATTTGTAATACCCAATTTGCCCGGCCCAATTTTATAAACAAAAAAATAAAAACAAAAAATATTAAAAGTCCATAAGTACATTTACACGGCCCAATTACAACAAAAAACTAAACCCAATTACAATGGCCCAATCACTTAACCCTAAGCCCACTAGCCTTAACCACAAATAGAAACCCTAGGCATTCAGCCCTAGCACAAGCGCCACAATAGCAACCTCCAGTGCCGTTCTCCCCAGCCATGCGCACCTCCGTACGTGCCACGTCCACGCCTCTGTACGGCCGTACACCTGCAACACACAAAGCAACAAGAGATGGACAAAAAGAAGAAGCAAAAATCGACAGCAAAAAAGGGAAAAAAAAGAGAGAGAGAGAAAGCAAAACACATTTTCTTTTGCAATTTTCATTTTTTCGGCTATATAAAGCCATTTTTCAACTTTTGTAAGAGGGACAGACACACGAAATCAATACAAAAATCAAAGAAGGTGATTTACCACTTTTTTGCTGGTCTTTCTATTGTTCCTTTTTTATTTTTCTTCTTTCTTTCTTTGATATAAAAAATAGAAAAGGAAAAAGGAAAACCACACCTTCGCAGTGCGCCATCGCAGCTCTCCCTGTTTCCTTTCAAATCAGGGATGGAAGGAATGGGATTTGACGAAGCGGCACTGCGAAGAGAAAGGGGAAAGTTATGGGTGAGCAAAACTCGATTCGATTTGAAAAAATCGAAAGAAATTCGAATTTCGAGTTAAACGAATCGAGTTATTCGAGTTAATCGAGTTATTCGAATCAACTCGAAATTTTTTTTCGAATTTCGAGTTCGAATCGAGTTGATTTTCGAATTCGAATAACTCGAATAATTCAAATAATTTGAATATCAAACTATAATATTTTATATTTTTACCCCAAACTCCCAAACCTTTTTACTTTTCCCTCAAAACTTTTACTCCTTCTCACTTTCCCCCCAAAACTTTTACTCCCCTCCCCTCCCCTCCCAACCCCCAATCTACCCAAAATCCATTTCCCGTCAAAATTTTACTCTCCCATTTATTTTTTCTAAAAATTTTACTCCCAAAAACCCTCAAAACATTTTATTTTCCCCCAAAATTTTTACTCCCTCCCACTTTTCCCCTAAAACTTTTATTCCCTTCCCATCTCACCTCCATCTATCCCAAACCCTCCCCCCTCCAATTTTTTTTTAATATTTTCCCTCCAAAATTTTACTCCCCCCATTTACTTTCCCTCAAACTTTTATTCCCCAAAACTTTTTATTTTTCCCTAAACTTTTACTTCTCACCCTTTACTCCCAAATAAAAAATCAAAATATCCAAAAAAAAAATCACTAAACATAAATAGTAATAATTTTATTTATATCTACTATTTATATTATTAAATTAAATTTCACATTTTATATTATTTATATTATTGAATTATTTAGTCATATTGAATATTTATATTAAAATTGAATTATTAATTATGCCATAAAATATTCGTGTTAAAATTTTATATTGGTATCAATTTCACATTTTATTTTTAAAATAACTTTTATTAAAAAAATCATATTTTTACATTTAATATATTTTTTAATTCTAAAATACATAGTGACAAGAATATGAAGATAATTGAAACAACTAAGCAAGCAAAGAAGCTAACCAGTATATAAAAAATTAATAAATAAATTATGAAGTTATGAAAGTTAATAAAAAATTTGATTAAGGTGGACAAATTTTATTACGATGGGTGACAATGGTTACAATGACCCAAAATTATTTTTTAAAATTTAACTCGAACAAATATATTTGATTTGATTCGATTCGAATTCCATCTCACTTGACTCGATTCGAGAAAACTTCAAATAAAGTTAGGATGATAAAATGAGATTCGAAAACTCGATTAACTCGAAAATTTTCGATTCGATTCGATCGAATGCTCACTCCCCCGGAAAGTATTAGGTTTTTTTTGGTTTTAAAAGGTAATAGCTGCTGATTTTTTAGGGTTGTATTAAGGACTGAAAGCAGCACCGTTTAGGGTCTGACTCTATGGCTCCAAAACGGTGTCGTATTGAGTTATAACTGCTGACCCGACCCAATACCTTAGGGATCCGCGTGTTTTTGCGGTGAAGGGTACATTTATGCGCTTGGTCCCTTTGCTTTTGTTCTAATTTGTAATTCAGTCCCTATGATTTGCTGCACGCCTCATGTTTATCCGTAATGGAATGTTTCGTTGGGGTTGAAGGAATATTTCCATAATCGATCCCTTGTTCTTTGTTTATACCCCATGTTTTAGTGCAATTCCAATTCGATTCTCAACCTTGTTTTAAATCATTTTAACACATGTTACGTTTCATGATTTCTGTGTTCTTCCATTATTTTATTTATTCATTTTAAACTTATATATAATATATGTTTTAATATGTTATTTAGTTTAAATATTTATATATATCATTTAAATTAAAATCCCTTATATATCTTAAAATCCTGGTATATTATTTTAACTTACTTTGTAAATAAATTATTTTAAATTACTTAGTATATTATCTTATTATTTATTTGTACACTCTTTAACGTATTTCATTTTATTTATAAAATTCTCCTTTATATTTTGTCTTTTTTTAATTGTTCTTCATATAAATAAAACTCTCGTATAATATTATTTGATATCTTCTCATTAACCTACTATAAATTATTGTTATTTATATATGTATGGTATTGTTTTTATGTCACTACATTAACTCTCAATTCAATCTTTAATATTATATATCATTAATATTTGTATAATATGTGATATGAAATCATGGTATTCATGTATTTTGTATTGCTCACTTGTACTTATTGATTGGTTGTCGCTCGTTAGCATACATTTTAATTTGCGAATTGTCCCCTCGTGGTCTAACTTATCGTTCGTTCACATTTTATTTCATTTAAAGGGTCGTATTTGGTTTAGATATCAAAATCATTTTATACAAAGTCTTTCAAAAGAACGTAATACTCGAAATTTGGAATCCTCGAGAGAATTGAGCCCTAACGTATTGGGTTTCAATCTTTCTCGTCGAATTTAAACAATCGAAGATTTTCTTTGATCAAAACACATAAATAAAAACTCATCCTCAGGAATTTGATACGTTGTGTACTAATGTATTGGACATGACATGTTGATTTCTCGAGATGAGAATTTTCCAAAAAATAATAAGGGCTATATTCAATGCCAGGAATTTTGAGAAATTGTGCCCTAACGTATTGGGTCTCAGTTTTACGTCTGACTTAAGCAATTGAATATCTTTTTTTAACTTCACCACAAGAGTTTTGAAAATCAAAAGACAATCTTATTCTCGAGAACTAAAAATGTCGTGTCCTAATGTATTGGGTATGACATTTTATTACTCTGAGACGAGAAGGTCTTTAGTATTCGCCTCGATTTATCCAAGCGTCTTTTATAAAATTGACATTAATAAAAAAGGAAGGATCGTGTTTTTTTTAAAACTTTTCAAATTCTCGACATTAAGACATTAAACAATCAATTCGGTACCAATTTTGGGCGTTACGAGGGTGCTAACCCTTCCTCGTGCGTAATCGACTCCCGAACCTATTTTCTCAAAATTCGTAGGCCTAAAATCGTTTTCAAGGTGATCCGATCACACCTTAATAAAAGATCGGTGGCGACTCCAACTCCCAATTTTTTTTTAGGTCGATAACTAAACTTTTTTGTTTTTCAAAAAAGGGTGGTTTCGACATGATTTTTATACATTGAACACAACCTCAAAAAGAGAGAAAAAAAACTATGGAACAACTTTAAAACTCGTGGCCAACATCTACCCCTTAATGGACCAACAAAATGCGGAGGATTAATTATTGGGTTCACTCCAGTAGATATGTGATAGCCCGAAATAGGGCCTAATCGGAATAGTGGTTTCGTAACCACAAATCCGAAGTGAAATAGTTTAATTTTATAAATTTTTATTAGTTACTGATTGATTGAAATATTGTGTGAAAATATGGATAGGAAATTTTAATGCTTTAGTGCTTAATTGAATTTTTAGGACTAAATTGAGAAAAATGCAAAGTGTGTCTAATTAGTGATTAAATGACTTAATTGAATTATTGCATGAAATTGGAAGTGTTTATGTGGCAATTAGACCATAAATTAGTGTTATGGACACAAAAGGGTATTTCTAGAAAAATATCTAAGTAATGGGTCAAGGGCATTTTTGTCCAAATTGGGTAAAAGACAAAATAAAGAGAAAATAAGTGTCCATCTTCTTCAAAAAAATCAGAAGCTTGCTGCCGAAAGTTTCAGGTTACCATAGTTAAGGGTTTTGATTTTCCTAAGCTCAATTGTAAGTGATTTCTTGCCCCGTTTTTAATTATTTTCGTATTTTTATGCTTATTGAAGCTTGAATTTCATGTTTCTACTATTTAATTTAAATGAAATTAAAGTTTAAAAATTGACCCATTCATGATATAATTGTAAATTGATTAGTGATGTTAGATAATGAATGTTTGAAGTGTTAATTACAAGTTTTACTAGATGAATTTCAATGAAAAATGTTGAAAAAGGGCTAAATTGTGAAAGATGGTAAAGTGTGCATAAAGTTGTGATTTTGTGAAATTGAGGCCCGTTATGAGCATGAAATATGATTTAGTGAAGTTTGAAATTTAAGAATTTAGAGAATTTTATTTTTACGAGCTTAGGGACAAAAGTGGAATTTTTGAAAAGTTATGGGGAAAAATGTAAATGTGTCAAAATGTTGTGTATGAATTGTATTTGAATGGAATATTGATAAAATGTATTAAATTGTGTTAATATAGATCAAGAAAGAAGAAATAGTGCAAGTGATCGGGGAAAAGAGAAAGTTATCGACTAAATTACAAAAATAGTCGTTTTGCATCCGAGGTAGGTTATATGTAAATAATAGTTATATTTGTATAAATTGTGAATTATATTTGATATGTGAATTAATATTGAATGTGGAAGGAAAGTTGTTCATGAATTATTCAAGTGATAAAGTGTTGAAAATAAAGTGTTAAGTGTAAATTCCCGGTTGAACATGAAAGTTGTTCATGAATTATTCAAGTGATAAAGTGTTGAAAATAAAGTGTTAAGTGTAAATTCCCGGTTGAACTTAGGAATAGAATTGGATACAAGTGACATGTCACTAGAGACCAGTGTTACAGTGTTACAGTGTTACAGTGAGTCCCGGGTGCTGGGTGATCTAGCATGTGTTGCAGACACCTGACAGCTTGTGTGAGCAGACCCGTGGACATTTCCAGTGTTATTGATCAGTGGTAGCTTCGGCTACATTTCAGTGGTAGCTTTGGCTACATCCAGTGGTAGCTTCGGCTACATATCAGTGGTAGCTTCGGCTACATATCAGTGTGGCACTTATGTGCTAAATCTCTACGTATCCGTGTATATTCCAAGTGTTCAACGGGATTAATAATGAATTAAAGTGAATATGAAATGTTAAGTGTGAAAATGTATATGCAAGTGAATTGGTAAGATTGTGTATGTGTAAGTGATTGAAATTGCTAAGAAATGTTTTGATTAGTTATATGTTAAAAGTGTTAATTATTAATTGAGTAATTATTGTTTACATGTAACTTACTAAGCTATTTATAGCTGACACATCTCTTTCTTTCCTTTGTTTTATAGTGATTTGAACTTGATCGAATAGTGGACCGTCGGAGCTCGTATCACACTATCATAACCATCTCGGTATTATGTGCTTTTCAAAATGTTTAAACTATGGCATGTATAGAGTCTTAATCATTTTGAGCATGTCCAAATGATATGGCTAATGTTAGCTATTGAAGTAGTTATTAAAGAATTACGTTTTGGAGTTATGTATGTTTAAATGGTAACTAATTCAAAGAAGCAGTTTCTTTGACAGCAGCAGTGACGTGAATGTGAAAAATCACCATAAATAGTAGAAATGGAATTAGAGGGTGAATGATATATAGAATTAAAGCTTATCAAGTCTATTTTTACATGAAAGAAACGGTGTAGGCAAAGGAATTTTATATTTTGAGATATTTAAATTTTAGTGAGACAGGGTCAGAATGGTTTTTGAAGTCCCCTGTTCTAACTTTAGAAAATCATTATAAATTGTACAGAAATAATTATAGGTCATAATTTATATGTTCAGATTCCTTAGTGAGTCTATTTTCAAAATAAATTAATGGTAACCTTATATGAATTCTGTACAATTAGATATTTGATTTTTAGCGGCAAGAGGTCAGATCTGTCGAGCTGTGAAACAGGGGATACTTTAATGAATAAACTGTACTAATGTGCTAAGTCAAAAATTCTGAAAATTTTATGGTAAGTAGGAATACGAGTCTAGTTTCACGGAAAATTTACGGATTTAAATTTTGAGTTTCGTAACTCAAGTTATAATTAAATTAGTGACAGTTGCGCAGGTGGATAGTGTTGTTATGAACAGTGAATTTAATTTTAAAAGCAAATTTTTATGCTCCGAATTGGTAAGTTAAATTGGATGACATCTCGTACTCGATTCCGGAGACGGTCTCGGGTAAGGGGTGTTACAAGATACCTTAAGAAATAAAAAAAATTATACCATAGATTAATTCCAAGAAATTCAAACACATTTTAATTTCAACTAAAACCCCATAAATTATTTATGTTAATCATAAATGTAATAAAATAAAATAAATTAACAAAATTTTCCTCAGCGGGGAAGCTTTGTACCGTTCTACGGGCTGGTTTTTCGGATCTTTCATTTTCTATTTATTTTTTCTTCACATTCCCACCTTAATTTATAAATACATTACAAATTCACTGTAAATTTTGTTTTACATATATAAATGCAAACCCAGAAAATTTCAGAAACCATATACTGCAAAAGAGATATCTTTTAAGCTTTGGCTGCTTCAAATTCTTTGTTGAAATACCCTCTCTTTTTTCTCCATTAATCACTCTGCTTTTGAAATTTTTCTTTGCACTGATCATCTCTGTAATTCCACTGCTTATTTTTTAGGGTGATTTCAATCATTTGTGCTTTTTATTTTTAGTGTTAATAAGGTGAAAATATTTAAATATGTTCATCTGGATTCACTTAATTTTGTTTCAATCTTTTTAGGCGAGAAATGGTGAGAACTTCACTTCATGGGAATTTACATGTTACCATCTATGAAGTTAATAATCTCGAAGGTGGTGGATTCTTCCGAAAGGTATACATATATATGCATACATATATATTATAAGTACGTGAATTTTGATTCAGTTGAATAAATATTAAAACTATAAATAAATTTTGTTTTTAATATGTAATATTGTAAGTGAATTTTGATTTGGCTCAATTGTATACATCGATTCTCATTTAATTTTTTCATATTATTCAGGTTTTTATTGATGTAATAATATTTTATGTTTACGAGGATAATTATACTTAATGTGAAAATAAGTGAAACTTTTTTAGGTAAAAATATCATGAAAGCTCTCTGTATTAATAGTAATATTGCATTTTGTCCATTTTACTTAAAAAACGAGTAAATTAATCTTTGTACGTTAGATCAAAGAGCAAATTAGTCTTTTCTGCTAAAAATTTCATCCATTTATATTTTTTAAAGTTTGTGTGGCTGGCAAAATAATCATTTGATGTACAAGAACCAATTTTAAACAGTAAAAAAAGATAAAAATTTTAACAGGATGATCAATTTGCTCATTGATCTAATGTAAAGAAATTAATTTATCTATTTTTTTGAATACGAGCTCGATAAATTTTTTTTTTCAAATGAATAGCATTTAATTAAATAAATACTAACTGAATAAAAATCTGAGTTATAATTTTGTTTCTTGATCCCTTTTGATTCTTAAGAGCCACCAGAAGATAAGATCTTATATGATTACAATTTCTATATATAAATACATGAATATTCGTTGAGAAGACAGACTATTTATTTTCTTTTTGACTTTAGTCCTTATTTCAAATGTTCATGTTGTTATCTTAGATGTTCTTTTTCTTATGGCAACTCTATAGGTTCATCTCTGTCTTGTTTTTGTTTCCCTTGGTCTGAAATATATGCCTGTTAATGGCAGTTAATGGCAAATGTTGAGGAATCGATCGGTATCGGCAAAGGATCAGGGAAGCTTTACGCGACCATTGATCTCGAGAAGGCTAGAGTTGGAAGGACAAGAAAAGTGGAAAGCGACGACCCTTCGTGGAATGAGTCTTTCCACATTTACTGCGCACATATGGCTAACGACGTAATCTTCACGGTCAAACAAGCCGGTTCTATTGGAGCAAACGTAATTGGCAGAGCATATTTGCCTGTTGAGGATATCTTATCAGGGGAAGAAGTGGATAGGTGGATTGAACTCAAGGATGAAGAGAAGCAAAACTTGGAAAATGAGGCTAAAATCCATGTCAAGATTCGTTATTTCGATGTTACCAAGGACCGGAACTGGAACCGTGGTATCGTAAGTCGTAAGTTTCCTGGAGTTCCGTATACTTATTATCCCCAGAGACATGGGTGTAAGGTGTTCCTATACCAGGATTCACATATACCTGATGGATTTATTCCGAAAATTCCTCTTGCTGGAAGCAAGTATTATGAGCCACATCGATGTTGGGAGGACATTTTCGATGCGATCACGAATGCCAAACACTTGGTTTACATTGCCGGTTGGTCTGTCTATACTGAGATCAAGTTGATACGAGATTTGAAGAGATCTAAGCGAGGGGGAGACACCAAGCTTGGTGACTTGCTTAAGAAGAAAGCAAGTCAAGGTGTTCGGGTTAATGTGCTTATTTGGGATGATAGAACATCTGTTGGTGCATTGAAGAAAGATGGATTAATGGCCACACATGATGAAGAAACCGAGAAATTCTTCGAGGACAGTGATGTCAACTGCGTGTTATGCCCTCGTGATCCCGATGACGGTGGAACTATCGTCCAGGAGTTGCAAATCTCCACCATGTTCACTCATCATCAAAAGATTGTTGTAGTGGATGCCGCGATGCCTAATGGAGATACGGATAGGAAACGAATCGTGAGCTTTATCGGCGGTCTTGATCTTTGCGATGGAAGATACGACACACCTTTTCATTCCCTTTTCAGGACTTTGGACACAGCTCACGCTGATGATTTTCATCAGCCAAACTTTGCTGAAGCTTCAATCAACAAAGGTGGTCCAAGGGAGCCTTGGCATGACATCCATTGTCGACTCGAAGGGCCAATTGCTTGGGATGTCTTGTTCAATTTCGAACAAAGATGGAAACGACAAGGCGGTAAAGACGTACTACTTGATATCAAAGACCTTGAAGGTACCATCATTCCCCCATCTCCAGTTACATACCCTAATGACCATGAGACTTGGAATGTACAACTATTTAGATCAATTGATGGCGGTGCCGCTTTTGGTTTCCCTGACTCTCCCGAAGATGCTGCCAGAGCTGGACTCGTTAGCGGAAAAGACCAAATCATCGATCGAAGTATTCAAGATGCTTACATTAACGCTATCAGACGAGCCCAGAACTTTATCTATATCGAAAATCAGTATTTCCTCGGAAGCTCCTTCGATTGGAGTGCTGATGATGATGACATTAAGCCTGAAGACGTTAATGCTTTGCATTTGATTCCAAAAGAGCTTTGTCTTAAAGTAGTTAGCAAGATTCGAGCAGGAGAGAGGTTCACAGTGTATGCTGTAATCCCTATGTGGCCTGAAGGTATCCCAGAAAGTGGATCAGTACAAGCCATATTAGATTGGCAAAGGAGGACCATGAACATGATGTATAAAGAAATCGCTCAAGCTCTTAAATCGGAAGGACGTGACGAGGATCCTCGAAACTATTTAACATTCTTTTGTCTCGGCAACCGAGAGATGAAGAAGGGCGGAGAATATGAACCTACAGAAACACCGGAGCCTGATTCCAATCACGCTAGAGCTCAAGAGGCCCGTCGTTTCATGATCTATGTTCATACCAAAATGATGTTGGGTAAGTAAAAAGAAACTCGGGTTTAACTCGGTTGGTTTATATCGTCACGTCTAATAAATCTAGAGTTCGATTTAACTATGTTTTCCATTTATGTAGTTGATGATGAATACATAATAATTGGATCAGCCAACATCAACCAACGATCAATGGACGGTGCGAGAGACTCCGAGATAGCAATGGGGGCGTACCAACCATATCATTTATCGATTAGGCAACCAGCAAGGGGTCAAGTCCACGGTTTCCGTCTGGCGCTATGGTACGAGCACCTCGGCATCCTACATGACGGCTTCTTGACCCCAGAAAGCAAGGAATGCGTGAAGAAAGTGAACCAAATGGCTGACAAATATTGGGACCTATTCTCAAAGGACGACCTTGACCAGGACTTGCCTGGTCACCTACTAAGCTACCCCATTGCCATTTCTAATGATGGAAATGTATCTGAGCTGCCAAATTTTGAGAACTTCCCTGACACTAAGGCTCGTATTCTTGGTGCCAAATCTGATTATCTCCCACCTATACTCACCACCTAATGAATGGAACTATGTATCGAATAAAAACCCGAACCACAAATGGGTGATCAATCTGCTACGTTGAACCAATAAAAAATTGGTTTAACTATTAAAGACCTTAAAAAATCAAGGTTTTTTTCTTCTAATTAATGAAATTTTCACTTTTAATCCCTTAGTTATATATTGCAAGATATTAAGTTTAATGCATTTTTTTTTGTTGACTAATATTTGAACAATAAAAAATTGAGAGCTGAATATAATGGCTGCGGTTGGGGCTGGCTATGTACTTTCTGATTTGATTGATGGAAGTGTTTGGAAAATGTTTTACAGAGATCAATCAACAGTCAGTTTTTGACAATTCATTTCACTTTAACTGTGGACAGAGAAGCCATTAAAGCTGTCAGATTTTCTTCATACAAGTTATTAAAAAATTTTAAAAAAACTTGATTTAATTAATTTATATTAATTTACAAATTAATTATTTTTTTATTTTTATCGAATCAATATTCAAATAATCAACTCAATCTGACTCAGAAAACATTGCATGCTAACTTTTTCCACTACATTTCATTTGCATTCAGAAGTTACAAATGAAGCAAAAATAGAAAGAAAGAAAAAAATGAATGACTTTATATTACATCCACAATTTGCAAGTGGCAATTGCAAATAAACCCCTCAAAATAGTACAAAATCCTGCTTTGGGGTTTGCTTGGATTTTTGCTAAAAACTGAATTCAAGGATCATGGCATTAAAATTGTTTTGGGGTTTTAGTGCTGCATCGGGTATCTTACTCCTGCCGCTAGTACTCTTTGCTGTTGTATCTGAATCATTATAATAGCAAAAAAAAATGGTATGTAATTAATTAATACTGATAATTAAAATTTGCACTTTTCCTTCAATAATATGAAATTTGGGTTAAAATATGAATTAGCCCCTATACTTTAATAAACTTTTGGATTTAATCCTTACATTTTTCTAATTTAAAATTCCCAGTTCAATCATTAAGGTTTTTTTATCAAATTTTGTCATCTTGGAATATTAATTAGGCTGTTCTCGATTGACAATAAGTAAATAAAAACTGGTTATGATTGGATTACGAATTTTAAATTAAAATGCAAGAGGTTTTTATTTTTAACTTTTAAAGTATAGGATTAAATCTTGAATTCTGTAAAATTACAGGGATTAATGACATATTTTAACATATGAAATGAAATGCAAAAGAAGAAAAATCAGTGAAAATAGTACCTGGAAAAGTTCATGCAGTTTGTTCTTGAGGAAACAGTACTCGTGTTCTAGCACCTCTAATGCACTCAAGCACCTGCATCCATGCCCAAACACCATGGTTAGCACATCTTAACGTTGGCCATGAGTTAAAAAATATTCAACACTCAACTTTTTATCTCTTGATTCAACAATTGTTAAAAGATATCAAATTTTTTATGGTTCGATTTAGAAGGTAAATATAATCTATGTTGTGAGTTATATAATATATATATAGGTAAAAGTACCAACAAGATCTTTATATTAGAAGTTTTACTAAAAAATAAGTTATTTAGTATTTATATATTAGATCAAATAACAAATTGGACATTCTGTTAAAAACTCCATACATTTCTATTGTTAAAAATTAATCTTTGTACATTAAAATGAGATACACATGACTCGTCACGTGTAACTGTATAATTAATTTATCAATCAAATTAATTTTTAACAATAAAAAATATTAATTTTTCAAAAAATTTGATCTAAGATACAAAAATTAATTAAGCTTTTCATGGTAATCTAATGGTACGTTGAAAAAACCAAGAAGGTGGGGGCCTTGGAGCCCAAAAGTAGAGGCAGAAAAGAAGGGAGGGGCGAAAGCGGCATGCATATACCCAGCACGGTTGTTCTGGTCAGAAGCGGCTCGAAAGGCAAGGCAAACATTTCTTATCCTTTTAGCACCAATACTGGAACTACTCCCCATGAACTGATTCAAATGGATTCCCATTTTGTTGTAATCCGAGAACTCTCTATCCATCCTGTTGCCATAAACATTACCATATTCATAAATAAACTCAACAAGGAAAAAGCAAAACAATGAACAAAAGAGAATAAATCATTACAGTAATGATCTGAGGTTCCGTAATAACTTCTCGGATTCATGGAAGTAAATGTTGACAACTTCAGATACGAAGTTTGGGGAAGTTTCGTCTTGAAGCTGTTGAAGTTGCAAGAATTGCTCGTCTAATATCCCCTAATGAACATAAAAAAAAAAAATAACACCATTATCATGAGCTTTGTAATACTAAAAACTAAACCAAACCAGCAATCAACTATGTCTAAGTACACACCTGGTGGAAGAGGAAGGAGAGCAAACGATTCATGTCGTCTCGCAACCGATCGGCAGCCAACCCCAACATCCACAATGGCAGACCCGTTTTGGCTAGTGGTATAAGTTGACCCAAAAACGAAAATGGATTTGTTTTTTCTCTCTCTCTAAGTCTCTTTTTGTTGGTTGGTTTCACTCTTTTCAGGGGTTTAGGGTTCTTTTTTGTCAAGTGGGAATTTCTTCGCACTTGAAAGCCTTAAGTTCAACAGCTATTTATAGTGTGGGAGATTAGCTAGCTTGGTTGGACCCAAGCTTCAACTCCCAAAACTATAAAATATCTAAATTTCAAATTATTATAATTATGGGTATTATATCATTTAAGTAATTTTATAATTTTTACATTAAATCTCAATTCAAATATGATTTAGATTATATTTAAAACATGATTAAATTATAAATAAATTTGAATCATAGTTGTTAGAACTCACTAGTATATCGATTCAGGAAAATAGTTGAACCAGTTTCTAACTGATTTTTGAGTAAACTACTTGAAATTGGTTGAACTGATGGTTAAACTAATTTTCTCCATTTTTTAAATAATTTTTGTGAATTTTTAATAATTTTTAGTTAAAATTGAATTGATTAGTCGAACCGAGAACTGGTACTGGTTGTCTGACTAATTTGATCACTAGTCGATTTTAAAAACCTTGGTGTGAACCTACTACATTAATAGTTTGGATCTAACATATTAAAAAATAACACTCTTAAATTTTATTGACACTGTATGTGTGAATGTGTGTTTAACACGTTAAGTACATATTGTTCATGTGATAGGTACATTCGTATTTATAATTTAATCTACGTGTTTTGAATATGCTCTAAATCATATTCAAATTAGCATTTATTGTCTATATTAATGGATAAACTAATGAAAGGACATGATTTACGCAATATCAATACTTTAATAATTTAATATAAATATTTTAAAATTTAAGAACCAATTTAAAATCTGAATGATAATTTAAAGACGTTTGGTACAATTAACCCTTAAAAATATTTACTCATCGATACCCTCCTATATGCGTTTACTTATGTGGAAATGTAAATTACAATAAATGTTATCCATCCACCATCGTGTAGACTTATATACATTAGATTACATTACATACAAGAAATTCAATAATGTTACCTTTTTGTTATATTTCGTTAAAAATTTCATTAATTTTTATGGTTAAAAACTGACTCAAATATATTAACATGAATTACATGTAGCATATCATATGTTATTGTTTCGTTATTTAATTTAATTTTTAACAGTATAAATAGATAAATTTTTAACAAAAATAATTAATTTACTTTTTAATCTAATATATAAAAAATATTTTTTATTTTTTAATAAAAAATTAAAATATAATTTAACACATATTCTATTGAATTTTAAAAATAATCGAAGGTGAAATATAATTACTGGCAACCTTCACGTGCACTGCTGTTTGTGTCGCCATGCTATGGCAAATGCGGCGCTCCCATCTCTGACGCCCTCGCCCACGCCCACGCCCACGTCCACGGCTTGGCCGACAATTGCCTGCATTTACCTCGCCACCTTTTAACACACACTAAAGAAATAAATTAAACAAAATAACCAAATATGAACCCTAACTTTTTTCACCTACACCCACATAAATTTATTTACTTTTTTCACACATGCAGCCAAAGCAAACACACACCCACACACACAGTGGTTTCTGCTGCTTCACTTTTGACATTTCTTTTTATCTCTCCCTTTTCTCGAGAAAATGGTTTGAGGTTTACAGTCGGATAATAATTTACAATCTGCATTGAAGCATGGGAGAGAAGGTTAAAAATACAACAGGAAGCGCCCGCTAAACAAGGGGTAAACTGTGACAGATTGAATGGGAGGACACGTGGCGAAATGGGTAGTGCTTTGAATTTTCTATTGGTTTTTTTTTTTATGTATATCAATATGGTGTGGTAGATGATGATGATTAGACTTTTTGAAGAGAGTGGATGGTAATGAGTAAATATTTGGAACCAATTTAGTGTGGGTTTATAACTCAATAATGCAAGCACTAAAATATAGGTGTGATTCTTTCCCTTTATATGGGACCATCAATTTAATCAAATTTTATTACATTAACTTCACCTTTAATTTCCAGTTAAAGTTTAACTTTTTTATTTTTACTGAATAAGTAGACAACTCTCCTTTTATCAGTTTATTTTAGTTCCATCCCTATTCAGATTAAGGATGGCAATAAAGTAGAATGGATGTAGATATGGTCAAATTCACCACCATTCTATAGTCGGTATACTCTACTTTTCCACTCTTTTGTTTCTCTATGCATGTATAATCTTAAAAATACAATAGATGCATCTATCTTTACCCTGTCACGCTCCATTTTAGTTTACTTTTTTATTAACTATTTCTAATATTTTCAACTTTTTCAAGTAAGCCTAATTTTTTAAAATTTTAAAAATAAAACATATAGATTTTTCCATAACACGTCATTATAATTTTACAAATAATTTCATATAATGGGACAGGACGAAGTAGGTTAAGAAACTATCATAAACCACTCTATACTCACTGTATAAGAAAAAAAATCACCCCAATATCCCACTCGCATCTACTTTTCAAAAATAATCGCTCTGTTCAAAATAGATCGATTCTGAATCTAATCAACAATTCAAATTTTGTCATAAACTGAATTCACCTAAATTCAAAAATATCTTATTCAAAACTCGACTCGTATAAACCGAGTCTCAATCTGAATGGATAGCTCAACTTCTAATCTTTTAAATGTAAGAAAGGAAAATACTAAACACCTTTATCACATTTTTAATTAGAAAAATATATATATAATATATAAAACCCCTGAAATCTGAAAACTTGGATTATCTTTTGTATAGATAGCTCAAATGGAGTTGCTTGACTAATCAAAGACTAATACTCCATTTTACTTCTCCTTTTTTTGTTTGTATTAGTGACTAATTAAAAGCTCAAATAAAGAAAAAGGTGACATTGTCTTATAAAATAGAGAGACTGTGGGGGTGAAAAGAACAAAGAGAGAAACACATTGACATTGGGAGAAGATGAAGTGAGTAATTTATTGAAAATATTATTAAAAATGTGGTCGAGGAATGAATGATAGCAGTCTCAAAGTCAGGTATATGATATGGGTTTAACCATTATTTTATTCATAGTTTTGATTGGAGGAATAAAGCATATGCATGCATTCTTTTGCTTACACTCAGACATTCATTCATTGCATGCTCACTTCAAAACCATGCTTTTCTTTTGACGTAAGCAAATGCTTCTGTTTTCTCTCATAATTAACTCTTAGTTTTTTGCAATATACTAATTATGTATATACTTTTTAATATTACCTATATAGAGTCTACATTATCTAAACTTAAAAAGGGTATAAACTATGTGTATCCCAACCTATAAATAAGAGGATAATGCGCTTCAGCGCACTCGAACCCACATTCTCCTACATTGGCAATCGAATAATTGACATTTTTAGGAACAACATCAACACTTAACCATTCGAAAAAAATATATATTTATTAAAAAGGGTTTGCTAAAATGACAATAATATGCTTGTTAATTTGTGTTAAATGTAATAATTGACATGAATTTCAAAGTAATAAAAATAATCACATCAACATGAAAAGTGTTTTTTAAGAAAAAAAAGAAAGACTGTTAGTGAACTCGAGAAACAAAACATGTTTTTAGCTTTTAATGTAGTATTTAAAATGTTAATTAAGCAGCGTTTGCATGCGTAAAATTGGCAATCGTGTCGTTTCTAGTGAGACTAAAGGTAATAAAGAAAGCATGCTTTGGTCTACAGATTACTGAATAATGAACCCCCAAAAACTTTTGTTTAAAGGAAGCACTTTTTGAAGGTGTTTCTACCAATGCCATTTAACGTAGCCTAAACTACTAAAACCATCTTTAAATTCTTTTTTTTTTATGGTTTTCGGTCGTGTTTAGAATTACCCATAATACGTTTTAGTGCACTCGAACTCACGTCCTCCTACATTGATAACAATATCCATGCCAATCGAGTTAAGATTCAATCGGCAAAATAAATATATTTATATATACTATAAATTTTTACACATTATGTTTTTCATTTGTTTTATGTAATTAAGTATTTCATATAAGAAAGGTAAAAAACATCATTATTTTGATTATATCGTTCCATTAAAAATCAAATATAAAATGATTTTTTTAATCAATTTAATGTTGAACTGACTCATAACACCGGAATCGGAGATTTCAATACATTAAAGTTTTACTAACTTTGTAATCAAATTGTTTAACTAAATTAAAATTGCATTTCAGTCCTTATTGGATGAAAAAGAAACCAATTTTTTTTTAATGAATATTGTTTGTGTCTTTATTGGCTTAGAAATTCCAAATGTTGGGGAGAGTGAGTCCTATAAAGTTGAAATCATGTCTTTTTATTATTCCATTGCTTAAGTTTTTAATGGTTTTCAAAACCCATGAGGTCATCCCAGCCATAACTTCCATTTTTAATAATTGAGAGCACTCATTGCTCTCTATATTCATCATATTATCTATTGTTTATGTATATGGTTTATTATAATGTTTGGCACTTAAATTTGATTTTAGTGTTCAAATAGGTACTTGAATTGGTATTCAGGTGTGTTTAAGTCCGATCTGACTCGAAATAAATTTTTAATAATTTTATATGTTCTTTTATTAAAACTTAAAATATAGCCAATAACTTAGCATGTTTTTATAATGTTTATATTATTATATTTACTTACCGATAACTGTCATTACATGATATATTAAACTTAAATATTACAATATTTAAAAGTGGGTCAAGCAATTTCAAGGTTGGATCCATATTTTAAATGGACTTAATTTCTTATGCTTAATATTTTTGTCTAAACTCTTCCTATTTTCAAATGAAATTTCATGCTTGAACAGATAACTCGACTCTTGAACATCTCATATACAGATGCGTATATCATCCAAACAAGTATGTCTATTAGAAAAAAATAGAATTCGGACACAAATATTTATTCTGACATAATTGTTCAAATAGATGCCTATTTGGTTAAGTTGTTAACTTAAAACTTGAAACCGATTTTAATTTTTTTAAATTTTTAATATTTTATTTAATTGAACTGGATGAATTAGTCGAACTGGTAAACCCATGGCCTAATCAGTTAAACCATCGGTTCGGTTTTAAAAATCTTAGTCAGAATGTTTGATTCTAACATATGCTAATAGGTGAATAATAAAATTTTGATTTGATAAAAACATTAAAAAAATAAAAAATTGGTTCAACCACCCGATTCCCAAGTCAATCGGTCTAACGGCATTTCCTGAATCGGTACCCTTGTCGATTTCATGCTAACCGGTCCAATTCAAATTTTTATGATTTTTAAATAAGTTTTATAAGTTTATACCAATTTTAATATTTTTTTACATTTTTTTATTATTTTAAGAACTCTAATACATTTTGTTAATTTTAAATATTTTAAATAAGTTTTATTAGTTCCATAATTTTTTTATAGTTTATTAGATTTATTATAATTTTTATAATTTTTTTATATTTTATAAGTTTAATAAGTCAATATCAATTTTAATATTTTTAATTTTTTTCTAATATTTAATTTTTTATAACTTTTTATGACTTTTTAGTCATTTTATAGGGAAATATTAAATTAAACCAAAAGATATCACGTGTCACCATTTGATTGATACATCAATTTATTTTAACGGTCAACATGGTCAATGACGGAAACTATTAACTAAAGGACTTAATTGATTATTTTAATTAACAGTAGAGACTAAATTGCGTGCGAATTTAAAACAGAAGTTTAATTTATTTTTTAAAATTTTCTTAAAGACTTTTTTGATATATAAGTCGTAATTTATATCATATGAAAATTAAATATATTATAATATAAATATTAAAAAATACTTTTAAGTTGTTACCTTTAGAAATTTAATAAAAGAAATTTACAATAATAGTAAAAGATATATAAATAAAATTACTAAATATTAAACAAATATTTTAAATTGTACAACTTAATCAACTATATCATGCATAAATCTCACATCCAAACCGAAAACTCCCCGGCCGAAGACCTCGATTTAATTGAATTGTGGAGTCGGGGGCATAAGCAAAATTCCATTACTAAAAAAGAAGGCTTACAAGAACACAGACTTGAAGAGAGAAGGTGGGCAGCCCAATCAACAAGACTAGGAACCATACACAAAAGACTGACTCCAATGGTATTTAGGATCAACAATTGGAGCTTGGTTGCCAATGCATTGGCACCATGTTTTGAATTACCATTGCCAAATATTGCAGCCTCCCAAGCTTTCATCACAATGTTCTTTTGTTCTAATTGACACCCCCATTAGTCCAAAAGCCAACCCCTTTCAATTGATTTAATAAAACTTGAATGCCAAAGTTCATAACTTTGCAAGAGCAAGATCAAGTTTTTATTATTATTGCAGTTTGAAAAGGTGAAAATCATAAACATTTTGAACTTTGACAACGATGGTGTGATTAAAATGATAATGGGGTTCTAAAGAAAAACTGGGTTTTACTGTGGGAAAAAAAAAGAAAGAGTGTGGATTGTAGAAAGAAAAAATGGCAAGGAGAAAAGGACAAAGAGAGAGATGAGGTGATAAGGTGCTGTTGTGTTTGATTACAAGAGATTTGAGATATGAAATCAAATAAAATCAAAGATATTTTTGTGTTACCCTTTTGTTTTAGCCCTTTAATTTTCTAAAATAATCTGCTTGTGTCATTTTCATGGATTAGATATTATTTTTCAGTTTTTCTTTTTTTCTTTTTTCCCCTCTTCATATATTTCTTCACTTCATTCTCCTTATCTAAAAACCCAAAGTTCTCCTCTTTTTTCACTATTCAGAAAAAAAAGAAGGCTATTAGTTCTCTAAGAAGTTAAAAACAATTGCAGAGAAACTGTGAGAGAAAAAATGGCTGCAAATGCTTCAATCTTTAGGTCTCCAGCTCAACCCTTTCAACCCTTTTCAGCTACTAACCGAGTGAGAGGTACAATGGGGCAAAGTTCAATCCTTTCCATTTGTTACTTATTCAATCAATCTACTGTTTTTTCTTTTTATGTTTCCTTGATTTTCATACTGTCGTGGTGGGATTTTGTGTTGTTTTTTTGTTCTTTGAGAAATTATTGTGTGGAAACTTGCTTAAGTGATCTTTTACTGTTGTTTGAGTTCCATAACTAGGCCTAGCCAATGGCATTTTTGCAGCTTTGCTGTTCCTTTTGATTAAACAGAAGCTAATTTTCATGTAAGAAAGATTAATTATTTCAGGGTTCATCACTGCAGCTCTTTGTTGTTCTCAATTTGACCCTTAATAAACTATCAAACTATCTTTCTTGATTTATTTTGGGAAATATATTGAAAAAAAAATGGAATTATCCAATCATTTTATCTTCAATTTAAGAGTTATTTAATGTTGAATCATGGTTTTCCCATGTTGTATTAAACATGACTTTTATGCATAAAGTGGCAAATAGGTAATCGTTGCTCGGACTATTCATTTTTCATAAGGTACTCTGTCCAACACACACAAATGAGGATATGGCCTCCAAGAATCCTTCAAATACATGGAAAAACTTTGAAAAACTGATTATACCCATGTCGGATATGCACCCGAGTCTGAGTAAACACAGTTCCCTTGCATAACCAATTTGAAATTATACCATTTGAGCCATACAATCCAAATACCATGCAAAATAGCTAAGAGTTTTGTATTTTTTTTTTCAATAGCAGCTAGTAGCTTTATGGGTGCTTCATTGCCAAATAAATCTCCAAAGAAGAAAAGATCAGCCAATATTAATGGGAAAGTGAGTGCTACTGCTACTGTTACTGCAAGTCCTATGCAAGAAATTAAAGAGTATGAACTCAAGCTCCCTTCTTTTTGGTTAAAGCATAAGTGCGAAATATAGAGGAATTTGCATGCCAAAGTTATATGTACCTCTCACTGTAAACTCATCAACAGGTATCCGCTCCCTTCGTGGGCAATGTTCGAACTAGGGAAGGCTCCGGTATATTGGAAAACCATGAACGGTCTTCCTCCGACCTCTGTAAGTTCACCATTTCTAGTTTTTTATATGCTGCTTAAGCTACTCTTGTAGTCTGCTTTTTTTTTCTATAGAGATTGCCTTTTTTTTATGACAGGGAGAAAAGTTGAAGCTTTTCTACAATCCAGCAGCAAGCAAACTCGCTCCGAACGAAGAGTTCGGGATTGCTTTTAACGGTAATTTCTCATACCCTTTACCCCCCAAACGGGTAATTGTTGATTCCCACAATTTGGTTTCCATTCCCGAGCTCAAAATGACTAGAATCCGATGAAATCTAACTCTGCAGGAGGTTTCAATCAACCTATCATGTGTGGTGGTGAACCTAGACAAATGCTAAAGAAAGCTCGAGGCAAAGTTGATAATCCGATATACACCATCCAGATATGCATCCCTAAGCATGGTTTGTGTCTATTTCACGAATTCGATTTCCTTTTTTCAGGAAATTTAACTCGATCCTCTCTTTGGCAGCTGTGAACTTGATCTTCTCATTCACAAATGGAGTTGATTGGGATGGTCCTTACAGACTCCAATTCCAAGTTCCAAAAGCATGGCAAAACAGACCGATCGAATTCTTTAACCAGGTATGAGTACAAGGATACGATGTTCCGAGTTCTCGATATACATTTCGTACTCACTCGTATTGTTGTTGCAGGGTTTGGCAGAGGAGCTGAGTAAAGAAGGTGCATGTGACAGAGCAATATTTCCAGACACAAGTATTGTTGTGGATAGATGTGCTATGATTGGCAACTTGTCTAAAGAAGGAGTAAGTTTTAAAAAAAAATTGTTTTATTTTATGGTCTTTTTCAATGTTCGATTTATGCATGAACTCCATGAATGAAACATCGCTTTTACAGGGTGATCGATGCAGTCTTGATTGGGTTCCTGGATGTATGGATCCTGGTTCACACTTATATAACCCTTTGGCTAATGTAGATGATGGAACTTGCCCTATTGATTCTGATGTTGAAGAGTAGTGGTCATACACCTGCATTTCATACAATGTAATATTTTAATTATTCAGTATAGTTTTCTTAAAGATTAAAATGTGACCATTGTTGTATAGAATGTAGCATTAAGCATGAAGATATATTGAAAATGGGAAAATTTTCCCCAAGTCCCTCTTATAAAAAAATCATTCGAGGTTATCCCATCATTCACTTGAGTTTGATTTGCCATAATTTATTCGATCATTTTCTAACAAAAAAATGTGTTGAAACCATAGTTATCTGAACCGAATCAGATTGACCAAATGGATCAATTGGACAATAAACCAAGATACCTGTCCAAAGCTCAGTACGAACTAGTCCAATTAGATTAAAAACTGATTGAACCGATTTTTATTTTATTTTTATTTTTGTTAATCTTTAATGATTTATTTAACAAATTATTTAAATTAATTAGATCAATTAAACCGATAAACTAAAGACTTAGCCGATTCAATTATTGATCCAGTTCTGAAAAACTTGGCTGAAACTGAACATTTAAAAACAAAGTTCATTTGGCTACTACTACTAGACTATTGATTACATTACACTACCCCATTTTGCCATTTCTAGCTTTTTAGCCTAACTTCATGGTACCTCAAGCAACTGCAGGTTTTCTCCTGCTCTCTATATACTTGGCCGCGAGCGAATCGAATAAAATCCCGGCACCGACGCCGACCGCCAGATCGATCGTGTAATGACCCCTCGTACCGAGCAATCTAACGGCTTGAAGTACATTGAGTATGTCAAACAACCATGCCAATTCCCATCTCTGCATTCGCCTCATGTCTAACGAAGCGATCACCGATCCGGCAACATGGCCGGAGTAGAAGAGGAAAAACGATACGTTCCCCACCGGAAAATCCATTCCTGACCCCACAAATTCCTGCCATTGATGAACTCTTATAATCATATATATGTATATCAATGTTTTGATATCATAACATTTCAAATCACAAAAAATAGAGGGGAACAGGAAACGATTTGCAGACCGATCGGGTAGGTCAGATTTTGATTAAATTTTCAACATCCGAACTGACCTCGAAAAAGGAAAACTCCATGATTCCAGCTGATTCCGACCCAAAACAATACATATTATAAAATCTTATAAAAATTTGCTTAGTTAAAAATTAGAAAATCATAAAAAAAATTAATTAAAATATATAATAATTGTAATAATTTAAAAGAATGATATTTGGGTAAATTGACCATTGGAGTTTGACCCAAACTCTAAATCTAAAATTAAAATTAAAATATTAAAAGTCTGCTCATTTAGGTCGGAATCCAATGGCTTGAGGTTTTTTTTAATGGGTAAATATAACTTTTAGTCCCCAACTTGATAATTATGTTCATTTTGATACCTGAATTTTTCCATTTTTGCTAATTCCAAATCTCTAAACTTACTCCAAAACTTGATAAAGTATCACTTTGAAATAAGTATAATGTGGTACAATCTCATAGTGTTGCGTTATAGAATTTTTCCACTCCCAAGTTCAACTATCAAATTTAGGTGTCTAACTATCAAAATAGACCTAATTGTCGAGTTTAAATACCAAACTGGGAAAAAAAAATTGTGTACCAAAGTGAACCTAATTATTAAGTTCAGGGACTAAAACTTATAATCACCCTTTTGTAATCCCTAGTTCAAATCCAGGGAAGAGCAACCGGGTTGCCATTTTAATCATTTGATCCATACTAGGGAGCGTGAGCACCGTGGGTGGTGGCAAAACACTTTGAAACGGCGGTAAGTTGCCAAAATAGATAAATACTAATGACAAAGCTGCGTTACACGGCGCAGCAAAAATGAGACTACCCGGCGGCGGGCGGCGGGCGGCGGGCGGCGCGTCATAGAAAATAGATTAAAGAATTAAACCTGAGGTAATGGCAGCTGCGTTGTGTAACCAAGAATCCCACGACACGTAAACATGAACAGAGCAGAAATTGTCGCCCTAGGTCGACCTTCAACTACCCATGTCCCTATTATATAGACTGATTGCATCGCAACAAATACCTACAATAAATATAAATATAATCAAAGTTCATCAGACCATTAATCTAAGCACAAATTAAGGGATTTCATTTACCTAATTTGAAAATGTTTGAAAGAAAAAACAATGGGGTTTATAAGTTTTTAGCATGCAAGCAAGAAATTGAACATAAAAACAAAACCACATTGGCTTGTTCTTTAGTATACTTAGATCAGATCAAAGTAAAGGGGGAAAAAGTTGAACATATTTAATTAAAATACCGTGTTCAGAGCAGCTAAAAGGGAATTAAGTTCCGGCCACGAAGCCAAGGCGCGGTGGAAAGATCGTGTGACGACGAACCCCAGATCATACGGCGGGGATGAATCCGGCACCATTCGGAGCGTGTACTCCACGTATATGAAAAACAAGAACCACGCCGCGAAAAAACAGGGTAAGCGGTGGTATTTAGCGACGTAAACGACGTCGTCGAGTGTCCACTTCATGAACGATACTTTCCCGTTAGAGATGTAACCACCATTGCCATGATTCACGCCGGTTTTCTTAGCAGCTGTACCGTTGACCTTGCCGTTGGATTTGGGGGAACGTTTGAAACCGGGGCTGAGAACGGTCGTCGTGGCGGCGGTTGCCTCGGCGGTCTTCATGGCTGCCAGTGGTGTTCAACGAGAAGAGAGATGAAAAAGAAAGTGACAATGTTTTTTGTGAATAATTTGTGAAAGAAATAAATAAAAAAAGGGGGGGAAATTATAATGGCGGGGTTTCCTAAGAATTGTCGATGAGAAAAGCAATCCTAGAAAACATAAAAGTCATTTTTTTTTCTGTTTAAAATATTTATTAATTTTAGGGTAAACTGCACCTATGGTCATTTTTGTTTACCTTAGGTTACGTTTTAGTCACTTATGTTTGAAATGTTACGTTTTAGTCATTTACGTTATCATGTTGTAACATTTTAGTCACTGAGCCATTAACCGTCGTTAATTGTGTAACGCTAAGCTGACGTGGCACGTTAAATCATCATTTCAAACAAAATTTTAGGTTAAATTATACAATTGATCCCCATATTTTTTTCGTTTTAAGTAATTTAATTTTTTTTGTTTTATGTTCTTTAAACTTTCCTCTTTTTTGCCCTTCTCTTTTGTTTCTCCCTTTGTTTTCATATATTTCTCATTTCTTTTAACATATTAGGAAGTCAAATTGGCAGTGAAAAAGGAAGTAGGAAGTCGACTGTCATCATTTGCCTATAACCAAAACCCATAAACCCATACCATGCTTCTTTCTTCACTACCAATTCGACTTCCTGGTATGTTAAAAGAAATAAAAAAAAGGTAGGAAAATAGAGGGAGAAGCAGAAGAGAATGGAAAAGAAAGAAAAGAAATAAAGAAAGTTAAAAGAACATGAAAGAATTAAATTGCTCAAAACGAAAAATTATGGGGACCAATTGTATAATTTAACCTAAAGTTTTTGTTTGAAATGATAATTTAACGTGCCACGTCAGCTTACCATTACACCATTAACGACAATTAACGGCTCAGTGACTAAAATGTTACAACATAATAACGTAAGTGACTAAAACGTAACATTTCAAACATAAGTGACTGAAATGTAACCTAAGGTAAACAAAAGTGACCATGGGTGTAGTTTACCCTTAATTTTATTATGAAATTATTTAAAAAAAACAAATAATGAAATTTAGAAATAATTATGCATGAGATTCCAAATTAGTTTAATATTTTTATCATATGTTTCGGAATATTGTCTTTTTCTTATATATTAACTAATTTGAAAATTTTTTAATAAAAGGTATAATAATAAGTTTAGTCCTTGATATTTATATTTTTTTGTTAAATTATCATAATTTTTAAGGTGATTTTGATTATTAACTTTTAAAAAAATAAAATTATTTTTAATAAAAATTAAATAAAACATTAATTTTTCTAATAATGTTAGTGTGATAATGTACACAACAAAAATCCAAATGTATTTGATATTGGCATGACATTATTTATTTTATGACACTTCAATAAGTAACTTAAAAGCATAAAAATATTCAAAAAATAAAAAAGTCAAAATTCATAAAAAAAAATAAAAAAAAAAAAGACATACAGCATGCGTTGATTGCCATGCAGGATTTTATGTTTAAAATTCTCATGCTTTATTTCATTTTCAACCCTTTTTTTTATTTTTAAAATTTGTTAGTACCGTCTGATATATTGACGACATCAACAAATTCTTAAAAAAAAACAGATCATAGCTTAATGATTGAGGAGAAAATTGGGTAGTGCCGTGACGGTTAACAAATACCCATTTTCGTAAATAATTTTTTACTTGCCTCATTTTGATAGATAAAAAAATAATTTAATTATTTGTATAAATTAATGACAAAAAATTTAAAAAAAAAATGACTAAATTATCTGAAAGAAAAAAAACTCCAAAAATAATTTTTCTTTTATCATATATTTATAAAGAAAAAATAGCAGAAAAAAGTGGGTGTGATGAGTCTTAATTGTAACATTTATTTCTTTTGGTGGGGTTATTCTTAGTTATTAATGATATGTTTGATTGAATGTAGGATTAATGCAAGTCACATTCATAAAGTTGAGGACCAAGATGTTAAATGTGTATATATATATATATATTTAAAAAGATTAAGCATATGTTATTAATTTCAAATTATTATATTGTATAATATTAAAACAGTTAAAATTAAATTAAATTATTGAGTTATAATATAATTATATTAAATTATCGTTTTAAAATTTAGGTATTTTATTGTTAATTGAGTATTAGGCTCCGTTTGTTTCACTGAAAATGACATTCAGAAAATGATTTTTGGAAAATAATTTGCTTTTCTGGAAAAGTTAATATTTTCTGGTGTTTGGATGAATCTGTGTAAAATATTTTCTATTGTTTAGTAGATTTCTTAAAAATATATCATAAAAGTTATTTTGAATGAAACAAACATACATTTGAGATTTCCTTATTTTTCCATTATTTAATTGATTTTATTTTATCTATAATTTTATATTTTACATTGTTTTTGCTTATATTAAAAATATTATATTAAATTCAGGTTCATTACAATGTTATTTTTTTAATTACATAACTACCAAGTGGGTATTTTTTATTTAAAAACGTGACATTAACAAAATTGACAAAAAAAATTAACGATGTCAACAATTGAACTTGATTTTCAAATTTGAAAAGGAAAGGGATTAAATTCTTGAAAATAAAAGCACAAATACTAAATTGCAAATCTGTGAAGTGTACACAGCCTTATGACATATTTTAACCTTTATACTACAAAACATTTATTATTAATATATGTATAATTGTAATAAATATTTAGTAATATTATATGAATAAATATAAATAATTAAATATGTATGTTTAATAATATTGAAAAATATAATATTTTTAAAATAAAAAAATAAAATTTATTATCAATATAAAATTATCTATAGAGGAATTCTTGTCCGAAGAATGGCTTACGCATTTCAAAAGAGTAAGTCATTTTACAAGAAAATGATTTATTTTATGTTGACCTGTAAGTCAATTTTCTTTGACCAAGCTGTTTTCCGTGAACCAAACACAGGAAAATACAGAAAATATTTTTCGTAAAATCTTTTACATGATTTACATTAATATGGTTGTTAATTAAATGAGCAGGAAATTTTGGGGTGTTAAGTATGTTGAATGATGGGCAAGTTTGATTTTAATAAATTTAAGGAAGGATAAAGGTAGGTAAAATTAGAGGAGAATTTGGTAGAATAGAAAATATAATGCACCAATAAATGTAACTAAATCATATATTAATGTCTTTGTAAATGGATCTCCATAAGTATATTCTCAGGTGTCCAATTAGATTCCTCAACTGTTTCATTGGATAAAGTCCTTTCATTCCAAATTTATATTTTAGTATTCAATGAACAATTTTTAAAAAGGAGTGTTATTCTTCTTTGAAAAAGACAGTTGTTTGGTGTTGAAAATTTGTTGCTAAAAACTTGTCATCATAGGGACGAAATTAGAAATTTAAAATTTTGGGGAATAAAAGTCAAAAATTTTGCTTAAAAGGGTTTAAATTGTAATTGAGGGACTAAAATTATTATTACTCCATTTAGTTAAAGGGAGACAAGGTCTTGGTTACCCTCTAGCTATGCTCCTAAAAATTACATAAATGCCCTTATGACAAATAATTATTAAAGATAGTGTACCATAAAAACTTTAAAAAGTATAAAACTATATTTAATATAAATTATATTTTTTAAACAGTAAATATTAACTCTATTTTAATTTAACTTTATTTAATTTTGTAATAATATAAAGACTAAGTTAATCATTTAATAATTAAGAAACTAATTTAATTAACTAAATCTCTCTATTACATTCACTATTAGAAAAAGTATATGATTTCATAGTCCGGCCGAAATGATATCTTCTCAGCGATATCAACCAATAAAAATGTAGCACGTGACATTTTTTTATTATTTGATATCATATATTTTTTAATAAAATAAACAAAATTAATAATTTAAATATAATTTATTTAAAAAAAACCCTTATTAAAGGTGTAGATATATTATCTTATTGATGTGAATACTTTTGGTTAACTGCTTTCTTTAGGAGAAAGATATTAATAAAAAATTAGAGAATTTGTCATTTTGTCAAAAACTGATATTATATCAAATATATAAGCAAACATTGATTTGTTGATAGAAACAACTCAAAATAAATTAAATAAAATATTTTATATAAAAAATATTAATTTTAAAACAGATTAAATAAAGAAATAATTAAATTAAGAATTTATTAATAGTAATTTGAAATAAATAAATGAAATAGTTGTAGGACTTGGACCATCCCTCTACTCATTTTTTTAAAATATATATATATTATAAAAATGAGTAAACTAAAAAATAAAATAAAAATGGAGCAGATCATGATAGGCAAGAGTGAAGCTAGAACAATATTTTAGAGGGACCAAATGAAATTTTAATTTTTTATAGCATATATCTTTATAATTTTTAAAAGATTAAATCGAATTTTTATAATTTTAGAGTGGCCAATATATAATTTTATATTTACTAATTTAAAATTTAAAAAAATAAAAAATTTAAATAACAATTTTTCATTTTAAAGGAGTCCAGAGCCTATACCAACCCCTGAATCGCGTATGATTTCAGGAAAGGCACCAAGAAAGGAGGTGATTAATTGAGTTTGCCCAACAAAGTTGTACAAAATTAACTATATTTATATTACATAAGAAAAAAAACTATATTATAATATTTTGATAAATTATTATATAAATAATTAATATGTGTCAACACATGCATGCAAGAAACTCACAGTCTTCAAGAAAACAACAGTTTTCAAAATTAAAATAATAAATAAATAAATAATGGGATGGTGGTAGGTAGGGTTATAAAGAAAAATCTCTTGAAAAATTAGCAAAAAATGTATGGTGATGGTTGAGTTGGAAATTTATTTTTCCAACTGCTTTTTAATGTTTTCTTTGATTTATGGATTTTGTATAAATAATATTTAATTTGAAAATTAATTCTATATAAAAAATAATCATATTTTATTAAATAAAAATAATATTTATTAAATGAAGTTATATTTCTAATTTTTTTTAATACAATGATATTCCAAACATAAAAGAGCTTTAATCTAAAAAAATTTATATTCGAAATAAACAAAATTCGATATAAACTTAACTTAATTCAACCACCCAATTATCATCTACACTTGCTCCTTACCTAATGATGGTTCCAATGGGGTTATAAATATATTATTTTTCTCTTCTTTTATTTATTTTTAAATTTATTATTTCAATTTGATAAAAAAAAGTAACTCTAAAAATAGTCGCTTTTATTTGTCTTAAATTACATTTTAGTTATTTATATTTGAAATATTACGTTTTAATCATTTACGTTATCATTTTGTTACGGAGTAGTCACTTTGCCATTAAGATCCGTTACCTTCTTAACGAAGAGTGTTTTATCATTTGGGTGATTGATTCTTAGTTTAGTTGACATTGACATTATTACCAATGCAGGAAGACGTGGGTTCGAACGTGTTGAAGCACATTTATCTTCCTATTTAAAGGTTGATGATGGGTAATTCTAGTTTAGATTTAAGCAAGTAACATTATTGTTCGGTTAAAATATGTCATAAGTTCTTGTACTCCTCATAAAATTGGAATATAGTCTACATACTTTTATTTCTAGAAATTTAGTCCATCTACTTTTCGGATTTTAAAATTCAGGTCAACTATTAACATTGTTAAGAGTATTTTGTTAAATGTAGGTTCATTATAGTGTAGTGTAACTTTTTTAGTTACATTGCTACCAAGCGAGTATTTTTTAATTCAAAATTTCACACTAGCAAATTTAACAAAAAAAAGTTATCAATTGGATTTGAATTTTGAAATTTAAAAAATAATATGACTAAATTCCTAAAAACAAAATTATAGGGATTAAATTTTAAATTTGTGAAGAGTACAGAAACTTACGACATATTTTAACCTAAAGTAATTAAAATTATGTGCAAATGCAACACTGGCTTTATAGTCTATTGGCTAAAATATGATGTTAGTTTCTATACTTTGATAAAATTCGAAATTTAATATTTGTATTTAAAAAGTTAAAGATTAAGTACACTGAAGATTGGACTCAGATTTTTAAATTAAAGAAATATATTAAAATTTTAACTTTTTAAAGTATAAGGACTAATTCTCAAAATTTATAAAAGTATAGTGATTAACAATTTATTTTAAGGCAAGCTACACAGATAGTCATCCAATTATCAACAATTCTATTTTAGGCACCCAAAATAATAATAATAATTTCAATTTAGGCACTCTTATTACATAGTTGATTCATTTTGGTAACTATCTAACATGATATTTTTTTGACACATAAACTAATCCTTAGATGCCACATGGCGCAATTTACCATATCATAAGTGTTGTGTTGTATGTAATAATTCGTATACAATAATTAAATAGTTGAAATACCCCTCCCCCCATTAAAATCTAAACTAGAAAACCAGCTGTGATCCAATTTCATAAAGAGAAAAGATGGTAGCAGAGGAACCCAGACAAGTACCTAAGCTAGCGTAGAGCTGAAGTGCTGCTGAACCAAATAACTAAAAATTCCAGATTTCCAAGCAAGCCCGATCGATTCAAATTCCAACTATCTTTCACCAGAATTCTGCTACTGCATCTGCTCCAACTAAACAAAAGAGTCGAGACCAGTGCTAATTTGGTGGATCTAACCGGTCAGTCTTCGACCCACAACCTCTCTTCTTCGTATCTTGCTCCATCTTTGGCTAAAAAAGTTAGCTACTTTGATTTCCTTCTCTGGGTACACACTCTGTGAATCTGCTTGCTTTGGCTTTACTATCCATAACGAAAGCTCTAATGGTTGAAACCCCATCTTCTTTAACTTTATTTTATGTGCATCCTCTTCATAACTGTGGCACAACCGCCTTCGACCTCAATCTGTTGAAATCCCTTCTTTAACTTTATTTTTAACTCATTCACAAACAATTCACTTTGCCTCCACATCTCATTTCTTTCCTTTATTTTATCCTTCATTTACCAGAATCATGGTCAATTGCTGCTCCGTGCAATGGAGTTTCGAGAATTTCCTTCTTCGTGGCTGGGATTTCATTGTTAGCCATGCTAATTATGTCTGGAAGCTTAAACAAACTCTTCCAGCTTTATCTGCTGCTCTTCAAGAAATGACGGCACAAAGAAATGACGTGCGAAGGCAGGTTGATCTTGCAGAACAACGACTATTGAAGCCATTTGAGCAAGTTCAGCTATGGCTTTTAAAAGCAGAAATTATGATAACAGAGGCGCAAGAATTGGTTTCAAATGGTCCTCAACAAATGAATAACTTGTGTCTCGGCGGCTGTGCTTCCAAGAGCTGCCTGTCTAGCTACAAGTTTGGTAAAAAAGTGGCCAAAATGCTTCAAGAAATAAGCCATCATAAGAGTAAAGGAGCTTTTGAGAAGGTAGCGGTGAATCAGCCCGCAGCTTCAGTGGTAGTAAGACCTGTAGAGCAGGCGGTTGCTCTGGAATCCACAATCCAAAAGGTATGGGGTTGCATCGTAGAAACAGATGTGGGGATCGTTGGCCTCTATGGCTTGGGGGGCGTTGGCAAGACAACAATCTTGACCAAACTCAACAACAAGTTTAGCACCACACCAAATAATTTTGATGTTGTTATCTGGGCGTTGGTGTCTAAAGATTACGATGTTGGAAAGATTCAAGATAGGATTGGTGGAAATCTTGGGTTTTCAGATGACTCATGGAAGCATAAAAGTGTTGAAGAGAAAGTTGTAGATATCTATGGGGTCTTGCGCAACAAGAAATTTGTTGTATTATTGGATGATTTATGGGAGAGGGTGAATTTGAACCAAGTTGGGATACCAAAACCAAGCCAAGAAAATGGTTCCAAACTTATTTTCACTACACGGTCTTTGGAGGTATGTGGTGAAATGGGAGCTCGAAAGAAAATCAAAGTGGAGTGCCTGGAATCGGAGAAGGCCTGGGAATTGTTTCAAAACGAGGTTGGATATGAAACTCTCAACAGCCATCCAGATATTCCAAACCTAGCTAAAAAAGTAGCTGAAAGGTGCGGTGGGCTGCCTCTTGCACTAATTACAATCGGTCGTGCCATGGCTTGCAAGACAACACTTGGGGATTGGAAATATGCAATTGAGATGTTGAAGCGATGTGCATTGTCAAAAATGGAAAATGAGGTATTTCCGCTTTTAAAATTCAGTTATGATAATTTGCCTAATGCCACAATGAGAAGTTGCCTCCTATATTGTTGTCTACATCCTGAAGATTATTGTATTCCGAAAAAGAGATTAGTGGAGTATTGGTTTTGTGAAGGGCTATTGAATGAATTTGATAGAATTAGTGAAGCTCAAATGCAAGGTGACAATATTATCAGCTCTCTTCTGAATGCTTGTTTATTGGAAAATGGTGGTGTAATAGATGGAGAAGATTGTGTGAAGATGCATGATGTGATCCGTGACATGGCTTTATGGATTATACGCCAATTCGAAGCAACAGAGAATAATTTTTTTGTAAAAGTAGGGGCTCAATTATTTGAAGAACCAGATGTTAAGGCATGGGAAAGCGCAAAAAGAATGTCAGTGATGGAAAATAAGATTGCGGTTCTCAAAGAAACACCCAATTGCCCTAACCTTCAAACCTTGTTTCTTAGCCGAAACAAGTTGAAAGCAATCAGTAGTGGCTTCTTCCAATGTATGCCTCATCTATCTGTTTTGGATTTGTCAACAAACTATGAATTACGAGCATTGCCTAAGGGAATTTCGGAATTGATTTCACTAGAATGTCTTGATCTATCCTGGACTGGTATTGAAGAGTTGCCAATAGAGTTGAAATCGTTGACAAAACTAAAATTGTTGGACTTGAGTTGTATGTTCAATCTCAGAAAAATCCCACAACATTTGATATCTTGTTTTTCCAAGTTGCAAATATTCAGAATCTTGACGTATTCTAAAGATTATCCTAATGAAGATAATGTTTTGAGTGGGGGTAATGAAAAGCTTATAGAGGAGTTGAAAGGTTTACAACGTTTGGACATACTAAGGATACAGATAAAAAGCATGTTTTGTCTAGAAAGATTTCTGAGCTTTAACTTGTTTCGATGTTGGACCCAAGCACTAGAACTTGGTGATTTTAGAGAATCAGAAGTGTTAAATGTTTTATGCTTAGAAAATTTGGAGCGTTTACAAACACTACACATCTCCAATTGTAAAAGTATAAAGGAGATAAAAATGGAAAAGCTGCATTCCTTGGTTTCTTCAAGTACTAATTATACTTCATACTTTCACACATTGAGTCAAGTTCGAATTTTTTGCTGTGACAATTTGAGAGACATAACTTGGCTGATTCTTGCTCCAAATCTAAGGACTCTTTCTGTTATTGCGTGTGGAAAAATGGAAGAAATATTGAGTGGAGGAAAACTTGGTGAAGTTGCAGGTGTGATTGGAATTTCAGACCCTAAACCATTTTTGAAGCTTGAAACACTTTCCTTACAGTTGCTAGTGAAATTGAGGAGCATATACTGGGATGCTCTACCCTTCCCATGTTTGAAACTTATTCATATACTGAAATGCAAAGAACTGAAGAAGCTTCCTCTCGACTCAAACAGTGCAAAAGGGAATCAACTCAGAATTGAGGGAAGCAAAGGTTGGTGGTCAACAGTAGAATGGGAAAATAAAGCCACTCGAGATGTTTTTCTCCCTTCTTTCAAGTCTCCTTATGAATGAGATGTAAAAAATTGCAAAATGGAAAATTTGATGACAAAACAATCAAAACCATAACGTGCGCCAGTAGTGGTTTTAAGCTAGACAAGAACCTAAGCTAGAGCTGAAGCAAATAACCGTCACAGCAAGCCTGACTGATTCAAATTCCAACTATCTTTCACCAGAATTCTGCTACTGCATCTGCTCCAACTAAACAAAAGAGTGGAGACCAGTTCTAATTTGGTGGATCTTCTTCCACCCACTACATGTCTTCCTCGTATCTTTGGCTAAAAAGGTTAGCTACTTTGATTTCCTTCTCTGGGTATACACTCTGTGAAGCTACTTGCTTTATCTTTACTATCCATAATGAAAGCGCTAATGGTTGAAACCCATCTTCTTTAACTTTATTTCATGTGCATCCTCTTCATAACTGTGCCACAACCGCCTTCCACCTCAATCTGTTCAAACCCCATCTTCTTTATCTTTATTTTTCATTGGCTTTTCCACATTACCTAATTTTATTTTTAGCACAATTCACTTTGCACCCGCATCTCATCTGTTTCCTTTATTTTATCTTTCGTTTACCAGAATAATGGGCAATTGCTGCTCCGTACAATGTACTTTCGAGAATTTCCTCCTCCGTGGCCGGGATTTCTTTGTTGGTCATGCTAATGATGTCTGCAAGCTTAAACAAACTCTTCCATCTTTATCTGCTGCTCTTCAAAACCTCACACATTAACACAAACACTCAACCACTAAACTAAATTGACAAAATTTTTATAATCTTAACTCAAACACAGTACGTGAAAGCTCTTAATTTCATTAAACCAAATTCTTCTAACCTGATTTTTAAGATGTGACAAACAAGTAATTTATTTTTCATCTATTTTGATTCCCTATTCACTTGGGAGACCAAGAGAGTTTGATTCGATTTTTATTAAATTTAGATTGATTTTGGTTCGGTTATTATTTTAAAGTATATTTGATTTTGTTTGATTCTCAATTTACATGTTAAATGCAATTATCCTAATTAAACTCAAATTTATTTTTATTTAACTCTTTTTATTTTTTTTCTCCAAGTTGTTTGCTTCTTATATCTTGTTTTGCGTAGCGGCGATGTCAATCTCTGGGTTGGTTATCACTCGTCTTTTTTTCTTTCCCATCAACACTTTCTTTCTTTTTTCTCATTCATTACACACGTATTCTCTCTTCTTAATTTGCATATTTATTTTGTGGATATTTTTGTTGTCTTCACAAGTTGTAATAGACAAATGACGGTGCTTGTGTTAAAACTCCACCGGTCATCAATAGTTTTTCTTGGAAAGTGGATGGCTTTTCGTCAACTTCTTAATTTATTTTTGTTTTTAGGTTATTTCAGAATAATAAATGATTTGATGTGTCGATTTTGTTTTAAGTTTTATTTGGTTTTTGTTTGTTTTTTCATTGTTTAATAAATCTTCAGTTTTAGGAATTTTTGTTTGCTATTGTAGCACGTTTTTTAGTCTCGTGTATGCATGTAATCTTAGTTTTACAAGTGTTTTTAGGATGATTTTATTGTCGTCCTCTCTAGTTTGGTAAATACATAATTCTTTTGACGATTTTTGCTTGCCACTTTAGACTATCCGAGGCTGATTTCCTTATCGTATTAAGTGTTTGTAGTCACTCCAGATATGTCATGCTTTAGTTGTGACAAAACCAATTATCAACGTGTCATAATATTCTATTAATGCTAAGGTTGAAGTCTTTGTTGTGTTGATAGAGCTTATCCTTCATCATCTACGACGAGTGTTTACTTTGAATTGTATGGTTCCATTCATTGAATGAATTTACCTTTAAAAAGAAAACTCTTTGTAATTAATTTTTAATTTGTATCCTATGAAATATATATTTTATATTTAAATTAATAAAAATAGCTTGAAATACCAAACCACAAATTTACTTTTATAGAGGGAAAATTGATAAAACAAACTAATTCAAATTTAAGGGATTCAGTTTAAATTTGTTCGATTTTTTCTTAAATAAAAATATTGCCCATTGTAACTTTTTTCAACTACTTAGATTTTTTTTTAAGTTATTTATTGGGTAAGTCTAGTAATTAATTTTCTGCATTTAATGGACTCATTAAGAGGGTAAATGTTGACAATGAGTTTAAAACTGCTCTATACCTAGAGTTAGTTGCAAACCCTCGACCACTGATTAATATAACACAAATATTTTTTTTTTAAAAAAGACCTCTTACTTGTTGCATTAAGATAATGAGAAAAACCTCCTTGATCCCAATTTCCAATATGCATAAAATCAATTGCTTGAAGTTAAGGTGTTAATTTCCTATTAATTGGCCAGCTAAACAAATTAAATTAAGGACTTTTTTTTAAAAGTGTATATCTTCCAATAAATGGTTCATAGATGGTTAGACCAAATATTGCTAAATATATGAACAAAAGTTTGGTAAGATTATCAACATTTCATGACAAAATTAGCATGCAATTAGTGGATATGATTATAATTAGGAAAAAAAATAGTTCGGGGTTATTTGAAAAATAATTTAGGGTAAATTAAGGTCACTAAATTATTAATAACTCGTCAAATCTTGACCTTGCTTGTAGAGTCTAAAAACTCTAATGTACCAAATATTTTTCCTTTTAATATTGTTTGTGTTGATATTTGCATTCAATGTATCTTATGATACGATGAATTTTAAGAGATTAAAGAGTTAATCAAATTTTTTGTCTCTAAACTTAGCAACTAAGTTCGTTTCAGTAACTATATTTTTTTCAATCCACTTTTGTACTTAAACTTGACAATTAAATCTATTTTGATCCTTAAACTTGAAAAAAAGAGAGTAAAATTTTGATAATTTGACACTTTGAAATTATATCACATCATCAAATCTTGATAAAATCTAAGTTTATATACCAAAATGAACCTAATTGCCAAATTCTGGTACTAAAATGAACAAAAAAAATACATATACAGACTAGACCTAATTACTAAATTGAGGGACCAAAAATTATATAAACCCAAATTAAATATATTCCTATCCATCTTATAATTGAAATATATAATAAGCTATTGCATCATATTCTTGCATCAATCATTGGTAGGCCTACCAACTAAAGTAAATTGGCTTGTAATGTAGAAGAATAATATGTTGTATTAAGGTATCAAACAATTAAGGGCAAGAAAAAAAATTAACTCGAATCCGAATCGAGTTAATCGAATTGAAATTTAGTATCGATTAACGAATTAAATTATTGATTGAATCTAATTTAATTACCATTATTATAACAATTAAAAAATTATAAATTCAAACCCATATTTTTTTCGATTTAAAAATTTTTAGAATAAAATATTCCCAAATTATGTATGTATATATATATATGTATATATAAATTATTGTATAGGAAGGGGTACAAGATTGATGCAAATTTCAATAATGTTTTAGATTGAATAATTGGAATTAGGATATGTTGATTTCAATGTTAGTTGTAATCACGTGCACGGCCCTCCAAAGTCCAACCTAATCTAATGTAATTCTAAACACCATTATTTAATATTAAAAAGAAAATGTTTTTTTTTTAATTTTTCTTTTTTATCTTCTTGTGTCCCATAATAAAAACAATTTCTTTATAATCCAAAAAATTCCTACCATTAAATAAAAACATGAATATATACTCGAGTAATTATAAAATATAATTAAATAATTAATATGCACCAACAAACGAATCATCAGAAAATGCACAATTCACATGATGGGATTGAAGAGCCACAAATATGCAATTGCATGTTACGGGACTCAAATCTAAATACTCAAAGATCTAAAGGCTCAACATTTGCTAATAGTGTCAATGTTTCATTTGTATACTCGTAATCAGATTGCATTTTACCATTTCTACTAAAAAATGGGTAAATTAGTCATTGTACATTAGCTTGTAGAGTGAATTGATAATTTTGTTAAAATTTTCATCCATTTTTGCTATTAAAAATTTGTTCATGTACTTCAACATGAGGTACACATAGTATGCTATGGGTTACTATATCATTATTTCGTCAATCACATCAAATTTAAACAATACAAATAGATGAAATTTTTAAAAGAAATGACCAAACTGCTATTTAATCTGATGTAACGGACTAGTTTGCCTATTTTTTTAGTAGAGGGGACAAAATGCAACCCGACTCTTAGTACAGGAACTTCCATGGTAGTTTAACTGATAATATTTAAATTTAGATATTATCTCTATACTGTATTTAAAAGATTGGTTAAGTTGGTGTCACCCATCAATCGAATCCTAAATTCAACAATTATTGAAACCCTTTCATTTTATAAAATAATAAATATTACTACAAGGGTTTTAGATAATGTAAGATATAAAGAAAAAATTGTTCTCGGTGAGACTCAAACCCAAAATACTATAGTTTTTAATATATTAACTTTATCATTTCAACTAAAATTTTATTTATTTTACGTAATAATTTTTCAGTGCAATCTAGTAGTTTCTAAACATAATATGTTTAAAAGAATAGATATTATTGCAAAATATTTGCTATTTAAATCTGTTATTATTTTTTTCTGAAAATCACTAATTTAAATATCGAAATTTATTACCTAATTTTATTTTTTTCCAGTTCTTTTGCTGATAATAAATTTAGATTTAAAATATTTGGAGAGAATATCAGACACCATATTATTTCATTCAAAATTGAATACAATTTCAATTTGTTATTTAAATATCATCAAAAAATTACAAATATTCTTTTAATACTAATTAAAAATCTTAACACGCGCATATGCGCGTGTAGAAATCGCAAATATTAAATATAAATATGCATTTAAAAATAACTTACAATAAATAAAATTTAAATAATAGTATAGATATACAAATGATGAAAATAATAAAATATACATAGTAAAATTAAAAAATATAAAATTAATAAATTAATATTTTAGTTGAGTGGTAAATTAAAAATGTAATTAGTTCAAGTTCAAATCCTACAATATTTTTATTTTTATTAATTTTTAAATTTAGGAAAACTAAAATATAATCAAATAATATAACCAGGGGCGAAGTCAGAAATTTTTTTTAAGGGATCTCGAAATTAAATTATAAATTTTTAATGATAGTAAAAGTGCAATTTCACAATTTTAATAGTCAATATATTTATAATTTTTAAAGAATTAAATCAATTTTTTATTATTTTTAAGAGAAGCTGACGTGCAATTTTATATTTACTAATTTAAAATTTTTAAAATCTTAAAGAAGTTAAATAAAAAAAGTTTCTATTTTAGAGAATTGAAAATTATCAGTCTCGTCAATAAATATAATTTATTTTAATTATAGAAAACGGTAACCTTCTTGTTTGTTAAGTAAAAAGAGAAATTGCTGCGGATTATAACAACCCAGCAACGTTGCTGTCAGTGAAATCAGCCAACATGTTAAATTATATTAATCTCATGCATGGCAATTACTTGTTTCATATGTGATTGTGACCTGCCCCATTTGTTGTTTTTTAATTTTTTTTAATATATAAAAGATAAATATATACAATAATAATAATTATTAAAAAATGGCCTTATCCTATTGTTTATTTCAAATATTTATATCTTTGGTCACTGTAGATGTTAGTTAAGAAAATTTTTTTTCGATTGAGTTTTAATTCGATTGACATAGATATTGTTGTTAATGTAAGAAAACGTGGGTTCGAGCACGTTGTAGCACATTATTCTCCTATTTATGGATTGGGAGAGACTATAGGAAGTTTGAATTTGTCAATGCAAGAGGACGTGAGTTCGAACGTATGGTAGCGCATTATTCTCCTATTTATGGTTGGAGAGAGATTATAACTAATTTGAGTCCCAGTTTTATTGTTTTTGGTAATTAAAAAAAAAGAAATATAGTCCCAATCAAATATACAACTATAAGTTAAGGACTGAGAAGTTATTTGACAATTTGTTATGGAAAGCAAAACAAAGAAATTAAAATTAAAATATAATTGATGTCTGTTTTATATTTGACAATTTGTTATGGAAAGTAAAACAAAGAAATTAAAATTAAAATATAATTGATGTCTGTTTTATTTTATGTTGAAAGAAGAAAAAAAAGTGTAGTAATTATTTATTTTATATTAATATAATTTTTTAGAAAAAAATAAAACCTTATTAATAAAACATAATTTAAAAAAATCAATTTATTTTATAGTAAATCTATTTCTATTTTATAGTAAACCCAACTGAAAGTGTTTTCTGAAAATTCCAAAGAAAATGCGTCTAGCAAGGCCCGCTTTTTTTGACATGTCAACAAAAGCTCGTCCAACTGGACAAGCTTTCCTAACAACTGTGCAGAAAGTAGACGAGCTTTCATACTATCTCTCCAAAATCGACCTGTTTGACAAATTAAAGAAAAAAATAGCATATATGACTAATCTAACCTTGTAAATGATATTCAAATTATGAATTTTAAGTTTTTTCTTTGAATTTTTTGGTCTTTTATTTTTGTTAAAAATTATTTTAAAAAAATTCTAAAAGTCAAGTGATCCTTTCCAAATTAATGTAGTAGTAATTTTAATCAAAATTTAATTTATAATATTTCAAAATTTAAATATTTTTATATTACATTGAGTAATCATAAAGCTAATCAAATTTGAATGTCCTTTCCATATTTTCCCATTGGAGAAACTATGGAAGCATGAATCTACGAAAACTGTTAAAAAAATGAAAAATAGTTGGAAAATGGGACCAAGTGGGTGCAATGTTGATATTTGAAAATTGAAAAAAGGAAAAACCAGCTCCACCCCCCATTAACAAACCAGCCATTGCTGTAGCACCAACAGCATCCAATCTCATAAAGCAAAAACAAAGAGACAATCCTTCCCTTATACTCTTCTTCTTCCTTTTCATTCCTTCTTCATCATCCCCTTTTTCACTTTAACTGAAAACTGCTGCAACATTCTCTTTTAAGCAAAAGCAAATCCCTCGTCCCCCCCCCCAAAAAAAAGAAATAATAATTTAACAAAACCCCATAAAGAAAACCATGTTCTTCTGTAGCAATTCACTGCTCAAAAGCGTTATGTTTAGCATCTCTTCAGAATCTGTTGCTTAGAAAGTGAAGAAGTTGAGAGTTGAACTACCAATAGAAGAAAAAAAAAACCAAGTCTTTGAAAGTGAAAAAGGGATTTAAGAAAGGGCTTGGGATCTTGGGTTTGATAATGGCGTTTTGTTCCATGATTTGTTGTGGGAAAGGTGTGGATCGGTAAGTCTATTATTAATTTACTATCTATTATCATTGTTTTATCGTTTTTCTTGGAGATTTTTATTTCCTTTGGAAGGTGTTTTCTTTTAGTGAATTTTGGTTTTAGATTCCTTTTTAGGGTTTGTAAGGGTTTAAGAAATCTGGGTTTTTTTTTAGTTTTTGGAAAATATTTTCTGGGTATTGATTAGATTTTCATTTCCTTTTGTTGAAGAAGAAGAAGGTAACCTAAAGTTTTGAATTTTCCCCCTTTTGGAACTGTAATTTGAGATAGAAAAATACTTATTTAAGCTTAAATGTTCATATCTAGGAGTAAAATTAACCAGGATATATTGTTCTTAATCTTATAAGAAAAGGGTCTTTTGAGTTTGACTGAAATTTTGGTTTTGAATAGTAAATCGTAAGAATGAAATGCATACATTATGATTAAATTAGTTAAGATCGAACATGTATTTCAAATTCGCATCTAATGTAACTGTGATTTAAGAATAATCATGAATGTCATTATCTCGAAAGCTACCTTAATGATGTTTTCGTGTGTCCGCCGTTTGGGTTTCAACCTCATATTGATTCTGCAGGAAGAAGGAGAAAGGAAAGAAGCAACCGGCATGGCGGATTTTTTCGTTGAAAGAATTGCATTCAGCTACCAATAATTTTAATTATGATAACAAGCTTGGAGAAGGTGGATTTGGAAGTGTTTATTGGGGTCAGCTATGGGATGGATCACAGGTATATGAATAAAATTTTCCTTATGCATGATATGTTTATTTATTGGTTTTGGAATTCAAGTTAATAGATTGTTGATCTGAAAAAATTGCGGTAATAGCCGCTGTTCATTCCGGCATTAATCTTTAGTTCTGAATCTAGTTTACTATTTGTAAGAACTGATATAGTAGCATAAAGGAGCATCTGTTTTACCTTATATGTTGCAATATCGAGTTCTTCGTTGAAAATACGATTTCAACTTCTCTAGGATGGGATTTGCATTGATAGCGGTGTTAAATATCATGCTATAATGACTGATCTTTGGTTGGTGGGGACTGGACTTAGCTGGACTCGTTTGTTTACCATTTGAAAGTTGAAATGGCAGTCTATCAATTATGTTGTTGTACCATTCTTTTCTCTGGTTTGAGGTAGTATTAATGAATCGGGTTTCGAAGTAGTTCACTTGGAAAATAAAAATTGTCGAATGCATGTCATAAATCATCGCACGGTCTCCTCAGTATTTGATGGAATTTTAGGTTTTCAAAATAGCATTGATCTTTCTCCAAACACAGACATGCTTGTAGGAGTGTCTCTATCTGCATGGCATCCGTTAATACCCATTTGGATGATACCTTTATTTTGATTTCGTCCTTGTTCTTAGGGGTGAAGCCAAAACTTTTTAGAGGGGCCAAATTTGAATTTTAAATTTTTGAGTGAACTAAAAATGTAAGTTTGTCATTGTATTAATGTAAAATTTACAATTTTTAGGGGATTAAACTATGAACTTTTTTTTTCCGGGAGGGCATAATTTAATTTGAATTTTAGGAAGGGCCGAAATACAATTTTACCATTAAATTAACTTAAAATTTTGAAAATACTCAAGGAACTATAGGGGCACTTTTTCATGTTTGGGGGCCAAGGCCCCTGCCTGCTCCCATCTAGCTTCGCCCCTGCTCGTTCTCACTTGAAATTATGTACTTGCAGATTGCAGTTAAGAGATTGAAAGTGTGGAGCAACAAAGCCGAAGTGGAATTTTCCGTTGAGGTCGAGATATTGGCGAGAGTCCGACACAAGAATCTGCTGAGTTTACGTGGATACTGTGCCGAAGGTCAAGAACGTCTGATTGTATACGACTACATGCCGAATTTGAGCTTGCATTCACATCTTCATGGACACCATTCATCGGAATGTCTTCTTGATTGGACCCGAAGGATGAACATTGCTATTGGCTCTGCTGAGGGAATTGCGTAAGTGTTGGACCCTATTTTATTTTCTGTATTATAACTTGTTCCGACACGAATGTTAACCTCAACCTCGTTCAATTGATTGCGTCAGCTATCTTCATCACCATTCGACCCCACACATAATCCATAGAGACATCAAAGCTAGCAACGTGTTACTGGATTCAGAATTCCAGCCTCAAGTTGCTGATTTCGGGTTTGCTAAGTTTGTCCCGGACGGTGCAACTCATGTCACTACTCGAGTCAAGGGCACTCTCGGCTATCTTGCTCCTGAATATGCTATGTTAGGAAAAGCCTCGGAGAGTTGCGATGTGTACAGCTTTGGCATTCTATTGCTAGAGCTTGCAAGTGGCAAGAAACCCCTCGAGAAAGTGAATAGAACAGTGAAGCGATCGATTTCTGAATGGGCACTGCCATTAGCTTGTGAAGGGAAGTTCGATGAAATGGCAGACCCAAAACTGAACGGGAAGTATGTGGAAGAGGAGTTAAAAAGGATCATCCTCATTGCACTTGTTTGTGCCGATAATCGGCAAGACAGAAGACCTACCATGCTCGAAGTCCTCGAGCTACTCAAAGGTGAGTCCAAAGAGAAATTAACTGAACTAGAAAACAATGAACTATTTAAGACTCCGCAAACTGTTTGCGACGATGACGGGATAACAGCTGCTGAAGAGAACTCAGACATAATTAAGGAAGAGAAGGATTCGAAACCGGCGAAGGATTCCGAGCAGGAAAAGACTGAAGACGGGTGATGCTGTGGACAAAACCGAAGTATTTAGATGTGAAATTGTATGTGTAATTTGTTTGTTTTTTTTTTTTTTGGTATTGGCAATGGCTGTTTATTATTAGGATTGGCAGCAAAATTGGGGCATGTTGTAATATGGAAAGCATGTTTTTTTATGAGTGGTAGAGGATCTTGTTTAGGTTGTTTCATGTTTGGTCTTCAGTTTTAACTGATGCTTTTTGACAGACATTTTGAGTTAAAATGATTATTGCTTTGTGAGATAAGCATTTGAAATGAGACCATCAAAATCCAACTTTTCCATTGTCTTTTTTCCATAATTTCTGTCAATTTCCAAAGTGGTACCTTCCAAAAAAACAAAAAAAAAATAGAGTAATTTAATTTCTGTTAATTTTGAGAATGGATAACTAAGGTCAAATATTTTCCGTTAATCATACATAATTTTGATTGGTATAATAAGTTTAGTCCTCGATCTTTATATATTTTGAGAATAAATCTCAAAATTATACATAAATTTTGATCAAATTTATAATATTATAAAGTAACATTGATTTAGTACAATTATATATGTGAGACTTTTATTTTGATTCAATTTTCACATTTTATTAACACTATTATTTATGTGGTACTATTTTTTTTTATCATTGTAGTAGTGGAAAAATAATTTAAATTTATGCAAAAATATATTTTTTTATGTGGAAGCATTAAAACTTATTCTTTTTTTTAGTTTAGTAAAATCTCGACCAACAATTTCCACGTGACTTCAACAAAAATAGTATTGCATAAATAATGTTGTAAGTGTTACGTGAAAATCGAATCGAAATTAAAGTTGTATATATAGAATTGTACCAAATCAAAGTTTGTATATGATATTGTACATTAGATTAAAGTTTATATTTACTTTTTGAGATTTATCCCTATATTTTGTGTAAATATTGACAGATTGTATAAATATTGTGTTAAATTTGTTAAATCGGGACTAGAGTGACCAAATATATAGATGTTTTAAACTAAATTTATTTAATCAAAACTAAATTGATAAAATGCATAAACCTTGAGGATTACCATAAAAATAATACAATTGACAAACAACAACTTGCCTTTAGGGACTTCCCTTTCCCATACTTCATAACCCAGTTCAACACATCAGCCCAAGATTCATGCCACAAAAACTCTCCACATGCCAGCAAAATTCTCACCCAGAGCAATTTAGACAAAGAACAAGAAGCAAATAAATGATATCTAAACTCATCCTGAATGCCCCATTCCAGGATTCTGAGTTTTTTTGTAGGCAATCTGTCTTGGATTGCCAACCATGTGATGGATGCATGTCTTGAAATTGTAGGGCTCCCTCATACCACTCTATGCCAAGAAATTTTGTCAAGCTTTTGTCTAGTTCTGTAGAGTGCTTTTCTTCTCTCTTAGGTGGTGAAGTTTGTCTATTTATATGATACGAGTATTGTTCATTGATGTGATATATTAAGTAGGTCTCATGCATGTTAACACGTTTCTTACTCTAAATTTAACACGTGTCTATACAGTCCCATACACATTGCAAACATCAATTATCATGCAAGCTCGATAGAATCTATCCCAAGCCCATTCAAGTTTTGAGCTGGTGATAGAAAGTACCATAACAAGTTCTTTACCAAATTCTGTTAACATAACATCCCTAAGCTCTAAAAGCTTCTTCCTAGTCCAGCTGTGCTTAGGTAGAGACTGTACTTGCTAAATATTTGCACCCTTGAGAACATATAACTCAGACCAAACCACCCAAAGAGAACCAGCCTTGATTAGGATAAGCCACAAACATGTCATCATGCAAGCTTTGTTCCAAACCGAAAGGTTCTTGAGACCCAAAATCCAAACTAGCTTTGGCACCCTTTAGCAGAAAGCTTATACCCTTTCCAAAGAGAAGAATTACACAGCTTATTAACTTTAGAGGGAAGAAGAAAACTATGATACCATAATTTTTGCATAGTAAACAGAACATATTGAATAAGTTGGAACCCAATTAAGAGTGTTCTAATCTTCAGCTCAATAATCTCTTCAAGTGAAATTTTTTTTGAGGAAATCGAGTTCACGAGTTCTATTTTATGATCCTAATTCAATTTGAATTTTTTTCGAATCGAGTCGAGTGAAATAAAATTTGAGTCTAGTCGAATCGAGTGAAATTATTCGAGATAAATTAAAAAAAATTAAACATGTCAACTAAAAATATTGTTACAGTATAACTAATTTCATGTTAGAACACATAAATTTTAAACCATATATATTTGGAAAAAAATTTCAAAGCAAAAAAAATAAATTAAAATTTTTAATATTTTTTATGTAAAGATTAATTAAAAAATTAAAGTTCAACCTGGTGGAGGGTGTGGAAATAAGTGCTTGCAAAAAAATTCTACTATCATATGATGTTCCTTCCCAATCAGGAAATGCAAAAATAAAGCACATGTTGAAGTTATAAAACTGCCATAATATTTTGAGTTGGTTCACCTTTCTGTCCGATATAAGGCATTTGACAAGAAGGCAAAATGCATGCTTTTATGTGTGTTCCATCTATGGCCACAATACAATCCTTTAAAATAAATACAAGTAATGAGATAAAAGTTAGAAATAATTTATATTTTAAAAATATAAAGATTGTGTAAAATTTACCTTAAAGTGAGGCCAATATCTTGTATCGTGTCGAATATGGTTCGGTACTTCCTCGAATTGACCTTCGGTGGGTTTAATCATGTCTATTTCCATTCGAGCAAATATATGCAACATAGCAGTAAAAATTCGACTAACAATTTCCTCAGATTGTTGAAATCGCTCTATAGAATTTGAATTTGATTCTCTATTTCCAAGAATGTACAATGATAATGCTAACTTTTCCATCGCCGATACTTTCCCATGCTTTAAGCCATAATTTGTTTGCAAATAATGCAACAAGCTGTGAAATATATTTTTTGGCATCCTAAAACTATTCATGCAATGATCATCATGCCCATTTAATACTTCGTCCACCCACATTTGACCTGTATAATTTGAATCCATACGCGGTTGCATAATGAAATAAGTTTCATGGTGTACTAATACACTGCTTAACACATATTCTTCCTCTTCATAATAATTGTTGTGCTCAACTTGGGTAACAATTGTGGCTATTCTTCGTTGAGCTTCTTCACTTAATTTAGGGGTATCATAATTCATATTAAAACTATTATACATATTGTTAAATTCATCCATAACCTGAAAAAGTAATCAAATGAAAAAAAATTAATATTTTGTGACATTCTATACAACATAGAAACTTGAATAAAAGCATAGCATAAAAATATCAAACATAAAAAATATCATACATTAGTTTTACATATATAAAAGTAGTATAGTTATATTACAATAATAATTCTTATGCTGGAGGTAGTTGATGGTATGTTTGGAAGGGAAATGAGGATGTTGCTACCAAGGATGAAAATGATGCAATTGGATTTTGTTCAGCATACTCACGTCGAAGCCATCAAACCCTAACATCTGGATCTAAGTTCAAAAACACTTCTCGTTTCACCGGTATTTGGAACACTTTGATGGAAAAATAGTACAGTTCATCTTTTTTTGGAATTTCATCTCCCAAAGCACGCAAAGTTTCCATTGCATTTGAAATAGTATATTGAGAGTGAGAAAAAATAATTTCATTCACTGACTTTCTTGGACTAGCCATACTCCCACACAATTTCTCAAGTTGAGTAGTTAATATAATTCTTGATGATTTTTTACTTGAACTTGATTTTTTTCCTTTACCGTGTACAACCCCAAGTGTTTGCTTTCTTCGATTAGGAATTTCATGAGAAGGGTTTGATGGTACCTCATCAGGAGGAATACCTTCATTCTCGTTACTATGTTCATCTGAATCACCAAATCCCTCATTAAGTGCATCATCTCCCATAGGAACCCCACTTGGAAGAACACCATATGAAGGTGCCCATGCATTCTCTCCAGTGGCTACAATGCCACCAAACATTTGCCACATTAACTCATTCAATCGTGGTTCAATTCCTTTCTTCTTAAATCCTTTAAAATCAGGATTTTCCTACATAGCATGTTAAATGTTATACTAAGATTTTTATAATTGTAAATTATTAATTTCAATAAACTTTATACATTAAAATAATGATAAAGTTAACACTAACCTGTATTTTTGTAGTCCACCATTCTTCAGTAGCATTGACTGTCTTTTTAGATGGACACCATCCAATACCTGTAGATTCCTTAAGCAACTCCCTCCACAACTTCCGTTCCTTTTTTAATGTATCCCACTTATTTTTCAATTAAGGTTTTCCATAATTTTTTTTTGTATTTTTGCTTGAAAAAGAGCAATTACATTTTCCCATCCTTTTGGGTTTAGATGAGTTGTCGGTTTATTACCAGTATTGACTTTATTCACGCAAAGTTCACAAAATATCAACGTCAGCTCATCATCCCTAACAGCTTTTGTTGCTAAGGTACTATCTCCCTCCACAAAATTTCGTGTCTTTACCATCTATTATTATTTTGATTTTAAATGTCAACTGACATAAAACTATAAATATATAATTAGATATAATAATATAGTTTCATAAAAAATAAGAATAATACATCACGAATGGATGAAAGCCATAAGATGAACACTAAAGAAAAAATTCTCAAAAATCCATAGTATAAACAATAACGAGAATATAGAAATGATAACTGATTATGACTATCTTTTCAAAATGAATAAAGGCATTTTGAACCAGACTACTCAAAAGATGAATACAGTTTTACATATTCAGAACTATTCAATGAATTATGGTACCAAATTGTTGGTAAACCATTGTTATTCAAAGTTGCTGATAAACTTAGGTTACAAGAGCAGAAATATCATCTTTATAATGTATAAAGTTCATATAAATATACATTATAACAATACCTATATAAAAGAACAATAACAAAAAACAGAGAGAGCCCTATATGTTAAGCTCAGGCTAGTAATAATAATTAAATGGTGAAAATATTTGTTAAGTCCCTCTATTAAGGGATTCGATCAAATTAGTCTATTTACTATTAAAAAATTAAATAAAATTAATTTATAATAAAATTAATATTTACGGTTTAAGAAATAATAAAATATTTTATTTATAGAATCATAAAACTTTCAAAATATTAGCTATATTAAATAGTAAATAATATTTTATGAACAATACATGTGATTTTTTTTAAAAATATGACGTTATTTAATTCTTTTTAATGATAAAAAAATATTATTATAATTAAAAGGGTTTCAAGAAAAAAATTATTATGTGCATAATCATTTAGAACCAGAAACTTTCCTCCTGAATTATTATGTGCATAATTAGATCAATTGCATAAGATTGTAATCTCGTCAATGATTAAAAAGCATGTTTATATTTGATTGCCAAAATTTGTGAGAGAGGAAATTAGATTAGATATGGATCATCTCACCCTGAAGGAAGAACAACACTTTTTAATCTACCATCCAATGTTGCAAACAATCTGTACAAAGCCATTGCCTCCAATTAGGCAAAAACATCCATCCTTTTACTTTTAACAAAGAATTTAACTTCGAGGAAAAACTGTTTTAAAGAATAAATATACCTTGCATCACTATACTGATTACTATGTGAGAGTGCACTAATTAATGTATACTTCCTTTGTTAATTGAGAAAAAGGGTAAATGTTGAGCATGAGAAAATAGAGGGGAAAAACACAAGATATCTCTAACTTGTTAGTCTGATTGAAACAAAATGCAGTTTTGGTCAGAATTTGGCCACCTACAGCATTTGTGTATCCTACAACAGCAACAGTAGCTTTGTGATGGTTACCAGCGGTGTCACTGGTCGGACCTTGTCGACTGAAACTATCTCAACCAGAGGCCGAGTCTGATCTTCTTCTTCTTCTTCAAAGAGTATTGTTATTCAACGGGGATAAGACCTTACCGGCGGTGTCCATTAAAAAAGAAATTTCAAAAATCAAGAACAACAAAATCAAAGAAATGTAGACAAAGCAAAATAAATGCTATTAGATAAAAAAAATCAGAACAAAGGATGAAAGCATAAATCGTTAGAGCTTTGTTTGCATGTTCTATGTAGAAGTCTATGACAAGAAATTAATGAAAAATACCTTCAAAAAGCAGACTCTAACAAAAGTAAAGGATAAAATGTAGCAGCTACAACCAAGAACAAAGCAAAAAACAGGGGAGAAACCAGCAAGAATAAGGGAGAAACCAGCAAAAACGAGGGGAGAAATGGCTGTTTTGTTCCCAAATTTGAAAACAAATAAGATTGAGAAAGAAATTAGTTTACCATTTAAGGATAAAATGGTAAAATAATAAATTAAAGTATGGGTATTTCTGTCTTCTAAAAATACCTACTGCCCCAGCTACAGCTGACTGGAGCTTTTAGCACCAGTGAAGATAAGGCTATCCAGTGCAGCAGGTTTGTCTCACTGCTGGAAACCAAGACATCCAAATAGCCATTGAATTTACTATGGTGCAGTGAGATTGAAAATCAAGGCAAAAAATTTTAACTCACTGTATTGCAAATGAATCCAAAGAAAGCCTAAATCCAATATATTACCAATTATCAAGATAGATCTTAGGTTGTATGTATATAAGACTAAAAGAACATTAAAGTCCCTTTGGATGGGCTTTGTTTATGGTGTGGTGCATTTAACTTTTTATTTATTTTATAATATCACTATAATATTTAATCTTACATTTATTGTTATTTTTATATTAACTGCACCGTAAATTTAAAACTACCCTAATAAAATAAAATTGTGTTAACCGTAACTTTTGACACTTGGGATTTAATTAAGATATGTTTAAATTTGATTAATTTTACTTTTAAATTTGATTTAAAATAAAAATAAAAAATACTCAAGCTTGCTAAAACACAATAAACACAAAAGGAAAAATTAAACCTTAAAAAGAGCCAACTTGATCCATGTTTTGAGCAAAAAGCCCAGAAATTTAGAAAATGAAGATAAATAATAATAAAACAAAATAAATACTAAAACTATATATATATACATAGGAAAATGAAGTGTTACTGTAACTTCCACCTATCTTTCAGTGGAGGCACAGTGTTACACAAGTGGCACAAGAAGGTTCATCTTCAAAAGATCCAAATGACGTGGCAAGCAGATGATCCTCGCAGCACCCAATATTCCATGTTGCCAGCAGTAACAGAGTAACCAAAACTCTCTCCTCTTGTTATTTTTCTTGAACTAGGAATCAAATTTGTCAATTTCTTTTAACATCAATTCTACTTTTAAAAAATTTCTTTATTTTTGTTTCAGCTATTGAAGTTCCGATTTCGCTTTGGGGAAGCCTCAACAGCCCTTTTTATCTTCCATTTTTTGCTTGTGAGGTTTATTTCCTGATAAACTGTAGGAAATAGAACTTTTTTATGTTTATAATTTTTGACTGTTTGTTTCCAGGGAATCAAAATCTGGGGAAAATACTTAATTTCTTGAAATGGGTTATTATCAAAATGATTTATTTTTTTTGGGTTCTGCAAGTTTGTTTGACTATATATTTCATTCACGTTTGAAACTGTAGGGAAAACCATTTTTTCCTCTTCAATTTTGAACTCTTAATTTCCAGGAAATAAAAACAATCGGAGAAGGGATTTAATTTTTCGTAATGGGTTATGACCAATTTATATTTTGGATTTCTAGGCAATAGATAATTTTGTTATGTATCACTATAACATCAAAAACTGGATTTTGAGTTTATATATATACACACACACACTATATACACATATACATTTGATATGCTTAATTTGTTGAATTGGTATTCCCTTGAGAATTAAAATAAGGAGGAGATTATTAAAGAAAATATAATAGTTTGTTTTCTTTCCTACAAATTGGTTTCATTGATTGTTAATCACTTAGCTGCCTTTGATTTTCTTTGTACTAAACTTTTAGTAAGAGCATGAGCAAATCATAATCTTAAAGAAATGATTATGAAGAAGAAAGGAGGTTTATTTGTTTTCTATTCCTAGCTTTTTTATTATCAAATGGATTTAGGGCATCAAATTGGGTCACATAGTATTAAAGCTCCTAAAATATATGCCAATGGTGCATTAAGTTCTTTAGGTCTTGAGTATCCAGATTCGAGACCAATCATGCGCAATTATATGTATAGGTCTTTGAGGCTCATCATGTGTGGGCTTTAGTCTAGTTTGTCTAGTTTAGTTTGTTGGCTTTAGTCTGGATTGTATCAATTCTTAGTCGGTTTGTAATGGTTTACTTCTACTTGCGGTTACTCAAACAGTCTGTTTATATTAGTTTGATACATGTGGTTACTCAGATTTGTTGTACTTATTGCAACACTTCAGAAAAGTATACCGACCCCATGTTTGGCGTATTGGTTATTGGTCATGGATGTGTGCGTGGCAGTGGTTTGCTCCTACTATTGGTGTGCGGGTAGTACAAAGAAAAACTATGTTCTTTACTTTTTCTTATACCATGTTGTGTAGGAGGAATGCCTCAACGGATAAAAGCACCCAAGCAGGTCCCTTCCTTTGAGTATGAACTTTTTGAAGGGGACCCTGACCTGCTTAGGACTGTTGTGGCTACACCAACTCAAACTGCACCATGGATTGACCCTTCCTCATTGAAACTGAAGCATAGGATCGGTCGAGGACCTTTTGGCGACATTTGGCTGGCTACTCACCATCAATCAGGTTTTGATTTTCAAGAATATCATGAAGTTGCAGTTAAGATGTTGCATCCATTGAAGCAAGAACATATGCAAAAGTTCATTGATAAGTTTGAAAAGTTGTTCTTGAAGTGTAGAGAACTCCCTGGTGTTTGTTGGTTGCATGGTGTCTCTGTTGTAAATGGAAAGGTGACCTTGCATACACACACACACACATATGTATATGTATGTTCATTCTAACACTGTATTTGATTTTACAGATTTCCATTGCTATGAGATTTTATGAAGGATCTGTGGGTGATCAAATGGCTCAATCAAAAGGAGGCAAGCTCTCACTGCCTGATATCTTAAGGTAATAAATTGTTATACATATTTCTACGCTCTGAAGCATGGGGTGCCATTAAATTGAGCTCCTTGATATTTACAGGTATGGGAGCCAATTAGCAAAAGGGCTCATCCAGTTACACTCAATAGGGTTGTTGGTTCTCAATATGAAGCCTTCCAATTTCCTTATAAGTGATCATGATCAATTAGTTCTTGGAGATTTTGGAATCCCTTATCTACTTCTCGGGATTCCGTTGTCAGACTCTGATATGGCACTTAGGCTTGGAACTCCTAACTACATGGCTCCAGAACAGTGGGATCCTGAAGTACGAGGTCCTTTATCTTTGGAGACTGATGTTTGGGGATTCGGGTGTAGTGTAGTGGAGATGTTGACTGGTGTTCAGCCATGGTTTGGGAAATCGTCTGAAGAAATTTATCACTCGGTTGTGGTTAGGAAAGAAAAACCACATGTACCGAGTGGCTTGCCTCCAGCTGTTGAACATGTTATCAATGGTTGCTTCGAGTACGATCTTAGAAATAGACCGTTGGTTTCAGACCTTTTACTTGTCTTTGAAAGGTATGTGCTTTTCACCTTTCTTTTAGATTCAACGGTTTATTATATTTTCATGAGAATAACATATTTTAACCACTGATAATTTGAGGCTCGATTTGCAGCTCACAACATGCTATTCATGGCGATGGAGGATGGGTTGGCCTCGGAAGCCGACCAATCAAAGAAAAATCAGTTGGTAATGGTTACACCACTTGGTATCTCTCCAAGGATCACCTTCAAGTGGGCGATACAGTTCGGTCAAGAAGCCCTCTGAATGCCCGCAGACCTCATACCGTGGATGTTCGGGAAGGAACTATTGTTGGTTTAGATGGTGATGCTGATAAGAATAGCTTTGCTCTGGTGAAAGTTCCCGGAATGCACAATGCTCTCCGAGTCCAGGAGTCAACACTCGAGAGGGTCACATTTGGTTTTGCCGTCGGCGACTGGGTCCGCTTGAAACAAGAAACCAATACCCATTCTTCTGTGGGAATACTACATGCCGTGCAGCGCGACAGAGCCGTGTCAGTGGGATTTTTAGGACTAGAGACTCTCTGGGTAGGCAAGGCTTATCAGCTTCAAATGGCTGAACCTTACTATGTCGGGCAGTTCGTGCGGCTCAAACCAAATGTGGTTACTCCTCGGTTCGAATGGCCACGGAAGAGTGGAGGAACATGGTGCAGTGGAAGAATTTCAGAAATTCTTCCAAACGGGTGCCTCGTCGTAGAGTTTCCAGGTAGATTTGTTCTCGGAAACGAACCCAACAGCTTCCTAGCTGACCCCAACGAAGTGGAATCGGTGTCCTTCGATACTTGTCCTGGTATAGTCGAGAAATACCATCATGTTGAGGATTTCCATTGGGCGGTGAGACCACTAGCAATTGCCTTTGGTTTATTTACAGCCGTGAAGCTCACTATATCGATGGGGCGCGGGATAAGCGCACGGCTGAAGAAAAACCAGCCGAATGGCCAAGACAGTGGCGGCCGGAAGTCGGGATGGAGGAGGATATTTAGAGATGCTAGTTCCACCACCAAGTAAATTAAGGAAGAAGTGTTGATCTAAGATGAAACAAAGCACATATAAATAAGGTTGTGAATAAGTAGCAGACAAAGGTGTGTAAATATATATAATGAAGTCTGAATGTGTTTGAAAGTGGGATGACATTGGGATTGCTTGCTTGTATCGGCATTTTCAATATGCCCATTCTGGTTTTTAACTTAAGTTTCTTAAAATCCATAAATATTTAAAAACAGATAGGAAAAAATCATTAAAAAAGTAAGGAAATAATAATAAAAATATGTAAATATTCATTTTGTATTTAATTAATTTTTATCGACTTAAGTGAATTAACTTCCCTTTTTAACCGAATATTCTCCATTTATGTAAATTAAAAATTTTAATTATTTGTTTTATATTTAAAATAAAATTGGTAGTATTTTAAATTGATAGGATAAAAATATTTGGTTGAATATTTACATGCATTATTAAAATATTAACATAGATAATATATAAAAAGGAATTTAAATACATTTTTATACTACTGTTTAATTATAGATTTTATAAATATACTTTTTATTGTTTAAAAAACTTATTTTGTATTTATATGTAAGAATTATGATCTTATTAAAATATTTAGTTAATTAAATTTATTTATAATCATATTTATAAATAAAATTAAAAGATTTTATCAACTTTAAAGCTCCTTCTATTAAAATTTTACACATAAAAAATTAAAATTTATATTGAATTAATTTATATTTAAAATTATTTTTAAATAGAATATTCTATTTTAGTATAAATATAAAATTTTAATTTTTTATATAATAAATTTGTATTTAGTTTTATAAATATTTATATAACTCAATATAATATATTTATTGTATATTATCTATATATAAAAAATCTGGAGCAGCAACGCGCCAACCTGCAGCTCCTTTAGAATCTATTCCACGCGCCCGTTACCCAGATTTTCAAAAAAAAAAAAAAAAACCAAAAATGAAAAACGAAAACCGCACCGTTTTAACCCATTTCCTTTCTTCTCCAACCAGTCCACAATCGCGATATAAAGAAACCCCTCACATTTTAAGCCAAACCTAAGTGCGAATTTGAATCCCATCGGTTTCTCATCAACCAAACAGAAAATTTCAGTCTACAATTCGAATTTTCGTTTTCTAAGTTAAAATAGAAGGGGAGTGAGGGATTGAGACTGATAGCGATAAGGAGATACTGTTTTTTTATTTGATTTAGCGAAGGATGTCTGCGGCAGTGTGCGGGAGCAAGAGATCGTTCTTCGAAGATATCCCGTCACCGCCATCGGCTTCTTCCTCTAAGAAGCTCCGGCGCTGCTCGCCGTCGTCTCCTTCTTCTGTTCGTTTCTCTCCGTCGCCATCTGCTCTCAATCACCTCCAATCTATCTTCCCTCACATGGACCCCCAGGTATATCGCCTTTTTTAGTTAATGTTGTACTTGTATTCGTTAAGTATATTCCTTATCGTATTTAACAATTTTGATTTCAGAAATCTGTGAATAAGGTAAAACTGTTTCTTGGTTTCTTGCTTTAGTTGTCATTTCTTGTTTAAACTCTCATCCAATTAGATTTTATAATTGTTTCCTATTGTGTTTTAAAGGAAAAGAAGTAAGTTTCGTCTTCATTTGATAGTCTAACAATTGTAATTGTGTGGATTTAGCCCATGAAAGGGGCTGCTAATTGAAAACATCTGATGTTGGCATGTATTCCGGTCCTGGATTAAGTTGGAGCATGTAGTTGGTTGCTTGTATGATTATCATTAATCAATTCTTTGAGTAGGGTTTTCTTTATTAGTTCCATGACTGTAAATAAAATTGTATATGATGTTTTACTTATTTTACAGAGTAAAAGATTTAGATTTTTTGTCTTCTTTCTGTTACATAGATTTTAAACGGTTTAGTTTTATTTTTCCATTGTTGATCGAGGGATTGTTATTGGCTGTTGAAATAGTGATTCATCCATTTCTTACATTATAATTAGCAATTATTCGTTTCAGCTTCTGGAGCAAGCGCTATTAGAATGTGGCAATGATATAGACACTGCCATCAAGAAGCTGGAGGATCTTTGCTTAGGAGCAGCAGAGGCTAGAGGGGGAAAGACTTGTACCGTTGAGGAACTGGGCACAACTGCTGAGCAGGGTATACCCCTTTTTTTTTGCAATTGTATTCATTTAAATTTAGCATTGCCAGCTGAGTTTCCAATCAATATTATTTTTACTTATAGTTTAATGGTTGGTTTGCAAAAGCGTTTCTATGATGAACTGGAAATGTTATATTATGCATCTAATTGATGAATATGCTTTACAAATCAATAAATGCAAAATTAAGTCTTCCGCCACTAGTTGCCATTTCTTCTTTCAACTCTTATCAGAATCAATAAATTGAATCAAGTGAAAAATCTTCATTTTAGTTTTGACATCCTATGTCCAAGTCCTTAGCTTTATGCATCCAAGTTCCAATATTGTATTGTGGTTATAATCGACAACATGTACTACATTGAAGGCTGATACCACAACATCAATTATTCTATGTTAATTGTTGTGCTGTGTGTGATATGCCATCTGTTTAAGCTGGACAGTCATCACTTTGTAAATGGAATCTCACATCTGCATTAGCAGGTATATTGACTAATAATGGAGAAGCTGTTGCTGCTGCTGTGACTATTCAGAATCCATCAGCCTCTGAAAATATGCCTGCTGATGGTGCTGAATGGGTGGACTTGTTTGTGAGGGAGATGATGAGTGCCACAAGTGTGGATGATGCCAAATCCCATGTCTCTAAATTGCTTGCAGTTTTGGAGAATTCCATAAGTAAACGTGCTGCAGAAGAGACGGCACAAAATTTTCAAAAGGTGTTATCTCGTAACCATCTTTGGATCTCTATCTATCATTCTTTTCTAGACTAGCCAGAAGTCTGCAAACGTATGAAGCAACTTTTAGACAAAATGCTACATGGACACTCAATGTTGGTTATTGACATGAACATGATTGAGATTAATAGGAATCAATATGATCTTCAATGAAATGTGTGTGATTATGATGCTAAGGTCAGCCTGCCTTTACATCAATGTGTCAGACATGTGCGAGGTCTTGTTGGTGATTGCGAATAGGTGTAACCTGGTGGGTCTTTTGGTCATGTCGAGTGCAGAGCAGGCCTATTTAATCGGTCGTTGTATTGAACATACAAGTGTCAGATGTTAGACACTTGAGTTCAATCAACATAGGTTTTCCACATCATGAAATCAAACACAGGCTTATAATAAAATTTCTTTTTAGTACTGAACTGAAGCTGTTAAAAATAAGTAATAACTTTGTTTACTCATTTGTGTTCTTTTTTCCAGGAAAATCTCGTGTTAAAGGGACAAATCGAAGCGATGATTCAAGAAAATACAGTCCTCAAACGTGCAGTGGCAATCCAACATGAACGACAAAAGGAGTATCAAGATAAAAACCAAGAGTTAGAACATTTAAAGCAATTGGTGTCTCAATACCAGGAACAGATGCGAACTTTAGAGGTCAGAATCAAAATCTTTTAAATCTCTTCAATCAATAAAATGTTGCCCGTAATATCGTGTCGATTTTAAGGAACTCATCTCTATGTTTTGCTTGTATTACTTGACAGGTAAATAACTATGCATTGATGATGCATTTGAGACAGGCACAAGAAAGCAACTCGATCCCGGGACGGTTCAACCCGGATGTCTTCTAAAGAACAAAAAGATGAAGTGGTTTAAGGTAGTAAGCTGTGACTGGTATAATTAGCACAACAATGCTTTTTTCATGATCTGTTTTTTGCTTTGAGTTGATATATGCTTAGTAATAAGGTGTTTGTTTGATTTAGAACCTCCCTCTTCGGTTTGTTAAAGGACTCCTATCATTTTTAATATTTCAAAGTGATTCAATTGAATGATAAGATTACTTTTGTATATCCAGAAATTACCAACCATTGTAATTGTTTTAAAAATCACCATTTTACTCCATATCCAGAAATGTATTCTCATTTTTCTTGGATACGGTATATCATTAGTCCTTAGAATTCCTCTCCCTTTCACTTTCTTTTTCAGACTCTCTCATTCCTCAAAATCTTGCTTCTCTTCATTTACCTAAATTATCTCATCAACAAAATCAAAAGCAGCATTCTGCAAACCAAAACCAAAAGCTTTATCCTTCCATCTCTGACATTGGCCCTCAAATTGACTTGATGTTATTGTACTCGTTTATGGGTAATAATCTTTTGTACTGATTGTTGAATTATCACTTGAAATTCTGTAACTAGATTAAAAAAAAACATTCCAGTTACTTTAAAGAAAACCTTTAAAATAGTTCAAATAGATCAATGATTATTTATAATTTTTTGAAGTTAGGTAGTTAAAACGAAAATTTACTAATAGTTTGACGATCTTGAGTGAGGTTTATGCTGCTTATTTTTCGAACAACCTCGATCTGCATTTTTTTTTCATTTTTCCTGATTATAATCATATCCTAATTGCATGCTAATTTTGTCATCAAATGATGATAACCATACCAAACCTTTGTTCAGATAATTAGCAATATTTGGTCCAACTATCTATGGGCCATTTATTGATAGATAGGCACATTAAAAAAAGAAAAAAAGAGAAAGAAAGGGTCCTTAATTTACTTTGTTTAAGCTGGCAAATAAATAGAAAATTAACACCATAACTTAAAGCAATTGATTTTATGCATATTGGAAACTTGGATCAAGGAGATTGTTCTTATTTTCGTAATGCAACGAGTAAGAGTGATTGTTCTTATTTTCTTAATGCAACGAGTAAGAGGGTCAATACTCTTCGTTTTTGTTAAAATATGTATGTTTTATATTTGGGTTCGATTATATTTATATAATATATTATCTTTTAGATATGTAAAAAAATTTTAAAATATACAATTATATCTAATAGTCATACTAGATTTGGGTTATTGATAAATTGAAATTTTTTCTCTTTAATTAAACAATAATTGGTTCATTTATGAGATAAATTGAGGAAGCCTCATGTTAATCTTGTTTAACTGAAAGAATCTTATTGAAGTTTTATGAACTGGCTTCCATTGTTAGATTTAGTTGTTCCTATAATTTCTTCTTGCTTTTGGCGTTTCATTTTTGAAATATTAAGAGTTCGTGCCTAATGAATATTTAAATATATGACACTGTAAATTCCGGAATACCAAAAAGAAAAGTTCTTTAATAAATATATTCATGTCAAATATATGTTCCAACAAATGATCGTACCTCAAACCCATATGCATGACTAAGGATGATAACGTTTTAGTTGAAAAAATTTACGGTTAATGTGCGGTATTTTGTTTAAAAAACACGAACCAATTTTTTTAATATAGTTTTTTTTTTATATTTTCTATATGTTAAAATTAGTCTCTATGTTCTTATTTTTTAAAAAATTTTAATTTTTCGAGTGAGGTAAGGTTGTAGATTAGTTTTAACAAATGAAAAACATAGAAAAATCACATTACAATAAATTAAAATGAAAAATAAAAAAAAAGTTAAAAGAACATAAAAGAAAAAAAATTAATTGTTAAAAATGAAAAAAAATATAAGGATCAATATACAATTTAATCTAAAATTTTTATTTGAAATTATTATTTAATGTGTTACATCACCTTACAGTTTTGCCATTAATAGTAATTAATGACTCATTGATTAAAATGTTATAACATGATAACGTAATTCCTATTCGAAGAGTGCATAACCGCATGGATAAGCCCACACTAACCCGTCAATTTGGGATCCAATTCGGGATTTTCCTTGGTGGGTATCAGTAAGGAATTGGAATGTAATAATATTGATTCATATAGGAGAAAAATGTTCTCTATTGATTCAAATACTGTACCTATGGGATAGGGATAGAGAAAGAGGAAAATCGAAGATTTCACATACTGCTTTTGATCAAAAGATCAATCTGATTTATTTAGTACCCTTCGCTCAATGAAAAAATGGGTCAAATTCTATAGGATCAAACCCATGGGACTTAAAGAATAATGGAAGGGAATAAAAAAAAAATCAAAAAAAGAGGGGAAAAATAATAAAAATAATAAATAAGTAAATACAGATGAAGTAGAAGAACCCATATTCCAAATGAACAAATTCAAACTTGAAAAGGATCTTTCTGAATTAAAATAGTAATATTTCAAATATAAATGACTAAATTGTAAATTAGATAAACAAAAGTGACTAATTTAGTAATTTACCCATATATAAAAAATCTTGAGCAGCAACGCGCCAACCCGCACTTTTTCAAAAAAATACCAAAAATGAAAAACAAATAATTCCATTCCCTTGTTCAAAAAAAAAAAAAAATCCATTCCCTTTCTTCTCCAACCAGTCCATAATCGCCATATAAAGAAACTCCTCACCTTCTAAGCCAAGCCTAAGCCCGAATTTGAATCCCATCCGTTTCTCATCAACCAAACAGAAAATTTCAGTACGAAATTCTAATTTTCGGTTTGTAAATTAAAATAGCAAGGGAGTGAGGGATCGAGACTGATAGCAACAACGAGATACTGTTTTTTATTTGATTTAGCAAAGGATGTCTGCGGCAGTGTGCGGGAGCAAGAGATCGTTCTTACTCACCGTTTAATTCACCTTGTTTTATTTATTTTTTTCCAGTTTTAATTTTGCCCCCTAACACTCTCACCGATATTTATCCTTCACTTTCTCGGCAACCAACCACTCGAATTCGAACCTAGGAAATGTCGTCATTCGATTACCCTATACTCTCACGTAGTGACATAATTTCAATCCTGGCGGAGTCACAGATCGCCGCCGTCACTGACAACGATTTCAAGAATATCAAACCCGATTTCGTCTCTAATCTTTACACGCGCCTCCTTATCTACCTCGACGCTCTCAACGAGTCCGCTCCTTCCCCCCATAGAACTAATTTCCTTTCTTCTTTTTCTTTTGATATATTTTTTTATAATATTATTTACTTTTTGCAGGGAAGACCAAGGGCAAGTTGAGTTTTCAGCATTGGAGCAAATTGAGAACCCGGATCTTCTAATCGGGTCATTCCAGGTTATGAATTTGTATTGCAGGCTAAGAGAGGTGATGGCTTCTCTTAATTGTCCGATGCAATTTAACCTTAGGGATTTGATCAAACCTGATCCGCGTCGGACCGAGCATTTCCTCAGCGGAATCCTCAATTTTTGTCTTTATAAGTACGCATTGCCTGGCTTGAAAAGTTTTGGTTTTGATTTGCTTCAGTTTTAGTTGCCTCATTTAGTGGTTAGGTTTAGAAACAAGAAATTGTTATATAGCCCTCTTTAATCAGTTCAGTTGTAGGTTCAAGTAGTTTGGATGTGAAATGTTTATTTAAATTTACTATGTCAGCATAGAACATAAATGGTTTTATAGTTTTCAATAATTTGAAATGTTTTATTAACTTCTGAATCCTTGTAATTAGCATGGAAAAGCCTATATGATGTGTCACGTTGTGGTTTTCTGGGATGATTGATATATCATTCTGCTATAAAAGGAATGATGATGTTAGGCATGATATTCTAAGTAGTAATTTACGTTTTTAAACCATGCAATATGCAGATATTTTTAATCCCAATTTTCTCAGATTAGTTTTCTTTTCTGATGGCCTTTTATTAGAAATTCTGGTTCAGAGTAAATTTCCTTTAATCAGTTTTCCAATCTTTTCCAGCCTTGCATGCATTAAGGTATTGTGTTTGTTGATTTCCATCTCAGAGAAACAAAAATGAATCTTCTAAGACCGATTGTAGAGGAACTGGCCCTTCTAGATGATCAGCGGAAGGAGTGGGAGGCTAAGATTTCTCAGGTATTTGCAGAATGACATGTGATACTTTAGCATAAAGATCAATTTTCACCGTATCTCTGCCATGCAGTTGAATGAAGAGATTGCAGGTTACAGTGAAGCAAGAGAAAGGGAGTTACCACTAGTTCAAGAGATAGAATCAAAAGTTAAAGAATTGCGTGAGTTGATTGCTGGCCTCAACAGTAACCAGATGTCACTGAGAACTTCTTTTCGGAATTTGAAGGAGAAGACTGGGCAAATGGATGAGAAGGTTAGAATGTTAGTACTCCTTACAAAAGCTTTATTTCACTGACGTAGACATGGTGGCAAGTGTTCAACTTTGAGAGGAGAGTTAACCTATACATGTTTTTCAAGTTGACATTTAAGAAAATACTTATACTCCAAAGTTTTTGACCATATTATGTGCTTAGATTTAGATCTGTCATCTGTGTGTACAAATTATGGATAACTAAAGATTTTGTGCTGTGTGTTGTCAATGTATTTTCACCTAAGTAAACCATGTCTTTGAACCTGAAGGATTTTTTCATTGTAGTGTTTGATCTGGGTTCCTATTAAAATGGTGAGATACATCATATTCGTCACTTGTGTGGAGGATCTTCTTTTTTTCTTTTTTAGGATTAGACCACCATTTGATCCTAATGTAGATTCCCTTTTTCAGTAACTGTTTTAAAATTTTAGGTTCAATGTGATTTTGGCTTTATACGTGCATTATAGTTTCCCCTCTTTAAGTGTGAGTGCTATTTATTATTGCTTTTTATGACAAACCTCTTCTTTACAGATTTCTAAGGCAGAGTTTGACCTGGTTCAAAGTGTCCAAGAAAATGCAAATCTGCGTTCAAAAATAGTTCAGTCACCAGATAAACTACAGGTGCATATCTCCAAATGGGATTCTCGTATGAGTTTATTTTTTTGTGGTTTGTGTTTTTATATATGGTTATTTATTTTTCTACCAGTGGTATTGTGCAATTACACTTTTAGTCTCAGGATTTGGAAAATTCTAGCTTACACCGAGACACATTATACATAGCTGTCCTAATTGTTGTGAACAAAAATTGTATCTGGCATGCATGACTAGGGCATCTAACTTTGATAGAAAACATAAAATAGAATCATGTTCCACTGAGGACCTAATTATCCTGCTAGCATATGTACCCTGATTTATGTGTTTGCTATCAAGCTTGAAACCACCTTTATATTACTATAGTATTGTTGTCATCTAACCTTTCATGCACATCTAAAACTTTACATGATTTTCTTTTCCTTTTCTGGTTGTAGGCGGCTTTTTCTCATGCTTTCTTTTCCTTTTCTGGTTGTAGGCGGCTTTTTCTCATGCCCTCTTATTGCTTGTTACTTTCGTCCCTCGCACTTTTTATTTAATCATTATTTTTCATCTTTGTTAGAACCATTGAGTAGTTGCATATCCGATTTGGCACCTTTCAATTCTTATCACATCCTTTCAAGTAGAGGTGTCTATACTTGTACATTTTTCTAGTATCTAAAGTTTCAGTTTTGATTCAACTTTGTTTCAGTTTTTGATTCAACTTTGTTTTTAGATCTTTCAGGCATATGGCAAGCGCCATAATCATCATGCAGTATTTAAAGTTGTTTTCCTTTAGCATTTATATGAAAAGTAAATATAGTGCTAATCACTTTTCTTTGGTAAATTGTCATGTTGATTGGAGTATTTAATGTAGGTTAGGTAGCTTGTTATTCACTGCTTTGTGGATGGTATGACTGCCCTTTTGCACTAAAACATTATTCTCCGTGTTTCTTTCTATACTTTTATTTTGCCAAAAAGAGAGCTTTAGAGGAGAAGAAATTAGCTCGAGATGAGGCAAAGTATGCTGAAAGGTCGGCTATGCAGTCTTTTCAGGAGAAAACTGCCACTGTTGAGGTCTACAGCAAGGTATGCTTATTGTCATAAACCATGGTATCACGTGTCATTGTCAGACTTATCATCATTCATCTGAAAGCTGAGTGGATGAGAGTTTAGCTTGCATTATTTCATTTAATTAAATGCATTCCTACATGTGACAGAATGCATCACGACAATGTTCATAATTTATTATTCTTAATATTAGAAGAATGCACAGTTATCTGTTTCATGTAAGAGTTAAAAATTGCACACCTCACCTTTTGTGCAAGATCCTGTTGTCTTCTGTTTGTATCTCCGTCCTCATTGTGTTCAATCATATGTTATCGGTGAACTTCTTGCTTCACTCTCTCTTTTGTATCCTGTTCTGTTGGAAAAATCCGGAATCATGTATTGCTCCTAAAAGATAGGATTCTGTTGGGAGCCTTAGACAAATAATATGAGCAGGGATGAAAGCATGTTCTCATGCATGCATTTGAGTTATGAACAGATTGATCTATCATTGGGCTATCAAACTTTAGATTTTCCCTTAGGAAGCTTGCTTCTATATTCTTTCATACTGTTAAATCTGAACTTTTGTGTATCTATTAGCAATCAAAGTAAGCACTTTTTCCTTCACATTTCAACCAATTATTGTTGAAATGTGTACATTTTTATCAAACAAAGGTGACAAAATATCTCAAATAGCAGAAATAAATGAAACATTACTAGTTAACGATACATCAGAAGAGCCAACTAGAAAGATATTCAGAAAGCTAAATATCTGGAAAAGCATTAAAGTGCATGGGCATCTAGTTGACATGAACGCATTATAAACTTCATATGGTAGAAAGCAACGGATAACTTATTATTGATATTGGGTGTTGCTACAGGCTCTAAAGAAAATGTCGAAGCACTTTGCCTTGATGCAAGCTATACATGAACAGGTACACAGACTGTGGGCCAGTTCCCTTTTTGTACTTTTCTCTAAAACTGAGTAGCAATGTCTTTGGCCTCCACTATTAAGTTTTCTATGGCTTGTCTTTTGGAACAAAATCCTCTCCCATCCCCTTCTCAGAAAAAGAAAAAAAAAGGGGGGGGGTGGGGTGGGGGGAACAAAAATAAACCTACTTGATTTTCAAATAAATATCAGTTTTAGCTTTTAATAAAGTTGCAACTCTTAATTGTTCCTAAAAGGAAAAGTTTTGATTTTTGAATGCTAGCCTTTTTACTTTGCTTGAGAACCACTTAATAAGTTTATAGCATTGTTCATTTGAATAGGTGAACTCTGCGAAATCAGTTGAAAAAGAATGCAAGGGTTTGAAAGCTAAGTTAAGTGATGATGTTGTGTTAGACAAGTCACTTGAAGCTAAACTGATTGAACGGCTAGGAAAAGGCAGGTTCTTATTCCAGCTATGTTGTATTATTGTCTGTTTTTAAATTTAAACCACTATGTAGCTGCTTAAACCTTTTATCTTTATTATTTTATTAGTTGTACAATTGGAAGAACACAAAAGGCAGTTACAAAAAGAAAGAGATCTCAAGTTTGAGGAATCTACCAAACATTTGAACAGTGTGAAGTCGGAGGTGTTGTCTAAGCGGTGTGAGCTGGAAGCAAGGCAGAAGAAGGTTGAAGATGTAGTAGCAGAGGTAATTGACATGTATTTTTATTCCATGGTACCACATTGTCTCTACTTTCTACCAGAAGTTGCTCAACAACTCCCCATTTGTATTTCTTAAATTTATTAGGTGGACTCCATAACGTTAAAGACCAGTATGGTAAGAGAATCTGGAGCTGCTAAAGTTCAGCAATTGATTAGTAAGTGTGAAGAGATTGTAAAACAGGTACTGTATCGCTTATGTTAACCTTGAATCTGTCTTTACATGTGTGACTATCAAAAAAATTGAATATTTGTTCTTTGGTTCATTCAACCGGTAAAAATTTTGTTGAACTAGGACTATTAGAAGAGCTCGATTTAGTTAGAATAGAATTATTGTTTGATAATTATCAGAAAAAATAAAGAATTATTAGTAAATATTTTCTTTCAAGCTATGGAGGATGTGAGATTGCAATATCTGGCCGTCAAGAATAATAATGCCTTGTTGTTGTTGTTATTATTACTACTTCTGCTGCTGTTGTTGAGCTGTGTTCGTCTGTGTTGTCTTATGCTGAGTTCATTGTATATTTCAAATTTCATTTGTTTTAGTTGATATAAGGCTTGAATCTAACCTCATGAGCTGAAAATGTTAATTTGAGTGCAGTTTCAACAATATTCATCTTCTATTGGGCTCCTCTTGCCAGTGGATGGGAATGGAACAAAGACAACATTTGATTGAGTAGCTATAACCAGCCTTCAACTTTAATTTGAGGAAGCCACTCGATTGTGTGTAAGTTGTTATTAGTCCGTAGCAGTAATATATATTGATTTGGTCTCTTATTGCTACTAATTTCAAATAATTCTAATATCAACTTTTTATGGTGTTCCGTAGAAGATATGTAAGGTAGTTACAGTTTAAAGTTGTAACAGGTTTTAGTAGATCGAAGTCGTAAAGCATCCAAGTCAGGCTCAGCTCAACTGGATTTAGTTTGTACCCTTTTATATGTATGTATTTAATTATTGGCATGTACCTAGGTTGAGTCTGTAGACTCGGTGCACATTTGATAGTTTTGATAGGTTGAGTTTTGTGATCTAATGGATACTTTGATTCTTTTGGTATGTTTTGGTGGTATGGACCTATAATGTCTTAATTGATAAAAGTTTAGATTCGATTCTTAACTCCAAGTTTGATTACTTTTAATCTCTAAATGTATCGAATAATATCATTTGGCATTCATTAAACATGTTTTTGTTTGAATGCCAAGTTGCTTAGTATTGGAAGTTAAATTTTGTTTTAGTTGTACGGTAACCTAATGTGGCATCATGCATTTAGATCTGGCGACTAGGTCGAGTGTAGGGTGTCATAGCATACAAACTTAATTGACTACTAACTAATTACTTCAGTTACTAACAACTTAATTGTAACATGTATACCACTCTTCAACATATATAACACGTGCTGGTTATTGAAAAATATCAATCTTTAGTAGCATGTGTCATCAATCCAAGTTTCTTTCGTGAATAAGAAAGGACACCTTCAGTCAATGGCTCTGTCAATATGTCAGCAATCTGCTCACTTGTTGGCATACAATTAACCTCAAGCTTCTCATCTCCACATGATCTCAAACAAAATGTAACTGAAGCTCCACTTGCTTTGATCTGGCATGTAACACAGGATTACTAGACATAGCAACCACACTTGTATTGCCACACAATAGTACAGGAACTGTTTCAAGATCAACTCCAAGTTCTGCTAAGAGTGGCTTAATCCAAACCAACTCAAAAATAGTATTAGCTACACTCTTATATTATACCTTGGCTGTAGATAAAGCTACCATAGGTTGTTTCCGTAGGCACCATGAAATAGGATTACCCCCAAGAAAGATTATTTATCCTGAAGTGGAACTTCTATCCCTAATCAGCATCTAATATGCCACTTGCTCGTAGATTGAGGATGCTTGAACAATAACCCTTGATATGTAGTCCCCTTACAATATCTCAAGATCCTCTTCACTGCTACACAATGTGAGGTACAATATTGGTTCATGTATTGACTAACCTTAATCCCACTATATGTGATTTCTGGTCAAGTAGCTGGAAGATACTGAGGCTTCCCAACTATGCTAGGATCTTCCAATAAGCTGCCATCAATGGTTAACAGCCCTGGTGAACTAACCATAGGAGTAGGCATTGACTTGCAATTCTCATTCCTGCATCTTAAAGCAGCTCAATAATGTATTTCTTTTGGTGCAACATCTTCCCACTAAAACTTTGTGTCTATACTCCAAGATAGAAACTTATTTCTCCAAGGTCATGATTCAATTTCAGCATGGTCATCCCCACTGATGACAATATCATCTGCGTATACCAGGAAGTATGCTCTTCTTTATTCTTTCCTTGGAATAAATAAAGATACATCAGCTTTACATTGTAAAAATCCCAAACAAATAAGGTACTTTTTGAGTTTTCAAACCACGCTTTTGGGGCTTGATTTAGACCATATAAAGCCTTTATGTAACCGACAACCAATTGTCTACCACTACCATATGTCTTCTCAAACCTAAGAGCTTGCATCATATACACCTGTTCCCTTAAATCACCATTTTTAAAGGCATTATTAATGTCAATTTGCCTCCCCTTCCAACTATTAGTGAGAACTACTTTCACTTGGAATTCTGATTGTGCTATCTTTTACGACAATGCTATAGTTCTCTATGAAGTCAAGTCATTATCAGCAGTCTTAGGAGTAGTCTACTAAGCTAGCTTTATAACAAGCTATACTACCATCAAGACGTCTCTTAATTTTGAATAAACATCTACAACCCACTGCCTTCCTCTTTGCTTCATCAAAACACTTCATCTATATCTCAAAATTCAAACTTGTTAATAGTTGAAGTGTTTTGAGATATAGATGAAGGAAAGATTGGTGTTGCTATTGAGTTTGAATTTTGAGTTGTGAGTGAATTAATAGAAGGTATTGATGTTGAGGAAGCTAAGGTGTTTGAAGAACTTAGATTTGATGTTGAATGGGTTCTTATTATAGGTGAAGGTAAAGGATTTAGTGCACTAGAGTTTGACGTCAATGGAATGAAAACACAAGCACCCCTCTTCAGTTACTTAATTGGTCACAGTTCTTAAGATGTTACTCATAACCTTAGGTGGAGTAATTAGTGCTGTTTATTTTTTTGTCTCTTTTTTTATTTCTTTATTTTTTGAGAAGAAAGAAAGTAAAGCAACTTTGATGATGCTGAATCCACCAAAAATAAATTTCACACCTAAATAGAACAAAAATTTGGAATATAGGAAGTAGAGTTGATCCCATAAGGCCTGATCCATTTCAATCTATAATTCATTGTAACAATAATGTGTCGTAGGCAAATTTCGTACCTACAACTTACGTCAATTATATGAAACACAAAGGGGATTAAATTTGAATGTAACTAAATAACAGAAAAATGAAATAGTAATAAAAATGAAATAAAAATAAACAAACCGAAGTTAAATCCGAATAAAGAAATATGACTAGAAACTCTAGCTTCAGGCGTGATTTTGACTTTGGCTTTGACCTGGTTCAAAAAAATGAATTTTCTCCTCCAATCAATGAGTCGATTATAGTGATCGAGGAACAGTCTCAGACCACTAGCCCTTCTATAATGGTAAATTAACTACGAGAACAACCCTCAGTTAATCTTTATTAAGTGAATAACCTTAGAAGCATCTTCCACGATTTCATTCTTCACGGTTTCATTCTTCAGCAGCTTGCGAAGTAGTAGAACCATGCTTAAATTAATGCTTAAATCCAACCATTCATTCAATTAATTACATTAATTAGATACATGCTTTCTCTTTTTTTGTTTTTTACCTTTTATTTTTTGGTTACAAACTCTTTTTCCCATCTTTTTCCTTCTTCCATCACATTATGAAATTCCCTTCAATTCTCAAAAATCTTTGTTCATTTACCTAGTTACCTCAATCAATAAAATAAAAAACAAAACGGTGTAACATTGAATATTATTTTCATAAACAGAAGCTATTACTTATATTTCTCCAAATTATCAACGAGCACCAGTGGTCTAGTGGTAGAATAGTACCCTGCCACGGTACAGACCCGGGTTCGATTCCCGGCTGGTGCATTCTTCTATGAAGCTTTGACGATAGCTGCGCTGTATCGGAGTTGGGTTCTTCTCAATCGTCTGATTTCAAGACGATATCAACGGCGCCTCTGAGCTTTCATATTTTTATTTACTGAACTTTGATGTTTAGTAGACTCATGCACAGCAAATCCATGGACCAACACAAGCAAATCCGCTGCCGAGCCCTAACAAGACCACCCATTTTGCTTTTGCACAGTTATTTCCTCTTGTATGTATGAACTTGGTGACATGGACCATGTACTCAAACTGTTCGATCAAATTCCCGAACCGAAAACTGTCTTCCTTGGGAACACAATGACCCAAGGTTACTGTAGGATAGATTGTCCAAAATATGGGATTTCAATGTGTTAAAACTGAATGTTAAGCCTGATAATTACACCTTTCCTTTCCTCTTCAAGGGTTTTGACAGAAACGTTGGGTTTTCACGGGGAAAGTATTGTCATGTGGTGAAATTTGGGTTCGGTTCTAATGTTCTTGTGCAAAAATGCTTTGATCCGTATATACTTCCTGTGTGGACAAATGGAAATGGCACGTGGGGTTTCCGATGGTATTCGTAAAACGAATGTGATGAGATTATAACATGATATAATACCACGTTAAGTATTGCTTGTTAGAGTGAATAGAAAACTGAATGTTTAAGTCTTCATTTGATATTCGAACAATTGTAGTTGTGTGGATTTAGACCATGAAAGGGGCTGCTAATTGAAAATCTCTGATGTTAGCTTGTATTCCGGTCCTTTTTTTGCAAGTTCTAGATTAAGTTGGAGCATATAGTTGCTTACTTGTATGATTATCATTAATCAATTCTTTGTGTAGGGTTTTCTTTATTCGTTCCATTACTGTAAATAAGATTTAGCTTTTTTGTCTTCTTTCTGTTGCATGCATAGCTTTTAAACTCTTTGATTTTATTGTTGCATTGTTGATCGAGGGATTAGTATTGGCTGTTGAAATAGTGATTCATCCCTTTCTTCCATTATAGTTAGCAATTATTCGCTTCTGCTTCAGGAGCAAGCGCTATTAGAATGTGGCAATGATATAGACACTGCCATCAAGAGTCTGGAGGATCTTTGCTTAGGAGCAGCAGAGGGTAGAGGGGAAAAGACTTGTCCTGTTGAGGAACTGGGCACAACTGCTGAGCAGGGTATACCCCTATTTTTTGCAATTATATTCATTTAAATTTAGCATTGCCAGCTGAGTTTCTGATCAATATTTTTTTATTTAATAGTTTAATTGTTGATTGATGGTTGATTTGCAAAAGCGTTTCTATGATGAACTGGAAAAGTTTATATTATGCATCCAATTGATGAATATGCTTTGCAAATCAATAAATGCAAAACAAAATCTTCTGCCGCTAGTTGCCATTTCTTCTTTCAACTCTTATCAGAATCATTATCAAGTGACAAATCTTCATTTTAATTTTGACATCCTATGTCCATGTCCCTAGCTTTATGCTTCCAAGTTCCAATATTGTAGTGTGGTTAGAATCATCAACATTGACTAAATTGAAGGCTGATACCACAACATCAATTATTCTATGTTTAATTGTTGTGCTGTGTGTGATAGTGTGACAGGCCATCTGTTTAAGCTGGACAGTTGTCACTTTGCAAAGGGAATCTCGCATCTGCATTGAAATTGCAGGTATATTAACTAATAATGGAGAAGCTGTTGCTGCTGCTGCTGCTGCTGTGACTATTCAGAATCAATCAGCCTCTGAAAATATGCTTGCTGATGGTGCGGTGCTGAATGGGTGGACTTGTTTGTGAGGGAGATGATGAGTGCTACAAGTGTGGATGATGCCAAATCCCATGCCTCTAAATTGCTTGCAGTTTTGGAGAATTCCATAAGTAAACGTGCTGCAGAAGAGACGGCACAAAATTTTCGAGAGGTGTTATCTCTTAACCATCTTTGGATCTCTATCTATCATTCTCTTTCTAGACTAGCCAGAGGTCCTGCAAACGTGTGAAGCAACTTTTAGACAAAATGCTATATGTTTGATCCCCCAACTTCGGCATAGGCCACTGTAGACTTGATCATTTTCTTTTCTGTATTATATCGGTATATGTTTGATAAGTTAGTTGATAATTCTTATTAAATAAATTGGAGTTATATAATTTTTACCCCATTTTGGAATTTATACTTTTTTTTCTTTGCTCACATTGATATTTAATTTTGATAGCTAGATGTTTAAGTCTATTTTAATCTCTAGATTTGGGGAAAAAAATGTAATAGTTTGGTGTGTCACATCAAATTGTTATATTTTTTCAAGTTCAAAGACTAAAATGAACTTTGTTGTAAAAGTTTAAATACCAAAGTGAACAAATATATATATATATATCAAAACGGATTTAATTTCTAAGTTCGAATAAAAAATTACATTACCCAATAAAAGAGCTTAGTTTGGGTTTTTTAAATTTTATAAAATATTAAATTGCAATTTAACCTAAAAAAATGAAAATTTTGATTCAACCTTTAAAAAAGTTAGAAAATTATAAATATATAAATTATTAAAATAATAAAAATTATCTTTTAATCCTCATAAAAACATACAACTAAAATTCGGTCAAAAAAAAGTGCCTAGCTTTGCCTTGACTTCATTGTCGAATGTTGTTCATATGGTAATAATGGTTCAATTGGAATGATATTCAAGAATAATTGTAAAAATTCATTTTTAATTTAATTAGTTGAGTGGCTCATGGTGTAAATAATCATTTATTTGTCTGCACATGATTGAATTGAAAGAGGGTAAATTGCAACCACAATTACTCAACTACTAGTAAATTTACATTTTGATCACTTAACTTCAAAAGGTTACATAATGGTCACTGAATTATTTAAAAATTTTCACTTGAATCATTAGATTGTTAAAATCGTTGTTGTATGGCCTTGTTGGTTCACACCACCTGCACCAATCAAAAGCTCTCCTTTCCCTTCTCTTTTACAGCTCAATTTTTTTCATGAAATGGTTTTAAACACGAATCTGCGAACAAAATCTAAACAACTTTCTTTCCCAGTCTCCGACATTGATGGTCATATTGATTTGGATCTAAGGCGTGTTCTTTTATTGGTCAGTGGGTACTGATACATCATATCAAGCGTGGAACCATTGCTTGAAGCTTGCTAACCGGACTTAGGAAAAACAACAACTTAACAACCATTGGCTTAATAAAAAATTTTGAGTAGTTTAGTGATTTAAATGAAAACTTTTGAACAATTTAGTAATCATTTTGTAACTTTTTGAATATGAATGACCAAAACACAAAATTAGTAACAGTTTAGTAAATTTGGGTGCAGTTTCTACTCAACCAATTAAGACTCCATTTAGATGGGCATGAAAACAACGATGACGACGGTGAAATTAATTATTGTAAGAGGATAATTAAGTATTGTAGTGGTGATTGACATGACAAATGAGAGAGAAAAAATTTGATATTACAGTTCATTACGAATTTTATGAATGAAAAATTAAATATTAAAAGAGGTTTTTTACTGAAATTATTTTTTGACTTTAAAATTATTAAGATAAATCTATTCAAGTGTCAGAATATTAGTTTAAAATTAAATGCCCATTGAGGGAGAGTTTAGTTAAAAGAAAAAAAACCCGAAAATTTGGTTTAAACAATAAAAAAATTGATCCATTTAAAATATAGGCCAAGGAGCTCCAACATCCGTTACTTAAATCATAATATTATTTTATTTTTATATATTATGTAATTTATATCACATAAAATTAAATATGTAAGAATCATAATATTATGATGTAAAACATACAAATTTAATAAATATTAATACATTAAAAGTAAAATAATTTAAAAATAGAAAATATATACATGTAAGCCTAAAGTGAAATAATTTAAAATATATTTGCAAACTGCAACTAAATAAGTAGAGTTATTTTCTCAAAATTCAAACATCACACAACAATGTACCACTTTGCAATTTTTACGTTTTTCTATATTTCATACAGGAAGAGACTTGAAAGAAGGAAAAAAAAGCATCTTAAGGGGCTTCATTTTCCCATTCTAGACCAAACATGCCTTTTCTGTATCCTTAGTATACTCAAACGTTGCAAACCTTTCAACTCCCCTATAAGCTTTTCATTGCCACCATACAAAACATTGTCTTCATTAGGATAATCTCCGCATCCCGACCACCACATTAGGAATATTTGCAACTGCGAAAAACTAGATATCAAATGTTGTGGGATTTTTCTGAGATTGTGCATGTAACTCAAGTCCAGCATTTTTAGTTTTCTCAACGATTTCAACCCTTTTGGCAACTCTGATATACCAGTAAATGATAGGTCAAGACATTCTAGACAAACCAATTGTGAAATTCCCTCAGGCAGCACTCGTAATCTAAGGTTTCTTGACAAATCCAAAACAGTCAGATGAGGCATAAATTGGAAGAAACCATCGCTGATCACTTGCAACTCATTTTGGCTAAGAAACAAGGTTCGAAGGTTAGGGCATTTGGGCGTTTCTTTGAGAACTTCAATCTTATTTGTCATCACTGACATTCTTTTTACACTTTCCCATGCCTTAACATCTGGTTCTTCATATAACTGAGCCCCTGCTTTTACAAAAAAGTTATTCTCTGTTGCTTCAGAATTGCGTGTAATCCATAAGGCCATGTCACGGATCACATCATGCATCTTTACACATTCTTCCCCATGTATTTCACCACCATTTTCCAATAAACAAGCATTCAGAAGAGAGTTGATAATGTGGTCACTTTGCATTTGAGCTTCACTAATTCTATCAAATTCAATCAATAGCCCTTCACAAAACCAATATTCTACTAATCTCTTTCTGGGAATACAATAATCTTCAGGATGCAGACAACAATATAGGAAGCAACTTCTCATTGTGGCATTAGGCAAATTATCATAACTGAATTTTAAAAGTGAAAACACATCATCTTCCATTTGTGGCAATGCACATCGCTTCAACATCTCAATTGCATAATTCCATTCCCCAAGTGTTGTCTTGCAAGCCATGGCACGACCGATTGTAATTAGTGCAAGAGGCAGCCCACCACACCTTTCAGCTACTTGTTTAGCTAAGTTTGGAATATCTGGATGGCTGTTGAGAGCTTCATCTCCAACCTTGTCTTGGAACAATTCCCAAGCCTTCTCTGGTTCCAGGCACTCCACTTTGATTTTCGTTTTAGCTTCCATGTAGCAACATACGTCCCAAGATCGAGTAGTAAAAATAAGTTTGGAACTCTTTGTTTGGCTTGGTTCTGGTATCCCAACTAGGCTCAAATCCACCTTCTTCCATAAATCATCCAATAATACAACAAATCTCTTGTTACTCAACATCCCACAGATATCTATAGCTTTCTGGTCAACACTTTTATTCTTCCAGGATTGTGGAAAACCAACATTTTCACCAATCCTATCTTGAATCTTTTCAACATCGTAATCTTTAGATACCAACGCCCAGATAACAACTTCAAAATCATTTGGTGTGGTGCTGAACTTATTGTTGAGTTTGGTCAAGAGTGTTGTCTTGCCAACGCCCCCCAAGCCATAGAGACCAATGATCCCCACATTTGTTTCTACAATGCAACTCCATACCTTTTGGATTGTGGATTCTAGAGCAACCGCCTGCTCTTCAGGTCTTACTACCACTGGAGCTGGAGGCGGATCCTCTGCTACTTTCTCAAAAACTCCTTCCCACTTAAGATCACTTATTTCTTGAAGCATTTTGTTCACTTTTTTCCCAAACTTGTAGCTAGACAGGCAACTCTTAGAAGCACAGCCGCCGAGACATAAGTTATTCATTTGTTGAGGACCATTTGAAACCAATTCCTCCGCCTCTGTTATCATAGTTTCTGCTTTTGAAAGCCATAGCTGAACTTCCTCCAATGGTTTCAATAGTATTCGTTCTGCAAGATCAACCCTCCGTTTCACGTCAACTCTTCGCGCCTTCAGTTCTTCAAGAGCAGCAGATAAAGTTGGAAGAGTTTGTTTAAGCTTCCAGACAAAATTAGCATGGCCAACAATGAAATCCAAGCCACGAAGAAGGAAACTGTCTAAACCACATTGTACGGAGAAGCAATTGCCCATGATTCTGGTAAATGAAAGATGAAACAAAGGAAACAAATGAGATGTGGATGCAAAGTGAATTGTGTTAAAAATAAAGTTAGGTAATGTGGAAAAGTAAAAGAAAAATAAAGTTAAAGAAGATGGGGTTTCAAACAGATTGAGGTCGAAGGGAATCATAGTATCTAACTTTTTTAGCCAAAGATACGAAGAAGACAGGTAGACTTACCGGTTAGATCCACCAAATTAGCACTGGTCTCGACTGTTCTGCTTAGTTGGAGCAGATGCAGTAGCAGAAATCTGGTGAAAGATAGTTGGAATTTGAAACGGTCAAGTCTTGTGCATGGAAATGGGGAAATTTTTGGTTATTTGCTTCAACTCTACGCTAGCTTAGGTACTTGTCTGGGTTCCTCTGCTACCATCTTTTCTCCTTACGAAATTGGATCACAGCTGGCTTTCTAGTTTAAAAATGGAAAAAATTTCTTAATAACTAGTTGTTCCTAATAGAATATTAAAATACAAAGATAGTCACCAACTATATTTTAGCACCTAAAATCAAAAGTTTACAATTTGACCTAGAGTTTTCTTTTAAATTTTGATTTTCCATGTAACTAAAGTAAAATCCACATCATTGTTATTCATTAAAAAAATTGTCATTTAGTTTTCAAACTTTTACTTTAATTTAAATGAGGTATAACCTTAAAATTTTGGGATATTTACATTAGCACTGAAGAGGAAGAAATTGGGAAGGGAAGATGAAGGAATCTAGGTTAAGTTTCATTTTCAAATCGAATTTGGGAATTAACGTAATAGTGAAAAGGAAGAAATTGGGAATAGAAGATGAGGAATTTGGTTTAGGGTTTCATTTGTAAATAGGATTCGAGGATTTCATGAATGGTTGGAGAAAGGGCCCTTTTCAAGTTCCTTAAGCTTGGGTAACATCTACAGCCCGTCAACGTTCAAGCAGTCATCATGCGGGGCGTCTCTGCCACTATTGATGCTCTTTGGCTCGTCCAGGTTTTTTCTTTTTCAATCATTATTCCTTTATTGTTATTAGATCCATAGAAAAATGGCTTTGATTGTTTATCATCACATTTCCCCTTCTATATGTATAATAACACCTCAAATTCGACCTAATCGTCGGGTCTGAGTTATAAGATGTCACATTCGTTGTCGAAGCAATTACGATCAAATTACATTCATTTTGAATCATTATACATGTAAACACAAGTAATATAAGCAAAATATATGATATACAATTATTATTGGGTCTTACACAAACTTACGAAGACTCTAATACTAATTTGAAGTGGAATTAAGACTAAAATAAAACAAAACATTAAAAAGCAATTGGAAAAATAAAATTCCAACTCATCCATCACCATATATTTTAGCTAATTTTTCAGAAAATGAGACTAATTAAAGCTAATGTTGAGATTCTTTTTTATAACCCTACTTACCACCATCCTATTATTTATTTATTTATTATTTTAATTTGGAAAACTATTATTGTCTTGAAGACTGTCGGTTTCTGGAATGCATGTGTTCAGACGTGTACATACACATTTTATATAATAATTTATCAAAAAACTATATAAAAATATTATAACATTTTTTATACAATATACAAAAGCATCTCAAGTATGCTTTAAAACAATTTTAAAAAATTACAATTAAAAAATTAAATTTTGTCATTAAATTATTTAAATTTTTTATTTAAGTAATTAAACTATTCGAACAAAAATTATTTAAGCCATTGGATTGTTAAATTATTTTTAAAGTTACACCAATAAACCCCAAGCTACGATTTGATAATCGGTATGGTAGATTAGTACCCATCAATGAATAGAAAAACATACTTTATAACAAATACTCCTTTAATTTTAATTTTCTTAAAACTAAATCATTAAAAGGACAATTATAACAAATTTTATATATATAAGGTAGTAAGTCTCACGTGACATGGAGGCTTATTTTATTGACATGTTGCATACCTATTATAACGACACGTGACAAATTGTGTTATTTATCTCCAATTTTTATTATTCTAAAAATAAAATAAAATAATATATTAAAATTATGATACATTATTTGATTGATATCAATAATTTACAAATTTAAATATTTAAAATACAATAAGATTTTAACAATTATAAATAGTATCAAAATTTAATTTGATAAAATATTAAATATTTGAAAATAATATTATTTCAAAGATATATTATTTATAAATCTAAAATATTAAAAATGGTTTTATTATTAATGAAAATTATGTAGGTGACAATATCAATAACAAAAAATGTTATTTAAGTATAAAACTAAAACCAAATTTTAAATAATAATAATTAAAATCAAATATTAATCTATGCATACTATCATCATTACACAATTATTTTCTTAAATTATTTATTTTAATTACAAGCATCATATTCACTTACTTAAATAGGTAAACTCCAAAATCATTAAGCACAAAACATTAAACAACTACAAAGTTGTAATGCTTGGATCCAACATCGAAACAAGTTAAAGCTTAGGAATCTTTCTACACAACACGTGCTTTTTTATGTATCGTTAGTATATCCAAATATTGCAAACCGTTCAACTCCTCCATAAGCTTTTCATTGCTCCCGTACAAAACATTTTCTTCATTAGGATAATCTCCGCATCCCGACCACCACATTCTGAATATTTGCAACTGCGAAAAACTAGATATCAAATGTTGTGGGATTTTTCTGAGATTGTGCATGTAACTCAAGTCCAACATTTTTAGTTTTCTCAACGATTTCAACCCTACTGGCAACTCTGATATACCAGTATATGATAGGTCAAGACATTGTAGACAAACCAATTGTGAAATTCCCTCAGGCAGCACTCGTAATCTAAGGTTTCTTGACAAATCCAAAACAGTCAGATGAGGCATCAATTGGAAGAAACCATCGCTGATCACTTGCAACTCATTTTGGCTAAGAAACAAGGTTCGAAGGTTAGGGCATTTGGGCGTTTCTTTGAGAACTTCAATCTTATTTGTCATCACTGACATTCTTTTTACACTTTCCCATGCCTTAACATCTGGTTCTTCATATAACTGATCCCCTGCTCTTACAAAAAAGTTATTCTCCGTTGCTTCAGAATTGTCTGTTATCCATAAAGCCATGTCACGGATCACATCATGCATCTTTACACATTCTTCTCCATTTATTTCACCACCATTTTCCAATAAACAAGCATTTAGAAGAGAACTGATAATGTCGTTACTTTCCATTTCAGCGTCACTAACTCTATTATATTCATTCAATAGCCCTTCACAAAACCAATACTCCACTAATCTCTTTTTAGGAATAGAATAATCTTCAGGATACAGACAACAATATAGCAAGCAACATTTCATTGTGGCATTAGGCAAATTATGATAACTGAATTTTAAAAGTGAAAACTCCTCACCTTCCACTTGTAGCAGTTCATCTTCATCATGTCGCTTCAACGTCTCAATTGCATAATTCCATTCCCCAAGTGTTGTCTTGCAAGCCATGGCACGACCGACTGTAATTAGTGCAAGAGGCAGCCCATGGCACCTTTCAGCTACTTTTTTAGCTAGGTTTGGAATATCTGGATGGCTGTTAAGAGCTTCATCTCCAACCTTGTCTTGGAACAATTCCCAAGCCTTCTCCAGTTCCAGGGGCTGCACCCAGAACATTTTAGCTCCCATTGCGTCACATACGTTTAAAAATCGAGTAGTAAAAATAAGTTTGGAACTATTTTCTTGACTTGGTTCTGGTATCCCAAATTCGTTAAAATCCACCTGCTCCCATATATCATCCAATAATACAACAAATCTCTTGGTACTCAAGATCCCATAGATATCTCTGGCTTTCTGTTCAACACTTTTATTCTCCCAAGATCGAGGAAAACCAATATGTTCACCAATCGTATCTTGAATCTTTCCAACATCGTAAAATGCAGACACCACCGCCCAGATAACAACTTTAAAATCACTCTGTGGGGTGCTGAACATGTTCTTGAGTTTGGTCAAGAGTGTTGTCTTGCCAACACCCCCCATGCCACAGAGGCCAATGATCCCCACATCTTTGTCGTCGATGCAGCTCCATAACGTTTGGATTGTGGATTCTAGACCAACCGGCTGCTCTACAGGTCTTACTACCACTGAAGCTGCGGGCGGATCCTCCGCTACTTTCTCAAAAGCTCCTTTACTCTTATGATCACTTATTTCTTGAAGCATTTCGGCCACTATTTTAGCAAAGATAAAGCAAGCAGATTCACAGAGTGTATACCCAGAGAAGGAAATCAAAGTAGCTAACTTTTTTAGCCAAAGATACGAAGAAGACAGGTAGACTTACCGGTTAGATCTACCAAATTAGCACTGGTCTCGACTCTTTTGTGTAGTTGGAACAGATGCAGTAGCAGAATTCTGGTGAAAGATAGTTGAAGTTTGATTCGATCAGGCTTGCTGTGATGATCTAAGTCTTGTGCTTGGAAATCAGGAAATTTTTTGTTATTAGCTTAGGATCTTGTCTCGGTTACTCTTCTAGCATCTTTTCTCTCTATGAAATTGGATCACATCTGGTTTTTTAGTTTCAAGAAGAAAAAAAAAATCTTATTCGCTAAAATATAAGGTAAAATACACGTATAGTCAACCATTCAAACTCGGCTCCATCGTTAAATCTAAATTAATATTACATTAAATGTCATTCTCGAATCATGAACTTACAAAAACTCTAATATTAACTCGAGATTAAATTAAAATGAAACAAAATTAAAAAGGCAACCATCACCATATATTTTTTTTTGCTAATTTTTCAAACAATGTGACTAATTAAAGCTAATCTAGAGATTCTTCTTTATAACCCTACCTCCCACCATCCCATTATTTATTTATTTATTATTATTTTAATATGGAAAGCTGTCATTTTCTTCAATAAGAATATATTTAATATAAATAAATAACAATAATATAATATTAACCCCTTCCCAATATACAAAAGCAATCTGCTTTACAACAACTTAAAAAATATATATGATTATTAAATTATTTTAAAAAATTTATTTGAGTCGTTAAATTTTTTCATTTAAATTTTAATAAAACTAATTTGTGAAAAGGACAATTATAACAAATCATATATATATTATAAAGTCTTTGATCCCAAGTAACATGGTGTTGCATACCTATTGCAATGGCACATAACAATTGTCTTATTTATCTCTATTTTTTATTATTTTAAAAATAGAATATAATATTAAAATTATAAATGATATTAATAATTTACAAATTTAAATATTTAAATTACACACTGTTATGGTCAGGTTTTATAAAATTTATAAAATTTAAACAATTAAAAACATCATATTAATGTATTAAAATTTAATTTTATAAAATATTAAATATTTGAAAATAATATTATATATTATTTATAAATTTAAAAATATTAAAAAGTAATTTTATTATTAATTAAAATTGTGTAGGTGAAGATATCAATAAAAAATTTATTATTTAAGTATAAATTAAAACCAATTTTTAAATAATAATTAAAATCAAATATTAGTCAACGTATATTATCATCATTACACGATTAGTTTCTTAAATTAATGGTTATGTATAAATTATTTATTTTAATTACATTGTATCCACTTATTTAAATGTGTAAATTTACTTCTAATTTTTTTATTAAATTGAACTAATAAACTTAAAAATAAATAAACAAGAAAAAATAATATATGTTCATTCAATTATGATGAACTCGTACATCACATGGGAAAGAGAATTAATAACAATATATTTAAAACCCCATTGTAGCCATCTAGGCAAGGAACGAGTGTAGATAATAATTGGATGGTTGGATTAGGTTATTTCATAATATATACATCAGCAGCAAATTTAGGGGTTAGTAGAGGTTTGGTCCGTCTAAAATGTAAAATTATTATTTAGATTTTTAATTTTTTTTAATTTTAAATTAGTAAAGTTAAAATTATACTTTGGCCTACTTAAAATTATAAAAATTTGATTTAATCTTTTAAAAATTATAAAGATATAGACTATAAAAAATTAAAATTTTATTTTCTCCCCCTAAAAATTTGTTTTGACTTCGCCCTTAATATACATAAAAGAAAAGAACAATATCATATTATAAACTTGAAAATAAATCTCAACTCAATCTTTAAATATTAAAATTTAAGCCCAATTTACATTTTAAATAGACCTAATTTTATTGGTTAAGTTTATATTTTAACATAATATTTTTATTTTAATCCTTCGAAATTTTTAAAGAAATTTTTTAGTTTAAAGGAATGGCATGACTTTCCGACAAATCTATCAAATAAAACTAAAGAGAGTTTGATGGGTTGCCATATTTGTGCACCGCACACATGGATCCCCCACCAAGGGTCTTTTATTTGGCACGTCCGGGACGGGAGGGGATCTCATCAATGGAACTCGTGACTTGTCGGCTCCATTCGGTCCCGCTCACGACTAATTGACATGATGATGTTATCTCTCAACAATTCTAGGGTAATAGATTATACTTTTTAGTGTGAAAAAGTTTAGGTTGGAATTAAAAAAAAATTCGGAATAATCATGAATTTCAAAATAATTAATTTTTAAAAATAATAAAATAAATATGAAAAATATTTATTAAAAAATGATTTTTTTTTCTTTGAAAAGAATTCCATAAATGAAACAAAACATTAAAAAGTGGCCTTTTATAAAAATATCAAAAGTATTGCATTATTTACAAAAATATCTGTTTTAAACAATAAACGTAGTCGCTATTATTATTGGTGGCACTGAACTGAAATCTGATTATATAAAACGTTCAGGACCTGATGAAGCAATGATCCTTTTGGACTGGATGAAAAAAGTGGTCACGCGATTCCTATTGGCGGCTCCAATTTTAAATGCTTTTAAACTTTTCATCTATTTACATGTTGAGTTTATCCCTTTTTAAATTAAATTTAAATTACCTTAAAATGTAAGAATAATAAAAATAAGCCGTTTTCAATTTTTATTATTTTTTCAAAAAAAATAAACTTAAAAAGCTATATTTGTTGGTGCTAACTTTACAAGGCATCTTCAACCCGATTACAACTATGACAAAGTGCGTTAAACTTACCATATTTTAGTAAGCATATCACTTTTTAAGACAATTGAGGATTAAATTGAAGATTTTCAATATAATTCAAATTCAATAAAATAAAATATATGATCTTCAAGTAAATTGATGTTGAGAAGATTTTTGCTTTTATAAAGAGTATTGAAGACCCATTTTTATGGCTACTTTATATGGTAATTGATTGTAATTTAACAAGAGATATTAATTCTAATATTTGCACTACTTGTTGTTTAGGTTATTAATACGAATTAGAGAGCACTATACTTGTTTATATAGAAATTATTTTATTGTGTGTAAATTGTAAGTAAACTAAATTGACCCTATTCATTTACATCTAAGCTTTGAAGCCTCCAAATTGAGTATAGTCCTGTCACTTAGTTCAGTTGCAACTTAATGCATGTTGAGATTAATAATTGAGAGACAAAAATTAACAATGGTATCAAAACTAGACACTTGATGTACTAAGTGGTGATCCAACTATTGATTTTTGTTTGAGATGGAACATTCTTTAGTGACCAGACATCCACGTTGGATAGCTCCAAATATATTTATTGGAAAGCCATAATAAGAATTTTCATTAAATTAATGGAAAAGAATGCTTGATGCTTGATTTTGATAGGTTGAGAACTTCCTTCTATTGATCTTTCAGGTGTGAGGACTCCCAAGCCTGAGACAATTTGGACAATTTTTAAGATCACACATGAGCGAACTAACACCATGAAACAATCAAAGCTTAATGTGTTAACTACTAAGTTTGAGGCCTTGAGGATGTAGGAGAATAAGACTATGATACTATTTTATAATAAACTCTATGATATTTCGAGTCAGGCTTTTGTATTAAAAGAAAAGTATTCAAATTCAAAGTTTGCAAAAAAAGTGATTTGATCTTACTTGAAAATTTCGCAATCAATGTGACATCTATGGTGGAAACTAAGGACATTAATAGGATGAATATCGATAAATTCATAAGTTTCTTACAAACCTTTGAGATTAACTTTAATGTGTCACAAAAATGCTTAGAAGGAATATGAAATTTAATTCCACTAAAAATACTCTCTTTTTGTTTTTTACTTTTTTTTTTGTGGTTACAAACTCTTTTTCCCATCTTTTGCCTTCTTCCATCACACTATGAAATTCCCTTCAATTCTCAAAAATCTTTGTTCATTTACCTAATTATCTCAGTCAATAAAATAAAAAACAACACGCGTGTAACATTGAATATTATTTTCATAAACAGAAGCTATTGTTTATATTTCTCGCATTATCAACAAGCACCAGTGGCCTAGTGGTAGAATAGTACCCTGCCACGGTACAGACTCGGGTTCGATTCCCGGCTGGTGCATCCTCCAATGAAGCTGTGACGATATCTGCGCTTTAGCGGAGCTTGGGTTCTTCGCAATCGTCTGATTTCAAGACGATATCAACGGCGCTTCTGAGCTTCTTTTTTTTTACTGAAAAAACTTTGATGTTTACCAGTTTCATGCACAGCAAATCCATGGACCAACTCGAGCAAAATCGCTGCCGAGCCCTAACAAGAACACCCATTTTGCATTTACACAGTAATTTCCTCTAGTGTGAATAAACTTGGTGACATGGGACCATGTACTCACACTGTTCGGTCAAATTCCCGAACCGAAAACTGTCTTGGGAACACAATGACCAATGGTTACTGTAGGATAGATGGTCCAAAATAGTTTGGCGGAGAGCCAGAGGTTGCGTACAAGTAAGGAAGTTGAGGACGCAATAGAGACAGCTGAAGATAATAAGGTGGTGGTGAATGTTTTAGTGTCGATCCCTTATTCATTGTGCTGAGGAGTATATATAAAGAAGGTTCCATGGTTGATTGTGTTAACATGATGAACCTACTATCAAACCATCATTGTGTGGAGTGCATGGGGAGGATATCTATGATGAGACTCATTTTATCATTCCTTCTAAGTTGTGGTGCAAAGTTGCTATGTTGAAGTAGGGTTTGGTGGCTTAACGATCTTTTTCAATAGAAGAGCATATGGTTGAGACCTTTCCGAATGGAACGAGTAGCTAATTCTCAGGGATCGCCGACTGAGACCCATATAAGTAAAAAGAGAGATCTACTAGAATCAAGCCTTTCGTTGATACTCTAGTGACTAGCCGGTAGGTAGTGAGTAGAGGAGTGTTTGTGCAGGCTTTTAAAATGACTTGCTATGTTGCCACGTGCCCTAGGTCGGAGGACATATAACAAGTTAAAAAATGAGAGAAAAGAAAATAATATTTTTTTATTATTATGTAGTAGAATTGAAAAGCAAATATAACTTTTGAAACTAGCTTTAAACTAATGTTATACACATATACTCATTTCAATAAAATAATTTACATATGATTTTAATAACTTTAATAATTATTTAATTTTTCTGTAGAAATAAATTTGTATTATTAGATATGTTTTATTAGTAAATTAGTCCTGCTACCTATTTAGTCAATAAAAACATGCCGCTTGGCACATTTTTATCAATACTATATACCTTTTTTGGATAAAGTAAGATAAAATAATAGTTTAGGTTTAATATGAGATTTGAGGTATGAGATAGGGCCTAATTTCTAGTAAATCCGATTAAATAGTACTTATAAGGGCTATTTGATACCAGCAGCAGGCACCAGTGGTCTAGTGGTAGAATAGTACCCTGCCACGGTACAGACCCGGGTTCGATTCCCGGCTGGTGCATCGCCGGAGCTGTGATGATTTCCGCGCTCTTTCGAAGATGAGGGTTCTTCGAAATTAGCTGATCTTCAGACGATAATAGCAGCGCTTCTGAGCTTCTCTTTATACCCTCTCACAGCAAAAAGAACCCATTGTCTCAAAATATTTTCAATCCTTTATCGCTTACCCGCTTCTCTCATCACCTTGTTGACCTACCCTTCTCTCTTATAGAAACCTTCAAATCCATGGACCAACTCAAACAAATCCACTGTCGAGCCATAAAGTTCAGGCCTAACGAGAACACCCATTTTGCATGACACAGTTATTTCCTCTTGTATGATTAAATCTGGTGGCACGAGCCTTGCAGTCGAACTGTTCGATCAAATTCCCGAACCGAAAAGTTTATTCCTTTGTAACACAATGATTAAAGGTTAATGTAGGATAGATTGTCCAGAACATGGGATGTCAGTGTATTTTAACTTGTTGAATGTTAAACCTGATAATTACATCTTCCCCTTTCCTCTTCAAAGGCTTTGACAGAAATGTCGGGGCTTCATGAGTTGCATTGCATTGTCATGTGTTGAAATTCGGGTTCGGTTCTACTGTTATCGTGCAAAATGCATTGATCCATATGTACTTGTATGGACAAATGGAAATGGGTCGTTAGGTTTCCAATAGTAGAAAATCGGTAAAATTATTGAATTCTTTTTCTGTTTATACAGTTAGAAATTGACGTGACTAGCAGAATAATCAGACAGTGATATTTAGTGTATCATGTGTATATCATGCTGATGTACATGTTGACGTATATGTATTAGTTTTTGACAATAGAAATTGATGAAATCTTTACCAAAATAATCAAATTGCTTTTTAATTTAATGTACATGAATTAATTTATTTTTTTTAGTAAAAGGATAAAATACAATTTAACTTTTAGTACAGGTTTCATCATCGTACTTTTACTTTATAAAACTCATGTGATTACTTGAAATTTGAATGTGATTGATATAGTAATAGCTAAAATGAGTAAGTGTTTTAATGAAACGAAGAGATGAAATTAAGATTTCTTAAAATAAAGTGAATTTTAGACCTTGATAGAGTAAATATAAAATTGAAAAAATGAATAATTGAAAGGGAAGAAAAATATAAAGATAACATATATTTTGTGTAATTTATAGTAAAGATGAAAAAAATAAAAATAAAAATAAAATTATTTTCTTTCTATTCAATCTTATGTTATATAAGATGAATAAATTTAATAAATCTTTAATTTTTGTTGAAATAAATTTGTATTATTAAGAAATTAGCCCTTAAATTATAGCTCGATTCTCACATTAATTCTTAAAGTTCTTTTTTATTAGAAGCAATACCTAAATTATATATTGATCAAATCATCCTAAAATAACGATACCAACCAGCGAATAAGAACATGTCGTGTAGCACATTCTTATCAACACAGTATACTTTTTTGTATAATTAGGTATGTTTTAGACATTGATTATTAATAAAGCCTAGTACTTACGACAAAATATGTATTTTAAATATAAAATGATGATATGAAAATTCATTTGTAGTATATATTTGAAATCTATTTGTCCAATAATGTTTTGAGAAAAAAAGGTGCCAAGAAGCACCAGTGGTCTAGTGGTAGAATAGTACCCTGCCACGGTACAGACCCGGGTTCGATTCCCGGCTGGTGCATCCTTCCCGTTGAAGCAATGACGATAGCTGCGCTTCAGCGGAGTTTGGGGGTTCTTTTTATTTTAAACGTCATTTTCCGTAACTACTAACGAGGTTATTTTCCTTTTGTTGTTTGAATCAACCGGTGATATGGACCATGCATTCAAGCTGTTCGATAAAATTCTTCATTTCTCAACATCTTTTTTAAATTATTAGTTTAATTATTCCAGAGTTTTTGCAAATGGAATTATGGTTTTCTAAGATCTATTTCATTACAATTGCAACAAGCACTAGTGGTCTGGTGGTAGAATGGTACCGTGCCACGGTGCAGACCCAGGTTTGATACCTAGCTAGTGCAACACCTTCTAAGCCATGATGGTAGCTGCGTAATATTATCTTGAGTTGTGCATACATTGAATTGGACCAAGCTAAATTAAATAAATAAGGGTTAAACTATTTTAAAAACAAAAACTAATCAATGATGACTCTCCATGAATGTCTATATAAGCCATATAAGTTACAAAAATAATAGCTAAAGTTACTGACGTGAGTAAAGCTAAAGCACCAGTAGTATTTATGTCATTCGTGGGTGTGGCTAGCTCTCCATGAGGTAAGGCTAAGGTTCTTCGCAATCGGCTGATCTTCAGACGACAGTAACAGCGCTTCTGAGCTTCTCTATTTTTTTACTCACTTCGATGTTTAGTCTCATGCAAAGTAAATCAATGCAACTCTCATGCCAATTTTCCAAAAATTCAATCTTTAATGGCTTCTAGATCGCTTGCCCACTTCACCCATCACCTTGACCCACCATTCTCTCTTATAGAATTCAGCAAATCCATGGACCAACTCAAACAAATCCACAGCCAAGCCATAGCTTCAGGCCTAATAGAAACACCCATTTTCCTAAACAAGGTTATTTCCTTTTGTTGTATGAATAAATTCGGTGACATGGACCATGCACTCAAACTGTTCGATCAAATTCCTGAACCGAAAACCGTCTTCCTTTGGAACACAATGATCAAAGGTTACTCTAGGATTCATTCTCCAAAGCATGGGATTTCGATGTATTTAAACATGTTAAGACAGAATGTTAAGCCTGATAATTACACCTTCCCTTTCCTCTTCAAGGGTTTTGACAGAAATGTTGGGTTTTCATGTGGGAAAGAGTTGCATTGTCATGTGGTGAAATTTGGGTTTGGTTCCAATGTTTTTGTGCAAAATGCACTGATCCATATTTACTCCCTGTGTGGACAAATGAAAATGGCACGTTGGGTTTTCGATATTAGTTGTAAAACTGACGTGATTACTTGGAATGTGATTATAACAGGATATAATAAAACGAAGCAATATAATGAAACGAGTAAGCTTTTCGATGAGATGGTGAAGAATGGGGTGGTTCCTTCTTCGGTTACATTGGTTTCTTTGCTGTCAGCTTGTTCTAAATTGAGAGATTTGAAGATCGGTGAGCTGGTTCACGAGTATATCGGAAAATGTGAGATAAAGCCGAATTTGATTCTGGAAAATGCTTTGATGGATATGTATTCAGCTTGTGGAGAAATGGATGTAGCAATTGGGATATTTGATAGGATGAAAACAAGGGATGTGATTTCATGGACTACTATAGTCTCGGGGTTTATAAACAAGGGAGAGATTGATTTGGCAAGAACTTATTTTGATCAAATGCCTGAAAAAGATTATGTTTCATGGACTGCAATGATTGATGGGTATATTAGAGTGAACTGCTTTAAAGAGGCATTGATATTGTTCCGTGAGATGCAAGCTTCGAATATACAACCGGACGAGTACACCATGGTGAGTATTCTTACAGCTTGTGCTCATCTTGGGGCATTACAATTAGGAGAATGGATAAAGGCTTATATTGATAGAAACAAAGTCAAGAATGATGTCTTTGTTGGAAATGCTTTGATCGACATGTATTTCAAATGCGGAAGCGTTGCGAAAGCTAAACGAGTATTCTTTGAAATGCCTCGGAGGGACAAATTTACATGGACAGCCATGATTATTGGTCTTGCTATTAATGGCCATGGAGAAGAAGCTCTTAGCATGTTCTTTGAAATGCTAAGAGCTTCAATAAAACCAGATGAGATAACTTATATCGGTGTTCTTTGTGCCTGTAGTCATGCCGGTTTGGTAAACGAAGGACGAAAGTTCTTTGCTAGCATGACTGCAGAACATGGGGTCGAACCGAATGTAGCCCACTATGGGTGTATGGTTGATCTTCTAGGCCGAGCCGGACACTTACAACAAGCTTGTGAAGTTATAAAGAATATGCCAATGAAACCGAATGAGATCATTTGGGGAGCTCTTCTTGGTGCTTGTAGAGTACATAAAGATGTCGGAATTGCCAAAATGGCAGCTAAAAATATTCTCGAATTAGACCCCCAAAACGGGGCTGTTTATGTTCTGCTGTGTAATATATATGCATATTGCAAAAAATGGGATAGTCTACATGAGCTAAGGGAGTCAATGATGCATAGAGGAATCAGGAAGACCCCAGGCTGCAGTTTGATTGAGATGAATGGAGTTGTTCACGAATTTGTGGCCGGCGACCGGACACATCCTCGATCAAAAGAAATATACTTGAAGTTAGATAATATGACAAGGGACTTAAAACTTTCAGGGTATTCCCCGGACACTTCCGAGGTGTTCCTTGACATAGGAGAGGAAGATACCAGCATAGCAAAAGGTTGGTGTTGGCTTCCGGGTTGAGTAGTTCGGAACCTGGGGTTACCTTAAGGTCTGTGAAGAACCTTAGAATGTTATCGTTAGAGACCGAACTCGATTCAATCATTTCAGGCTCGAATCATGTTCATGTAAAGATTATTGGTTAGAGTTGAATTAGACAAGAACTAACATTCATTCATTTAGTCTGGTCTGAGTTAAACAACAATGATTTGTACTTTGGGTTGTATTAAGAATTATTAAACCCTCTTTTAGTTTGGCTAAGTTGTTTCTGATCAGTGACGAATCCAAGTGGCAACTGCCAATAAAATTTTAAATTAATAATGATAAAATTACACCTTAGACTCCTTAAAAATTATAAAATTTTGATTTAATCTTTTTTTTTGTGAAAATAATAATAATGCAGAAATTACATCAATTAGTTTGGTCTAAAGCTCCCCTCGTTTTATCTTGATATAGAGCTACTAAGACATCATGAGGACAATTGTCATAAGATCTGGAGGCTTGTTCTTTCTTCTAAGCTCAATTTGACCAAACAACCAGCGATCCAGTTTTCTTCTCTGGGAATATGTTGAATTTGTCAGTGCCCTTCCGTATTCATTATCCTTTGGACTCTCCTGAGAATGGTAATGCCCGATTCCCTCAACAAATTACCCTGTAATGCTTGAACAACCTCCAAATTATCAGTATAAACCATAACTCTATTAAAATCATTTCTAAGTGAAGTAAGCATGACATCCAATATACCCTAGAGTTCAATCTCGAAAACGTTATATTTTTACTATGATAAAAATATACAATTTAATTCTGATTTCTAAAAAAATATTCCAACCTCGGCCCCTATTTTAAAAAGTTTTCTTAGTTTTACCTTATCCTAATTTTAATTATTTTTCTTGCCAAATACCAAAAAAGAAAGAAAGAAAAAAATTTATTTAATAATTGAGAATTCATTAATACTATTTGATTTTTTTTTTTAAATTATGGAGATTTTCGTGAATCATGTGATGCAGGAGTTAGAATGAGTAAGACATTTATGATAAGGGTTTCCAATAAATGCCTGAATCATTAATTTTCATTTAATTGCGTGGTGGAAATAACTTTGGATCGACTTTTAGCACATTATTCACGTCAAGTGAGATCAAAATTTATCAATGCCTTACTAACGTTGATTCATTATTTTCCACATTAATTCTTATGACCAGTCAAATTTAATAATAGTATTAATAAATTCTTATTTAATAGGCTCGGGCCTAAAATTTTACTAAAGCTCGACCTAAATTATAAATGTTAAATCTGAACCTAGATCGATACTTGTTACGAGGTAACGATACCTTGGGAAAGGTATCAATGCTCAATCAATTTTTCTTTAATTTTCAAAACATTGAACCTTAAAACGTTATCGGTATCAAGCAGGGTATTGATATTTTTTGTGAAAGGTACCGATACTTTATTAAGGGTACCGATAATTCAAGTTGGGTCGGGCTGAAAATATCTTACCTAAAATTTTTAGCCCAAACCTATTTTTCAGGCCTATATTTTTGTTCAAACCCTCCCACTTTTCGAATGGACCTTTGGGTCTAACCGTACTCGTGTTTTTTTAAAAAGATCACAAGTATAAATAGAAAATAATACATGTTGGATAAACTATAGCTATAATCAACTCAATACAAAATATAATGGATTGAAAATTGAAATATATACGGATCTAAATCAGAATAAATTCGAATAAAACACACGTGTATCAAAATTAAAATCCGAAATAATTAAATAAGCTAATAATGGTATGAAATGTTGAATGCAAAACACATTGTGGTCCTCCAACTCTTTTCCATCGCAAAACCATTATCTTTTGAAAGTGACTTTCCATTATCATCCTATATTCATCACATGTGATTACAATAAAGTATTCTTAAACCCATTAACTATTTTGATGGACTATTTACCAAATTAAGCATAAAATTAAATCAATTATATTTAATATTAAATTTACAAAAACTTTATTATTAGTAATTAATTTTCATCGAATCAATTTTAAAATTTGAATTTAACGTTAAAAGAGAAACATCGTTATCTTTGTGTATTACAATGTATTTTTCTTGTCAAAATACGTGTATCGGGTTAGGCAACGCGGACGCCACATTAAAAAATATCAATTTTGAATATCAAATGACGCATTAAGCATAAACTAAAGTTAAGAACTTGTTTGGATATAAACTAAAAGTGATTGGTTCACACAGTAAGATAAAATTTTAGAAAATTACCTAAAACAAGGGATTAGTGTAATTAATTGAATAAGACCTTTTTTTTATCTAAATCGGTGGACTTAAATTAAGTCGATTGAGTTTTAGCTTAATTGGTATGGGTATTATTGACAATGCAAGATGATGTGGGTTCGAGTGCACTGAAACCCATTATTTTCCTATTTATAGGTTGAGGAGGGGCTATTAGTAGTTCAAGACATTGTGTCAAAAATAGCAAATATAATCAGAATCTATAATAAAATTATTAAAAAAATAAAAACCTTAAAAAAAATCTTACTAGAATGTTCTAAAATTTTTGACATTTTAAAACTTTTACATGATAATAATGTCAAATCCACTATATGAAAAATCATACAAATTATATTTATATTAACCCATCATCATTTACATTTATATAGAAATTTTATCGATATTCAATATAAAAAATCAATTATAATAGGTTAAAAGAAAATAAAAGAAAAATATAGGGATTAGTTATGCAATTAAATTTAAAATTTTTGTCTTCAGGTGATGCTAAAACTCGTCATATTAACTTATTGTCGCACTTTTATTGATCAAAATGCAATAAATCGATAATATTAATAATAATATTATTAATTTTTAAAATTTGATGAGCAAATCGTAATTTAAAGCATGCATAAGTGATAATAAATTTAATCGATATTTTTTATTATTTATTTTAATTAATTTTGGGCATGATTTTTACTGGCATTTAATTAACTATTTTCTATGTAAGTATAATTATTGCCAATATGGTAGAAAATAAATGGATATGTGGATTGTACAAAAGATTTGACCTGAGAGCTCGAGCTGGTGCATAAGATATATTGCTATACTCACGAGTGAATTGCATCTTGACTTCTCTACTGTAAAAAGAGTAAATTAGCTCTTATACATTTCAAAACATGTAAATTAATCCTTTCATTAAATTTTATCTATTAAATGGTGACATGACACGTTAATTTAAATAATTAATTACTATTTTGGTCCTCAAACTATAGTTAAAATATCATTTTGATTTCTTTTAAAAAAATTTCTTAATAATAATTCTAAAAAATTTAAAAAATATTATTAAGAAAAAATAAAAAAATCAAAATGATATTTTAGCTATAGTTCAGAGACCAAATTAATAATTAAGTATTTAAATTAATGTGTCACATCATCATTCAACGGATACAATTTAATGGAAGAGCTAATATGCATGAAATGTATGAAGGATGATTTGTCCTTTTTTAGTATAAGAGTTGAAATACAATTTACCCCTAAGTGTAGGGGCTTCCCTAATACTTTCACATTTTTATTATGACTATATTATAAATATATATTTAGAGATAGTGGAGAGAGGGGGGCGGCGCATATGCGCATGAACAACCACCAACATAGTTTTTCCCTTTTCTTTTAATTTTCTTTTAGTTATTTCTTTTCTTTTCTTTTTTATTATTCTTCTAATTATGAGTAGTTAGCTGATTTTTGATCTGGTGTTTGAATCGTGAGATTCGAAACTATACTTAAAATCTTTCACTTTAGTATTAGGTTCAATCGTTTCATAAAGTCATGATCGTATCAAGTCAAATAAGGCTCATTGATTCGGTGTTGTGCAGTATATAGTTGGAAGAATCATTACGATCCGTAATTGTTGTAGTTGGTCTATTGAAGAATAAATTGACGTGACCAATTGAGTGATTGGTTGGATCCGACAAAAGAAATAACGATTGGATTTAAATGACTTACGCGGTTGAGGTCGTTGATTTGAGTCAAGTCCTTCTAGTTCACAAGGCTATCGAGGAGTTAAATTGTGGACACGGATTCAAGGTTGTTCGTTCAATAAGGACTAGCGGTTGGGCATTCCCACAATTAATTTATACACTGAAGGGTTAGTAGTCTGAGGCATTTCCTCAATCACTATAACCGACTTATCAGTTGTCAATGATCAGTTCGAAACTGGAGCCTAAATTGTGTCTGAAGATAGAATGTCGTCCATTTGGTTTATTTAGTTTCATTTATTTTTACTTCAAATTTATTTTTATTAAATTTATGTTATTTATTTTATATTTCGATTTAATCGCCCTACTATTTTGTACAAGCTAGCATGAGTGTTGCCTACGACACATACTGGTTATAAAAAAAATACAATTTTTGATATCTCAGTCCCCGTGGGATTGACATTCTTATATTATTATTTGTATTATGTTTAAGTGTAGGGATATCATTTTTGGTGTATTCGACACTCATCAATAAGTGACTAAATTTGTAATTTACCCCTTAAAATATATTAAATTATTTATGTTTAGAAATTTAATTAAAAATATATATAATGGTAGTAATATATATAATTAATAAATAAAAATAATTATATCTTAAAAGTAAAAAAAAAAGTTGGTCTAAACAAGAATGTACTAGCCATTTATAAATATGAGAGAATTTAGACAAAATTTGAGCCTATAATTTAAGTCCAATATATCATGCATGGACCCGACTCGGACTTAGCCCTTTGAACACCTCTACTCATTAAGTACAACATTGGTGCATTTATCAAAAGACACCTTCCGATTTTAAATGTAATATATTTAATTAAATAAACTCCTTTCAATTTTTTATATATGTATATAACACTAAGTATCTATAACAGTAATAAGATTATGAAAATATAAGATTGCGGGGTGAAAACATGTAAGAATATAGGGTGAATTTTTCGATGTTTAGTTGACGGAATATAAACTGTTTAGAAGCATATTTTACTAACTTGTCCCTGATATAGTTTTTTTTTAATAAGCTTAATTCATTTAATACTTTTTTTAGTCTCAATTCTCATAAAATTATGATAATTCTTTTTTTATATAATTTATATATTAATAAGTAAATATGTGATGTTGAAATAAATTTATAAATCATAATTATAATAATTCATGAAAAGTGATTGCATCATCAACAATAATAATTTATAATTTATAATTATAATAATTAATATACTGTTAAATAAATAATTTTTTAGAGTAAATATAATAATTGTAATTCTAAATTATGACATCTAATAATTCATTCTTAAGAAATAGAGATTTTTTTTTTAAATTTTAATTAGACTTGAATTTTATTTGAAGAAAAAATGGGGAAACTTAATAAAATAATAAAAATAAAGGGTAAATTAGTGGTAATAATACTATTTGATAATGTGAAATAATCAAAATGTTTAAAATTCAAACAACGTAGTCTTATTTCAGAATGTAAGATTAAAGATCGTAATTTAAACAATACGTTACGTGAAAAATAGAGAAAATGATTATAAAATTCAAGTGTTTCGCAATATTAAAATTGACAGAGATGCAACACAAACAAAAGGTGTTTATGAAAAAAAAATTATAATTGGAATTTTTAAAAATATTGAAAACATGTTAATATAAATTATTTTTATGACCTTAATGGAATATAATTTACAAAATACGATAAATATGAAATGACATGAAATATAATATAAATAAACACATTTATTAAAATTTACACAAAAATTATTGTATCAGGTTTGTTTTTTTTTTTATAAATTATAATAACAGGACGAAGCTTGGGACAACAAATACGACTAGTGCGACTCGAATCCAGGCTACATCTGGGACGGTGAACATCATTGACCATCAGGTCATCACATGTGATTCAGGTTTTATAAAACATATAGAATATGATTATATAAAAAATTAACACGAAAATACAATAAGTGTTCATTTTCTAATGTTGATGTATCCGTGTTATTTTATAAACTTAATTGATTCTAGATGTAAATATATTGTTTGTAATTGTAATTTTGTTTGCACATTACATTGATAGATTCTTAACGTAATTGGATGTATCTAACTGTTGTAATCTTGTAATGGTAACTTAAAGAGAAAGTTTAATTAATAATCGTTGTACGATTCATTCATTTTTTTTGATACCTTTCATGTTCGTTTTATGGAACATATTCAAAGTTTATGGTTGATCTTTTCAACAATGTTGTTTACAAGGTTCAGGTATATGTTCTCTTTTTATGGGTGCAATGTGCATTACCACTATATTCAAACTCTATTAGAATTTAAATATAAATATTTTTTAAATCCAACTTAATTTATGAATAAGTTTGGGTGCAAATTAAAAATAAAAATAAAAATATGTAAAAATTAGAAAATAAAAGAAAATGTTGTTTTCATTATTTACACTCTATATGTTTTGCAAAACCCAAAAGCCTTTTCATATTTTTTATTAGTGGAAAACAAAAAATTATAAATCAAAATATATTCTAAAAATAAAAAATATTTAAAAGTTAAAAAGTTTTTTCTGCCAGATAACACGTTTTTGTACAAGACAGTTGCACTGACCTACAATTATTAGATACAATTATTGGATATTTTTAAAATAATATTGTTTTAAAAAAGTTAAATTTATTAATTAACCATTCAATTGAGGGAAAAAAATAACAAACACTCGCCGTAGATGATAAAAGACAAGTCACGTTGATAATTGGCTTTGTCACAACTCAAACACAACATATCTGGAGTGATTGCAAGCACTTAAAATAACAAGGAAACTAGTCTCGGATAGTCCAAAGCGGCGAGTAAAAATCGACAAAAGAATCGAGCATTCACCAAACTAGAGAGGACGACAACGAAATCATCACTAAAATCACTTGTAAAACAAAGATTACATGCATAAGCAAGAGTAAAATATGTGCTACAAGAGGAGACAAAAACTTCTAAGATTGAAGACTTATTAAATAATGAAAAAAACAAACAAAAAAACATATAAAATTTAAGAAAACATTGGCCCAAATCAACTCGTGAAATAATTTATTATTCTGAAATACTCTCAAATAGGAACAGATTAAGAAGTTGACGAAGAATCACCCACTTTCCAAAAAAAAACTATCGGTGACCGGTTTAGCGAACGGCAAACACGGTCATCTGTTCATCACAATTTGTGAATACAATAAAGATACCCACAAAATAGATTTACAAACTGAAAAAAAATAGAAAACATTTGTAGTGAATAAGAAGAAGAAAGAAAAAAAAAAGAGTTAATGGAAGGGGAAAAAGGCAAGAGATAGCTAGCTCGGAAACTGGCATCGTCGCTAGGCAAAACAAAATATAAGAAGCAAACGACTTGTAGAAAAAAAAATTAAGATTTTTTTAAAATAATAATTTCTTAATTTGTCAAAAAATAAAGTGAAATAAAAAAAAGTTTAGGTTAATTTTGTTATTTGGATTATCAATATATTTCGGGAAATTTTCTCCATCGTTCAAAATTAATGAAATTGAAATATATATATATATAGTACTAAAAATTTAATGAAACTGAAATTAATTTATAGGAACAAATTTTAAACATGATTTAAAGTGACTAAATGAAGCACTAATTACCCATTAAAATGATGACAAAAAGAGAATCTAATCAATTATTTATATAAGGTCAAGACTGCCATCATCATTAATATCATACTTATTCCTTAATATCCTCTCTTACAAACTCTCAAATTTAGCAACAACAACCGATCAATATTTCATCCCGGAAAATATCAAATTTAGCTTTTAACGTTTACATCTTTTATTAATTTGACTTTTTTAATTAAATTTGGTTATTAATCTTTTAAAATAAGTCAAAACGTTCTTTTAACAGAAATCTTGATTAAAACACTAATTTTTTAGATGATGGCGCGACAACTTACATGAAAATCCATGTATACTTCATGTTAGCATGTCGCTATTTGTCTTATATGATAATATTTTAAAAAATCATAAATATTTACAAAAAAAATGAAGTATACATGAATTGTCATGGTGCTGTTGTTTTTAAAATTTTAACGTTTAAATCAGTATTTCCGTCTTAAAAAATAACAATTAGACTTTTTTTTAAAGGTTGATACTCAAAAAAATCTAATTTTTATAAAATGTTTTTTTATTTATTTAATATTTTAACAATTTAACCATCATATATATTATTTTTTTAGTAAATTTAGTTAACACTTAAATATATGTTGTTAAAAGTAATATTTTGAATCAATATAGTGAATATATCATATCAACTCAGACATTTTAGTTATAATTAATTTCTAAGGTTACATGCATTGCGTGTGAATTTACGCGTTTAGTTTTTAATTAATTTTTAAGTAATGTATTTTTAATTATTGTTACCTAACATTAATAATAATAATTTCTCTTAGTTTTCAAATAATATACAAATTAGGAGCTATATAAATGTTAGGATCATCCCGATTAAGTAACGAACAAGTAAAAATATTTGAAGAAATTGAGAAGTTGAACACACAAATTTAACGTGAAAGAACCCTCGAAAGAGGATAAAAAACCACGGGTAAATATAAATTTACTATAATGGCAAAAGAACGAAGAGTACAAAAGATGGAGATAAAAACTAAACCCCGAAAACAAAGAACCCTCAAAACGTAAAAACAAAATTCTCTAAATGTGTTATGAGTTCTAATCTCTAATGAGTGTATTTTCTAAGGTTGCAAAAGAACCTATTTATAGGCTAAATTAGTAGGTCAAATAAACTATGCTAATAAATGCTAAATATATTATACTAATAAATACTAAATCTTCTAGAAAGAAAATATATTTTTGTTTAACTTGACTTGCAAGCAATCTCTTAGAATTTGGGTCACACAACCTAGCAATAAAAATGTAAACTATAATGTTAATTCTCGTATTGACAATAATGTCCATACTAATTGAGCTAAGACTTAATACGTTTATCGATAAATTTTCTTAAAAGCTACTTGATTGATTACGTCGAGTTCTATTTTTAAAGTTAATTTAGTAATAGGATGGAAAATAAAAGATATTTTGGTGAGTTCAATAAATTGTATTAATATATTTAATGAGTGAATTATTAAAATAATAATTTTAAAAATAATTAAAATATAAATCTAATTTTCAATATATGCATATCCAATGAGGCATTCAACGGTCGAAACACGTAGTGGGATGCAAAAACCATAGGGACACAAACATCTAATATATAAAAAAAAAAAAAGAAAACAAACCCAACGAAAGGCTTCCGCGTGGCGTCCTCCAGACCGTTGTTTTCTCTCTTTTTAACCAATTAGTGTTATTATTTTATATTTTAATAATATTTATAGTATCCAAAAGTATTAGATCTTTACCTACCAGCTTTTATAGCCAATGGGCAAATTGGGCACAACAAAAAGTATTAGAAGCACTTCAAAGAAAAAATAGACACGTGTATGGAAAGGAGGGCAAATTAGTCAATTTATTAATAACAAAGGAGAGGGATATAATTTTAATTTAAATTTAGATTCAAATTAAATAATAAAAAATGATTTTTTTTGTTTACATCGTGTATGTCTATTTTATGGTCAATGTTTGAGGTTTATAGTTACCTCTCTCAATAATGATGTTTTCAAATTTCAAACCCGCATTCTCTAGTGTAATGTGTCTTACCATTGCATCTAACCACTCGTTTGTTATTTTTAACAATAAAAAGTATAAACATTAATTGATTATGACACACTTACTATATGGGTGAAAAAAATCATGTAATAAATTTATAAATTATTAATATAAGATTAAATAGGGGTGAGCGTTTGATCGAATCGAATAAAAGATTTTCGAGTTAGTCGAGTTCACGAGTCCTATTTAATCAATTCTAATTTGACTCGAATTTTTTAATCAATTCTAATTTGATTTGAATTTTTTTGAATCGAGTCGAATGAAATGAAATTCGAGTCAAGTCGAGTCGAGTTGAATAGAGCGAAATTGTTTGAGTTAAATTAAAAAAACTAAACATGTCAAATTAAGATATTGTTACCGTATAATTAATTTCATGTTAGAGCACATAAATTTGAAACCATATATATTTGAAATTTTTTTCAAAGCAAAAAACGAAGAAGTGCTTTAATATGATAAACTTGAATCATTAATTAACTTATTTAGGTCTTCAAAATTATTATTTTAGAAAATTTTTAAAATTTTATCTTTCTTTATATATTTTTTTAGAATTTTTATAATCTTTTAAGAAATATAAATTTTGAAATTTTTATAAATTTTTAATTTTTTTTTGTAATTTTTGTCGACAGAGAGACAAATTTGTTCATTTTCAAAATTTATAAGGACCAAAAGATTATTTACATCAATATGCTATTCGAATTGTAAAATTCAACTTGACTCGAACTCGAAACTCGAATCTAATTATTTGAGTTGACTTAAATAATTCGAATAACTAGAATTAATTACTCGAAATTCAATTTCTTTGATTTAAATCGAATTTTGCTCACCCATAAGATTAAATGTGGCTTTGGTTGAAATGATAAAACTGAGATACTGAAAATATGGCGTTTGCGACTCAAATCTCATAATCTTCATCATATTCTTTAAAAATATTTATCAAAATGTAAAAAGATTTAATTACCCTCAAAATAATACTTATTATTCTTTAAAAAGAATGGGTTTTTGGTAAATTTATAACTGAGTAAAGACCTAGTGACACCAACTCATTCAACTAGTTTACGACACACTCTTAAAAATTAAATGTGAGTTTAACTAAAATGAAAAATATAATGACTTGGGCTCAAATGTTATTATTTTTGTTATGTATATCTATTATTTTTTATTTATCAAATTTAAAAAAACCATAAATATTCTTAAAATAATAGTTGTTGGTTTTTAATAAATTTTTTAATTAAATTTAAATTTTGATTGATGGATGGTAATAACTCAATCAATATTTGATATATAGTATAAATAGGTATAGATATAAAATCTTAATTTTTTTAAATTTAATATTTTTATTATTTTTTAAAGAGTAAAATAGGGGTTTAAAGCATAAAATGGTCTAAGCCCTAATTGTTCACAACACTAAAAAGAACCCTTATATATTCTCTGTTTCAAAACATTTCATCATTCCTCTGCTCAAACACCAATCCCCCACCCCCCTTCCCAAAAAAAAAATGTTAGAGAAAACCATTTCCAGAATTTTCTATCGCTCTTCCCTTTTGCATGCTTACAATCATTGTTTTATCCCAGTAATCAATCAGTAAATAAAACCCAAACTTTGCTTTGGATTTTTTCACCTGCAAATATCAGTGAATCTTTTTTTTTTTTTAAATTGTTCTTCAAAATGGCCCCAAAATCAAGCAGCAAAAGCAAATCAAACAAAGCTAAACCAGAGAAGAAGAACAAGAAAAAGGAGGAGAAAGGTAAAAAAAAACAACCAATTTAAGAAAATCTTAATTAAAAATAATGTTTCTGAATTCAAATACCCTTTTATTTGATTTTTGTTGTTGTTGTTTCAGTTGTTCCTAGTGTTCTTGATATCACTGTCATTACTCCATATGAATCCCAAGTTATACTGAAGGTGCTTTTGCTTTTACCCAGTTTTTATTGCATTTAATTTAATTTTTTTTTAAAATCAACATTCATTTCATCATATTAATTAATAGGAAACCATTTGCTTGTAGGGTATTTCAACTGATAAGATAGTTGATGTAAAAAGGCTATTGGCTTCTCATGTTGAAACATGCCATTTTACAAACTATTCTTTAACTCATGAGGTATTATTATTATTTTAATCCTCCTTAATTTCTATTTTCTCAATAATGTATTTTCTAATGGTTTGTTTCATTGTTAGGTCAAAGGGAAGAGATTGAATGAGAAAGTAGAAGTGGCAACTTTGAAACCATGTTTGCTCAAAATGGTTGAAGGTAGGGTTCAATTTGTTATTATGTTCTCTCTTTTTTTTAATTTTAAGGTTAATTAAGTTTTATTTGGTCAAATATCAATTTTGATACTCTTTTGTTTTATTCTTTGTCTAGACACTAATTAATAATCATTGGCAGTTTCGATTAATATAAATAATTTGAAATTATATATGATATAAATAATTAAAAACTTAAATATATTTATCCAGAAAAAATAATATAAAAATATGAGAAAATTTTATTACCGTAAAAGGGAGGACATGCAAATTGAAAAAGGATCACGTACAGAAGAGGCTGACAAAATATCAGTCATTAATTTTTGTAGTGTGCAGCCAAATAGCCAATGAATGATGAACTTGTCGTTTTCCTTGCGTTAACAACCACAGATGCCCTCCCTTTTTTACCTTTGTAATTACATTTTTGGTATTTTTTAATTAATCCAACGATAAATTATAAAAATAGTCATTTATCGTTATCATTTTATTATAAAATAGTCATAATAGTTTCGTAACAAAATGATAATGTAAGTGATTAAAATGTAATAATTTAAATATAAATAATTAAAATATAATATGAAATAAATAAAAATGATTATTTTTATAATTTAATGTTAATTTAATCTATTAAGAGAGATCTAGAAACAAATCTGACCGTAAAATTTTCATTTAAATTGAAAAGAGATTTGAGTAGACATTTGTTGCTACGTGGATAGTCACGGTCAAAATTATTTTTATTTTTTGGAAATGACGAAAACGACACGTTTTACACGAGAAAACATTTTAATTTTTATATTTTTATTTTGTTGGAAAAATGAAACTGCTGCCACGTTGATACAGAGGATTATACCAATGAAGAGCAGGCGGTGGCTCACGTGCGGAGACTCCTAGATATTGTAGCGTGCACCACCAGGTTCTCCAAGCCTAAAAGAGTACGATCACAATCATCATCGTCCGATTCAAAATCTAAAAAGGTTAACGGCGGGCCCCACCATCGTCCTCGAGAGCCGTCCGATGGAGGACCTGGAACGGCGTGGATTATGGAGAGCATGGAGATGGCTGCCATTCAGCCTACCCCAAAATTATCGGAATTTTATGATTTCTTTTCCTTCTCTCACCTCGCTCCGCCCATTCTCAGTAAGTGCTTCTTTCTTTCGAGATAGAAAAAATGGCCGTATTCACTATTAAAAAAAAATACTTCTAGGGAAATCACAAAAAAAATATTTTTAAAAAGCACAGTTTTTGAGAAAGATTTCCTTTATTTTAAATATATAATCTTTAAATAAATCTTACTTTATTTTATATAATCTCCACTCAATTTTTTTTTTAAAATTAACCAATAATTGATCCATTATGAAGGGTGATGCAGCCAATAACAATGACGGCACTAAAGTTTACTGTTTAAAACAGATATTTTTGTACATGATTTTATAAATGAGTCATTTTCATAAATAATTAATTTATTTGAATTATTTCTGAAAAAATCCGTCTCTAAGTCATGTGATTCCATTAATAGCAAAATTATGATGAAGAGGCTAGAATGATAGCTTTTCAAATGTACAGGACTAAAATGTTCATTTTAATAGTGAAGGGACTAAAATGAACTTAATAATATGGTACAATTCTTTTAGTAAACATTAACAAAATTTGTTAAATAATTTTAATGCGATAACCTTCTTTTCCATTGATGTAATATGATGAAATAAAAGGTATGCATCTTAAAACATGATAAACTTTATAATATGGTACGTTGGTTTTGCAGATTTGAGGAAATGTGAGCCCAAGGATGTAGAAGGGAGGCATGAAGGTGACTATTTCATAATGCAGGTACTATCTCACTTTACATGTCAGTAACTCTTCTTAATGGTACCAATGTATTCCACCGGGAGGATTTGAGTTTGAACCTTGGAGATAATATTGCTTGGTGAAGCCATGAACGCCGAAATTATTAGTCTCTATGTACCCTAAAATAGGTTTAGGGTGGACATTTGAATGATGATGTTGTTCTTGTTGTAAATCAACCAGCTTTTTCGTTCCGGTATGCTGTTTGGTTTTTGCTAATTTTCATGTTTAACATGCAATGTGTTTGTGCAGATAAAAATCTGCAATGGGAAGCAAATACAGGTAGTTGCATCAGTAAAAGGGTTTTATACTGTGGGAAAGCATTTTTTCCTGAGCCACTGTTTGTTAGATCTTTTGCAAAATCTAAGCCAAGCCTTTGCTGATGTGAGTACTGTTTTTATCTGTGATTAATAACCTTCCATGGCTTCTATGTTGATTCGGGTTGATTTTTTATTAGTTCGCTCTTGTGCTTGATGCAGGCATATGAATCCCTTATGAAAGCTTTCATAGAACACAATAAGGTGACCTTTTTCTCTATTTCCATTATAGGTTAATTTGACATAAACTTTGTTAACTCTTTTTTTTTTTTTTGCTTCCAGTTCGGCAATCTTCCATATGGATTTCGTGCAAATACATGGCTTGTTCCTCCCCTTGTTGCCAACTCTCCATCGACCTTCCTTTCTTTTCCATTGGAAGATGAGCAATGGGGTGGTAATGGTGGAGGCCAGGGAAGAAATGGTGAATATGATCTTCAACCGTGGGCTACGGATTTTGCAATATTGGCTAACCTTCCTTGCAAAACCGAAGAGGAGAGGGTAGTTCGTGATCGCAAGGCCTTTTTGCTTCGTAGTCGATTTGTTGATGTCTCGATCTTTAAAGCTGTTGCAACAATACAGCATGTTATGAATAACAGGTCAATTGTGAAAGGCACTGTAAATAGCCATCCTGACTCAGTTCTTCATGAGGACCGTATAGGTGACTTGTCCATTACGGTAAAACAAGAATCAGCGGATGTAAAGGTTGCTGGTCATCATTCATTTGGCATGACTGCTAATGAAATTGCTCAAAGGAATTTACTTAAAGGGATATCTGCAGACGAGAGTGCGGTTTTTCATGTAAGTCCAAATCCGAGTTCAATTCATCTTTCCTGATTTCCTGTAGTTTGCCAATCTTTTTCACTAAGCAAAGTAGTAACCATCTCACAGGATATTTCCTCGATGGGCACTGTCATTGTTAGACATTGTGGCTACATTGCAATCGTAAAGGTTGTTGGTGAAGTGAAGAACGAACTGCACAGTGCTCGGGATATTGACATTGATGATCAACCAGACGGAGGAGCTAATGCTCTTAACATTAACAGGTCTGGACTTGTCAGCTGGTGCTCTCATTTCTATTTCACATATATATAGCACACACATGCAAGTTGGGTCCTGTAACGGATATGGGGTGTTTAATTTATTTCAGCTTAAGGGTTTTACTTCACAAGTCAGGCGCTAAAGAATGGAGTGGAGGCCAATCACATCAACTCAACTCGAATGATTCCGAAACTTCTAGATGCCTTGTTCGGCAAGTAGTTAAAGAGAGCTTGACCAAACTAGAGGAGAACTCGGTTGTTCCTGAAAGGTCTATTAGATTAGAACTCGGTTCTTGTTGGTTGCAATGTCTACAGAAACAGGAAACTTTGAGAGATACTACTTCAAACGGACTTGGTCGTGATCATGAGGCTGAACCGGCTGTGAAAGGTCTTGGAAAGCATTTTAAATGCTTAAAGAAAAGGGATAAAAAACCAAGTAACAGCGGTAGCAAAGTTGACGAGGAAGAAAATGATTGCGAGCCATGTGCTATGAACCAAAGCATTGGTGAGTCCAGAAATCAGATGGAACTGAAGAACCTTATTTCCGAAGAAGCTTTCTCACGGCTTGAAGAAAGTCGAACCGGTCTTCACTTAAAGGTTTCCTCGTCACTGTTTCATGTTTTTTCTCAAAAAGTTTGGCATAGATTTACTACTATTGTACTGATCTCACTCTTTTAAGCTTGCTTTTGTGCTACAGTCAGTCAATGAGCTTATTAAGATGGCGTATGAGTACTATGATGACACTGCCTTACCAAAGCTGGTACTATTCAATAGCCGAAGCCATTATCTTTCAAAATGTTCTTTTTTTAAGCTTTATGTGCAGTTCATGAACCGACTCTCAATACTTTATTAGGTAACAGACTTTGGATCACTTGAACTTTCACCCACCGATGGTCGTTCCCTGACTGACTTTATGCATCTAAGGGGACTAAAAATGTTGTCTTTGGGTCGTGTGGTGAGGAATCTCTCTCTATGAAATGATATAAGTCAGACCATTTTGTGTTTGTTGACTCTGATGTTATTATTGTACAAGTCAGGTTGAACTTGCTGAGAAGCTGCCTCACATACAATCACTTTGCATCCATGAGATGGTTACTCGAGCTTTCAAACACGTACTCAAAGCAGTCGTTGCATCTGTTGACAAATTCGAGGACTTACCTGCAGCTATAGCTTCATCCCTAAATTTCTTACTCGGAAATAATGGATCAGAAGATAATGCTGAAAACGCAAATGATGACTATTTGCTAAAATTGCGGTGGTTAAGAAAGTTTCTTTCTGCAAAATTTGGTTGGAAACTACAAGATGAATTCCGGCATTTGAGAAAACTATCCATTCTTCGAGAACTTTGCCATAAGGTACTATCTGTTGTCAACTGCTTAAGCTGCTAAGTGCATCAGACGGCTGAGATTTACCGATATTTCTTTTCTGCAGGTTGGTCTAGAGTTGGTTCCTAAAGACTATGACATGGAATGCAAAGAACCTTTCGAAAGTTGCAATATTATTAGCATTTATCCTGTTTGTAAGGTGGATATCTATGTTACTATCTCATTGAACCAGCTTGCTATCAATTTAAACATAACTAGACTTTGCCTTTAATGATTTACAGCATGTAGTATGCGCTTCTGCCGATGGCCGAACATTGTTAGAGTCATCCAAGGCGGCTATTGACAAAGGAAAACTAGAGGATGCGGTTAATTATGGGACAAAGGTATTTCCCATTTTGATTTATAGTTCAAATTCACATCTATTTATGTCCTATATTCGGTGAATGAGAAGGGATGAAATGTTACTAAATAGGACTTCCATTGGTCTCATTTTATGTTTTACTTGCTTTTGAAGGCATTAGCAAAGATGATAGCTGTATGTGGTCCTTACCATCGAACTACTGCGAGTGCTTACAGTCTTCTTGCTGTGGTTCTCTACCATACTGGTGATTTCAATCAGGTATCTGAACATTCTGCTATTTATCAGCTTAAGATATACGAAACTAATTCACTTTTAGTCTCCTCTTATAGAGATATAAAAGAAAAAGGACGGCTAATGTTCTCCGAGTATCATTTATACGTTCCTCCGCTAGTACCATTGAAAAGTAATCTAAACCATTACGTCTTGTTTAGGCAATTATATATCAACAGAAAGCTTTGGATATTAATGAGAGGGAGCTCGGTCTTGATCATCCAGACACGGTGAAAAGCTATGGGGATCTTGCTGTATATTATTATCAGCTTCAACACTTTGAAATGGCTTTGAAGTGAGACTTGAGTGCCAAAATGCTCATTTTGTGCTTTCATTTTATAACTCTTGTGATTTTCCTCTCGAGTACCTTCTTTGCTTGATGACAGTTCACTCGAATGCATCTTGTCTTATTTCTTTGCCTTTCTATTTGCTCTCTTGATGAAATTAATGCGTCTTGGCAGATATGTAAACCGTTCTTTATTCCTTCTCCATTTTACTTGCGGATTGTCTCACCCAAATACCGCCGCAACATATATAAATGTGGCTATGATGGAAGAAGGCATGGGAAATGTTCACGTGGCTCTCAGATATTTGCATGAAGCTCTAAAGTGCAACCAGAGACTACTAGGAGCGGATCACATACAGGTCAGTCTCTCTCCAACTTTATGCATATGTTCATCTACGTCTAGTTTTCTAATCGCCTCTCGTAACAGACGGCTGCAAGCTATCATGCCATTGCCATTGCTCTTTCATTGATGGAGGCATATTCTTTAAGCGTGCAACATGAACAAACTACATTCAAAATACTTCAAGCAAAACTCGGACAAGATGACCTTCGTACACAGGTAAATACCTCAGCCACGACCGTCCATACCTTCATGCACCTTTGTCCATTCTGTTTGATATGGGGTTAAAGAACTGTGTTCTGCCTTGCAGGACTCCGCTGCTTGGATCGAATACTTTGAATCAAAAGCTTTAGAACAGCAAGAAGCTGCACGAAATGGAACTCCAAAGCCAGATGCTTCCATTGCAAGCAAGGGTCATCTTAGGTACTAATACGGTGTCCCTGAATTACTAATTCAATTATATCATTATTTCTTGCAGCACTAAAACCTGTGGCCGTTTGTTGCAGTGTGTCCGACCTGCTCGATTACATTAGTCCCGATCAAGATTCTAAAGGAACTGATGTACAGAAGAAGCTGCTGCGTGCCAAGGTACTACAGATTAGTACAGAAAGTTTGTATCTCATCCTTCTTCGTCTGAATCAACATTTAACAGTGACATTTCTTAAAAACTTGGCAGGTGTTACAGACTAGTGACAAAACCCATGACGCATGTCACAACTTTGTAACAGACAGTTCTGTGTTCAATGGTGTCTCAGAGAAAAGTATCAGTACTGCAGATATTAATGAAAGAAGAATGGTGAGTTCTATTTGTCTTGAAGAGCCAAAGAAAACTAATGATGTTACTAGAGTTGAGCCAATGGTTACAAGTGAAGTTTTCGAAGAGACAACTTCGGATGAAGGGTGGCAAGAAGCCAATTCAAAAGGACGGTCAGGAAATGCCGTCGGAAGGAAGTCTCGAAGGAAGAGAACTGCCCTTGCAAATGTTAGAGTGAGTGGCTCTAGGCGAGAAACTATTTTTCCGGTGAGAAAAACTTCCTCTAAGAACATTGTAAAGGAGGTAGTTCCGGTGAAGCAATTGATGTCCCATAACTCAAACCCCGGAGGGAATTCGGTTAGTTTACGAGCTTCTGTTTCCAAAGGTTCCTTGTCTTCAGCAAATCTCAGTGCCGTTGCTTCGAAATGTCTTTCTTACAAAGAAGTAGCTGTAGCACCTCCAGGTACAGTTCTGAAGCCATTACATGAGGGGGAAACCGAACATCAGGTGTGCACCATCCGAACTGAGACTACAAAATCGGAGGATGGAGACCATATGTCTGTTATTGATAACGTTGTAGATAATGATGATGATGAAACTGAAGGAACTCGTGATAGCGAAAATCAATCAGAAGAATCTGCTCCTGAACTTGATAACGTTTCTTCCGAGCCTGCAACCAAGGAGGATGGAAACAATATCTCTGTTGCTAATAACATTTCAGATGATAGTGAAAATCGATCAGAAGAAGCTGCTCCTGAACTCGATAAGGTTTCTTCTGAGCCTGCAAACATGGAGGACAGAAACAGTATCTCTGTTGTTCATAATGTTGCACATGATGACAATCGTGAAGAAACGGTTCCTGAACGTGATGAGGTTTCGTATGTAAATACTGAAAAGTCTGTAGAAACAAAGGGAAGTAAGCTATCAGCATTAGCGGAACCGTTCAATCCCGGAGCACTCTACATTGCTGTTACAAGTGTTTATGATGTAACAGCCTGTCAAGCTATGCTTGCCGAGCCTGTTATTGAACCTGCAGTTGCAGCTCGAGTTCGTTGCGGACCGATGTTCCCATTATATCACGGAAACAACCATTCTTACAACATGAAACAAGGCTTTCCGAGATACCAAACTCTCGAACAAACCGAGTTCCGACCTCCGCGAGTTATGAACCCTCATGCACCCGAGTTTGTACCTACAACTGAGCCAGCAACAACAGAAGCAAAAGCTCTCCATGTGAATGAAGGACATGACGTGGCATCTCAATCCAGCACCTGTGAACAACCAAAAACATCAGATGTAAATATAAAGAAAACCCGGGACGGCGAAGGATTTACGGTTGTAACGAAGCGAAGAAGGAAGAGGCAGCAGTTTATGAATGGAGTAAGTAATGGACCATACAATCATCATCATCAATCAATATGTGCTTAGGTTAGATAATGCCCATATTTCAGTAAGCAGGATACGAGGGAAAAGCAATTTGCAGATATGTTCTAGTGAAAAGCTGGGTTTTGATTTCTATGTTTAATTTGCAGATGAGGTTGTTATGTAGCTAAATAATATATGTAAATTCCTTCTCTTTGTTTACAGATTTTGTTTTATTAATAAAAAGTGCCATTTGATAACACGAAGTCGAATTATATTTTGTTCTTTTTATTTTTTTATTAATAAAAAATGTACTTTTTAATAAAGTAAAATGGCATTTTTGTTAAAAGTTTCTATCTATATTTATTGTTAAAAATTGATTTTGTATGTTAGCATGAGATATAGATGGTATGAGACGGGTCACTAATGGGTTATTTTGTCATCTACACCAGTTTTTATTGTACAAATAGATGGAATTTTTACTTATTGATTAATGTACAAAATATAATTTAACTTCTAATATAGAGGTTTTCATGATTCTTTTGCTAACAAAATGAACATTTTTTTAAGAGAACTTAAACTTATGATTTCATTTTTAATGGAACTTTTCTTTTCGATTCGTCAATTTTTTTAATATATCTCAATCAAACCAAGATTTTTATAATCGGATTGATGATCGAAACAGTCAAGTCATCGGTTTGTCAACTGGTTTAACTGATTCAATTAAAAAATATTAAAAATTTGGTTCCATAACCAGTTCAACCGATTTTTTAATAGTTCTCTCAATTCAATCGATTCAATGCCATTATTTAAATTGGTACCTCTGTTAGCTCTCAATCTAACTAGTCCGATAGACCAAACATCATTGAACCAAACACTAGCACCAAAGATGTGAAATCAACATCCGAAGAAAGATGTTAAATCGATTGACTTGTGAACCGATATAGAACGATTGGCCTGGACTAAAAAATCTATTGAGTTATTTATTTAACCGAACCGACCAAAGTTGATGAAAAGAATTGGACCGGAACCGGTGTTGTAATTAGCACAAGGGTGGGATTGGTTCTTTTTTAGCATCTTATCCGCTAATGTTGGAGGTTGAGGTGAAAATTAAACCCTATCATGATGATTTGATTCAGATTCAGCCACCTGCAAACAAATGTTGAAAAGGTTGTTCCCAACAACAAAATTAATCAAATCAAAGCCACCCCATTTCACTAAAATCCCCACCCAAATGGAAGTTGAAGTAAAGCTTCGTCTCCCCAATTCCCAATCCCACCAAAAGCTCTCAAATCTCCTTTCCCCATTCCACACCACCACTTTAATCCAAGAAAACATATTCTTCGACACCCCAACCACCACCCTCGCCGTCTCGAACAGCGCCCTCCGCCTCCGTTTCTACAACCTCGACTCTTACGCCGTCCTTTCATTCAAATCCAAGCCTGAACTCACTCAAGGCATTAGTCGAGTCGAAGAACATGAAGAACCCATCGACCCATCATTGGCTCGGTCTTTTTTGACTGACCCGAATGGGTTGTTGGGCTTATCAAACAAATCCCAGATAATGGAAAAGCTAAAAGGTGAATTTGGGGTTGATGAATTGATTTGTTTAGGAGGGTTTAAGAATGTGAGAGGGGTTTATGATTGGAAAGGATTGAAATTGGAAGTTGATGAAACCGTGTATGATTTTGGTGTGTGTTATGAGATTGAATGTGAAAGTAAAGAGCCTGAACGTGATAAGGAATTGATTGAAGGGCTTTTGATGGAAAATGGGATTGATTTTGTTTACTCTGATATTAATAAGTTTGGTGTTTTTTTGTCTGGGAAGTTGCCCTCAAAATAAATTATGCATTCTTGTAAAATATGTTGTTTTTAATCATAAATTTTGAGAATTTCTGCTGTTTTGTACCCATTTTACTCTTTTTGTTCAAATGAGAGTTGGATTTTGATTTTAGCAATTAATTTTTTTAATAAATAATCTATACATTGACATGATACCATTCATATTCATATGATATGTTTGATGTATCAAATTCTAAAAATAATAAAATTTAATCCTTTCATTGACATTGATGTGCTTGAATTACTTGCACAATTTGCAATTCACTCGTAGGTTCTAATTAGACTTGATGAACATTGCTTTGGTTTTTGGCTCTTGCTCCATATGCTATGTAAACACCATCATAGGATTATTTAAAGATACAAGTATATATGTCCATCAGTTAAAGTTGATGACAGAGAAGAAGAAAAGGTTTCTGAAAGAAGAAAATGTAAATCTGATACATAAAAAGAACATTCTGATTTATGAGAAAAAAAGAAAAAAGAAAAAAGGGGGTAATATATGAAGATAAACAACTACAATAGAACAGAAAATCATTCCTCCTTTTAAACATAATTTTTCCCTTCAAAAAAAGGGCATAAGAAAACACTACTATGCCATTTACCTTAAAGACAATGTATCTCACAAAATATGTTAAAAATCTACATCTTGGCATCATCTTTCATTGTCAAGCTGCAAAAATTTTAGCAGGAACAAAGACTGGTTAAAAATAACAAGCCAGAAAATATAACTTGAATTCAAATTTTATATCAACCGGACACCTGCTGCCTTTCGGTCGAGCAAGTCGAGAAACGAAATGGGTTTTATCTTGCTGTTCTAACCCAAATTGAGTTATAATTCAAAATGGACTGACTCTGGGAAAGCATACCTAAATTAGGGAGGGGCATGCAAGCCAATCATATAAAAGAATTTGTGCTTTTGTCAACCATTTTATCATCTCTGGGCTTGCTCTGATCCTGGAGCTCCAACTGAAGGTGTTGCTGTCATACTGCTGGCTGAACCGTTTTCAACGGGTGGAGGCACACCCCATTTGTTTTCGGATTCAAGGGGCTCAAAGACATGAACGCCACCATCTGAGAGTCCCAATGCAAATTCGTTTGACTCAGATGGATGTGCAGCGATTACAAGTGGGTGAACATTGGAACTGTGACGTAAGAGGGAAAAAGAATAGAGATAGCAATTAGAATGCATAATCCTCTTCCAACTACGAATTGATACCTCGAGTCAAAAAGATCTGGCAAAATACCTGATGTTAGTTGGAAGATAAGCAGAAGGGTTTATACGACAACGTAATCTGAGGTTTGCAGCAGTAAATACACAAACAGATGCATCGAGAAAGCTGGCATATACCAGTTGGCTATCACATGAGAACGTTGCATGCGTTATAGGAGCAGAAGAATCACGTGGGACCCACTAAACAAGAGAAAACTAACATTAGAACATGGTAAAGATAATGTTGTTGTTTCGTAACAAATCAAACAAGATAAACTTACCTGTTTCATGCAGTCTAGCTTCGTTGTTTCATATATGGCAAGCTGAGTCTCGTGTACAACAAGAAAATGTATCTGGTCTTGATGGAATTGTACACGTGTGTCTGACAGTGCTGTTGGTGTCCTCCCCGCTGGAACCTGCAGGAATCTAGCCTTCTGCTTTTCCCATCCATCGGTGTTCCACACACAAAGCTGGAGAAAAAAATGGTAAAATGATCAATCAACTGAAAGCAAATAAGTTTTTCGTTTTGCAAACTATTTGCAGCATTAGACAAGGCTCAGAATACCTGAGAATCGGCTCCTGATGAGACGAGCACACTCAGTACATGCGAGAAGGCAAGGCCAGTTATTCTTTTGGAGTGACCTTTAAGTTTACTCTTCACCTGGATGATGAAAACGGTAAATAAATGAGTGCTACTTAAAACACGAGTTGCATAAATGATTCTCCACAAGATGTAATCATACCTCATCCACACGGACATTATATATCTGAATTGTTGAGTCGTCCATGCCTATAGCAATAATATTATTATCTTGTGGGTGGAATGCAAGGAAAGTCGCTGCTGGTGGTGGTGGCATGAAAGTAGCCATTGTCTGTAAGTGTCCGCAGAAACATCAATGTCTAAATATCCAAATTATCGACAAATGGTGTGGAGACAGTAAAAATGGGACGTAAAAATCGAAAAAAGAAAGCTTATTTCAGAATTAATGAGTTACCTTAAACGTCATCATATTAAACAAGGAAATCTTTCCTCCAGATGCTGACATTACATAAGAATCATTCTTCGACAAAGCAAAACATGGTACAGCCTCTTCGGGATTTGTATCAGCAACATCATTGGTCATAAGAATGCCACTTGATGGTTGCCACAACTGAGGTGCTACACTGGCAGTTGCCTACATAATGCAAGCAACGATATAAATTTTGGAACAAGTCATTTCGAAGTGTATACTTTTATTATGGAAAAGGTTACCTTGCCATTTGAGTTACGATCACTACGCTGCCACTTCCAAAGCAAGTGAATAGCATTTGATGCTAATGCCAATATAGCATTACCTGAATTTGTGAAGATTAACCTTGATATCTGCAATGATCACAGAGAAAGCTGATAAGATAGGGAATGAATAAAAGAGATTATTGGCAAAACATCATCAAATAGTAAGCCTACCAGCATATAGAAAATCCTAGAATTGTAGAAGTATGAGAAATTTTCTGTACCTTGGTCACCCTCAAGTTTTCAGGAAGCCTCAAGGATCGACACTGAGACGGTTCATTGATTTCAGTGAGCTTCCAAATCTTTGATTTATCACTGGGTTCTTCTGTTAGTCGGGGTTTCACATCCCCAAAACTCCGAGCATCTCCATTCTGAAAAAGACATAGCACACGAACCATATAAGTCATGCATTCAAGCTCCACTACTAAACGGAGAAACAACGACACAACTATAACAATAAAACAGTATTGAACTGCAGGGGCAAAAGTGAACGTTCTATCAGACGGACCATTCCAGCAATAGCAACACTTCTATCTGCAAGTCCAGCACTAGTAGCGGCTGCGGCAGCTGCTGCTGCTGCTGCAGCTGAGATTGGATTTATTGTAGGCTGAAAAAAGGACACAGAATGTAAGAGAAAATTTGACAAACATATGAAACCAGTAATTGCAAATTCTAATGCAACTAAAAAATTTAAATGAAATAATAATACTACCTTCGGGGCTTCAGCTGTTCTCAAGGCATCATAAGAAAGATTCTCCAAAGTGCGCAACAATCGCATACCATCTGAATTTGCCAAAATCTTAATCCCGTTATCATTGGTGGAAACAGCCAAGAGGGAGCCATCCTTGTTAAAGCGGATGCGTGGACTCGCCTAGGAATTAGGATAGACAACGTAAGCAGCTACCATCATTAAAATAGCACAAAACTTAACATAATGAACTTACTGGAAGTCCTCCATCCGCATCGAAACTGGTCAAAGGTTGAATATTGTCCATATCCCAGAATTTGATAGAGAAATCGTCACCAGCAGCCAAATACTTGTTCTTAGTTGTGTCAAATTCCACAACACCTAAAGAACGTTTGCGGAACCCTTGATAGGTTCGCTTCACAGCTCCTTCACTTTCATTCCATTCAACGATAAATGACTCCCCATCTTTACTGGTGCCACAGGAAAAGAGCCTACAATACCAGCCATCAATTCAAAAAAGGCCCATAAAAGGCAAAACTTCCTTTATCCTGATATTTTTCGACAATTACTGCAAGATACATGAGTTATAGTGCAAGCAAACTAACCTTGTACCATCAGCACTGTAGGCCATGGTCGTGCACCAACGGCCAGGAGCTTCATAGTCAACCCTTGATCCCATATTATCATATAACCATGCCTTTATCTTTCCATCGATGGCTGTTGAAAAGATAAACTGAGGCAGAAAAAGTCAAAAGGAAGCACATCAGGAAGAAGAATGAACACAAGCACATGCTCCTAGGCCATAGCTATGTTGCTCTAACCGTACTCATGTTGTATACACACCTTACCTGACTACACTCACACCCAACTCCAAGCAACATAGGGCCATAGTACAGTAAAGAACGTAAGACACCTAAACTGATAAAGCAGTATCCTTACCTGAATGTTTTCTTTATAGTGAGGGCAGACAGAATAAACAGAAGCCTCGTGACCTTCAAAGGTATACTGCTTTGTACCATTAGAAGCATCCCACACCTAAAATAACACAAAGAAATTAGCAATGGCAAGCACTTTTTTTCTTCAATAATAATAACCAATAATGTGCAATGATAAAGCCAACCTTAATTGTCTTGTCATCACCGCACGTTATTACACAAAGTAGCTTATTTGGATGAGAGAATGCAATATCATTTACACCCCCAACATGCGCATCAATCTAGACCGGAAATTTCATTATGATTTCAGTCAGGCAAAAACTCAGCAAGTGGATTAGAAAAAAAAAATCCAACGGAACCGGGCATAATATATACCTCGAGATGGTGCCGAACCTCATCACCACCATGATAAGAATATATTTGCACAATGTGCCTTGAGTAAGCAACTCCTGTTTTCCGAACAGGTAAAACATGTCAATCAATGTTCCCACTTAACTTCTATATACATACGCATATCTCTACTGGTTTCTACTCACCAAATAAAGAACCATCAGGGCTCCAAATTACACGGTTTACAGAGACAGCAGGATCTTTGACTAGAGCAGCCTGGATTTAGGTAGATAAGTGCTGTTTATAATATGTCTAAATAAAAATGGAGCTAACGAGTACGCTAAACAACAGGTGGCGGTGGCACAAACCTGAAGGGGCATGGAACAAGCAGTAAGATCCCAAACTTTAAAGTTTCTAGAAACCAGCCGCTCTCGAGAGCCAGCTTCCCACAATGCTATGTCCCCAACATTGGTACCAACTGGTTTGTTGTATTCAGAATACGCAAAGGTATAATCAACAGCTGGCCAACAACAGAGAACCAAGTGCAACTATAATAAAATAAGGCCGGAGTATAGCATACCTAGAAGTAGAGTTTGTTGAACAGGATGGAAATCCATGCTCATAGGAGATGAACCCTGGTTCAGCATTCTTGCAACAGCCCTTGGCAGATCATCAGGTGCACTGAAAGCCTGACTGTGACCATGGCCCTGAAACGGTACTGGCATCACATTGACAGGAAGATTTACCTGCACAAAGTGAGCAAAGATCACTTGAGTAACATTAGGCAGAAAGAAACACAATCACACCCAGAGTCCATATCAAATAAGCCAATTAAAGTAAAACCGGAGTACCTCATCAGATATCCCAATGGGCCTTGTCCTTTTGGAAACATGATCAGAGTCTCCAGATGGGTAGTCTACTGATGGATTAGTTGGAGGGGTCCTCGGATGCTTCAATGCAGCTATAAGAAATAACGGAACATGCATAAAGTTAAAAGGAAAATGAGCGGAGGCCAGCATTAAGCTAAAAATGAAACATAGAGAAGAAGTGATTACAGAAGAAAAAATCGAAAAAGAAAAAACTACCGGGTATTGAAGCACCAAGACCAATAGCTCCACCAGAAACAGCAGGATGAGTTACAGTAGAAGGATTTGACATCCAACCAGCAAGGGGTGCTGGAACTTGTGCAGGTGTAGGTTGAAAAGGCTGAAGACATCAACCGAGAATGTTAAGGATAATGAAACAGATTTTAGGATAGCAATAGTAAAGCTCGATACCCACCCCATGAGCCCCTAGAGGAGGAAAGCCTCCAGCTTTTGGCAAGGATCCAAGAAGTGGATTGTTTGCAGGAGACGGTGCTCGTGCACCATTTGGCTGTCCACATGAGTGGTCCACAAAGAGAGTTTTAATATCCGGATTTGGCCTTGGGTTTTTACAAAGTTGATGTTGCCAATTCAAACTGTGATTACACAAGAAATCAGTTTTCCCTTAAAGCCACAACTAGAAACACATCGGTGCCAGTAAGAACTCGGGAATAATACCATGCCTGCTTGCGAGTTCATTGCATAAGTAAAATGTTCATCGGAAAGTAAAACATGCCACCCATCTCACTCCTATCTCTTCAAAGCAGCTAATACATCGATGATAAAGAACCAAAAATAGAAGAAAAAAATTACCTTTGATTAATGAGGGTGCGTAACCTCGAATTTTTAAGGTTAGGGAACTGCAACTTGTCACGGAACAAAGGATTTGCTTCAATAAGCTTCTTGAGTTCAACTAACATGATTGCTCTAGCTGATTTTGTATCCCCATACTTTGACAACTGCTCATTCTCTCTGTTACAAAAGTTATACATTCTTCATTACTTTCACAATTACCCATTCTCGATCAAGACTCAAACAAATTAAACACAAGCAGCATACCTGAAATTCTCCAATGTCAAAAGCTGAGTGATTTCCTTGAAAAGTTCCTCATTGAATGTAGCAAAAACTTTCAAATCCTTCACTAATATCTCCACAGCTTTCGACCGGTCATGCCTAAATAATATTCGAACATTCAGAAATTTTCACAAACTTCCGATGATTAACAAATACGAATAGAAAAACCGAAAGTATGCAAAAAAGCTTACTTATCCAATGCTTCAAGGTACTTCTGCTTTCTAATCTCGAAAAGATTTTCATCGAATACCGATTATCATCAACCTTGGTGAAACCAGACAAGTATTTCTCAACTTCATCCCAATTTCCATTATGTACCTCATCCTCAAAATATTTCATATTAAAGAAAAACCCAGATTCCTGTTCAAGCCTATTTAAATTCAAAGTAATAATCACATTTTAAATTTTATCAGTTAACAGCAAAATACTAATTAAAATCAAATGCCATTTAATTTTCAAAAAAAAAAACCTTACTTGTGAACAGTCTCTTTAAACTTTTCCTCATCTAGAAACTGTAAGATCAAGAACACAAGCTCTCTACTGAGAGAAGACATCGTATCCACCTCCAACTTCAGTTCCCAACGATGAAATAAAAATCACCAAATAAAAACACTAGATCTGCAAGAATATTCCCAGGAAATTTTTTTTAAAAAAAATCAGCTCAAAATACCTTAAAATCCAAATAAAGAACCCCAAAAAGATCGTTCAACCATCTTCAAATGAGGAAGAAAAACAAAGTAAAATTAGGGGGGTTTTTTCGATCAAAGAAGGGGAAAAACAACTTTATACCATAAAAATAAAGCAAAATACCAAAAAAAAAACCCCTACATATCGTAAAGCAAGAGATTCTTAAACACAAAAACAGGAAATATTCGTTAGAAGCTTACCGTCTGAGATCGATTTTCATACAAGAAAGAAGAAGCTTCCTCTTTCCAGAGATTTTTACATATAAAAAAAACACTTTTTTTCTCTCCAAAAATAAGAAAAATATTTATAAAAAAATAACCCCAAGGTAGCCAGAGATTCTCTTTCTCTCTCTAGGAAAAAATTATTTAAATTCCTTTTTATATAAAACCCAACCTAAAACCTTACAGAAATGGTGATTTTTATAGGAAAGAGGAGACGGATAAAGATGATGATAAGCAAGTTCTCTTATCAAAAATGGCTTATTAAAAAAAGAGAACTTATGATGATACGTAATCCTACTTATTAATAAGTACAGTAAATGATAGCCCCTATTAAGCCGGCTAAACCCTGTCGAGTTTATCAGTGTGGAATCTCTAGCTGACAGCTATCCTACTTAAAGGAATAATCACGTGTAACAAAGTGTATTCCATTTTCATTGTCGATCGTCGATTTGAGATTTGATTTTTTATATTTTGATCAGTCGGTTGGAAATAGAGGTTGAGATCAATGTGAGGAGTAGGGAAATTTTGCTTGGAAAGCGATCTTTTACTATTCTCAGATCTACGAAAGAAACGACAGGCTTTTCTCGAAAAAGTTTGACCCTGGATTTTGTTCAATATTACGGAACATGCCATTGTTTTTATCATGTGAAAGGGTGAATTTATCGTGATATATTTTTGAAGGAACGAGAAAGCAAAGCAAATAATTAATTCATTGAATGGATCTAAAACCGATAATTTAAAATTAAAAAATTAAAAAAAAAAACCAACATGATTAATACATGTATCTACATTTTAATAATTTTATACTGTTCTTTAAAAAAATAAAAATAATTTTATATTATTTATGTTCCACAGCATTTATTGCAAAATATATTTTAAATTTAATAAAAATAATTTTTTAATCTCGTCTTTTAATGCACTCGAAATCACGTCTTTCTATATTGATAATAATATCCATATCGATCGAGTTAAGACTCGATTAATTATGAATAATTATATTTTAATATTAAATAATAGGTTTTGGTGTGTTGACGAAGACGTTTTAGGTTGGTGTGAAAAAGTCAATCGCGTGATTGATTCTAATGTAAGTTCTAACATGCTAAAATCGTAATTACATTAATAAATTTAAATTTATTTATTTATTTATTTAAAAAATTCATTTTAATAGATGTCGTAAAAGCAAAGAAGCACTAACATTTTAAAAAGTTATTCTCATAAAAGGAAGAAAAAAAAAACTTTTCCTTTGAATGCGTAAAAGTTGTGTGCAACCAAAAAGATTAAAAAAAGAAAAAGACATGCATGAGTTGATAAAGTCAAAATACTCTAAATTTTATTTTCTTAATATAATAAATATAAAAATAAATATATATTCGATTAATTGTAACGTAAATTTTAAATAATACAATACACAACAGATGAAAAATTAGATAAAAACTAGATTAATTCGAAAAGCACTAAAAAATTCATACAAGACATAGCGTAAAGTGATATTTTTGTGTTATATAAATTTTAATATTTTTTTTATGTCATGTCCCTTTTTTTTTATTCAATAATTTTTATCCGTTCAAAATGTATAGTAGAGTTAAGGATTGTCCCCAAGGGTCTTAGTTGTACTACGAAGCTTGTCCGAAAAATAGATTTAATAAAATTAAATATGTTTTTTAAATGGATTAAGTTTCGGGTAAAGTTTTTTTGAATCGAGTTTAACTCGGCTTAAATTTGAAAAAACAAAACTGCTGCTTTTTGTTGTTGTTGTTTTGTTATTATTTTGGTGTTGTTATTGTTTAAATATTATATAACTCTTGTTTTATTGTTAATTTTGTTATTATTTTAGAGGTATTTGATTGTTAGGTTACACCTATCTCAATGTTATTTTCAATTTGCTAGGAATTTTGAGTATATTTGATGTATTATATTTTTTAAAATTTGTTTTTATAGAAAAAATAATAATATAAATCTTTCCTTTTACAAAATAAATTATATATTTATGAGGCCATTTTTATCACTTTATATTTTATATAAAATCGATAAAACTTATTATAGGTTTTGAACCTGAAACCTAATTAATTTTAGGAATAATATTTAGTACACTGTAAATAGAGCTTTTAGACTCCACAAATAATATCAAAAGATTGACAAATGTACTATAAGCATATATTAAAATATTTTTTTTAAAAGAAAGACACGTGACAATTTTTAAAAACTGGTTATACCTACTAACCACAATCTAACATATATTTAATAGGTTGTTTGTAATGTACCAAATAATAATAATAATAATAAAATAATTGATGGCCACATGTTGAAAGCACAAGAATTATTGAGATCCACTACAAATAATAATTGCTAAAGGGTCCAAATAAATCTCTATTTTAGGACTAAGGGCATAAATTCAAAATTTTTTTCTTTTTTTCAAATTGTCAATAAGTCAAGGTCAAGGATGTTTTTAGCTTCCAAAAAACGGACACGTGTGATGTGGGCGAAAAAAGGTCAAATAAAAAATAAAAACTCTACAGAAAGTAGAAAATAGTCACTATTAATAAATATTTTTTAAATTATTAAAAAATTAAAGTATGACGCGTGTTACATACATAATAAATTTATTATCTGACGCGGTAGAGTGAGAAAATTTTGTCATATTTTTAAATAATGAAAAATTAATTTATTATATTTTTATAATAAAACTTTGATATTTTTTAAAATTAACATTAATTAATATGTTTAATATAAAAAGTTATGCATAAGTGGGTAGAAACCCAGATAATAATTAAAAAGGAAAGAAACAAAAGAAAAGGAGAAGATTCTAAAGCGGACGCGCTTTAAAGGAGAGTGAAAAGCACGAGTCACGGAGGCTCCGACAAATTGGTGGTGTGTGGATTTTGAATCAGCAAAGTGGGGTCCGACCAGTCGGTCATCAGTCTGTCAAAAAACTTGTCTGATAATACGGATTCACATTTAGATTTTTCTTTTTTCAGAAAATAAGATTTTTAATTATTATTCACACCAAATTTTATGGTTGTAAAAAAAAATTAAATATCAAAATGGTATGTTAATAGGGGTAGTGCCACGATAGATACCACTATCATTTTTTTTTCTAAAATTATTTTTTCTTTTTTAAAATATTATTTTATTAGTGGTGTCTCTCTCATAGATGGTGTCACAATTAAAAAAACTCTAAAATACGACCCGCATAAAATATAGTTGAAATACCAAAAAACGGTTGAAATATGGTATGACATACCATTTTGGTATTTAATTTATGTTTTTTATATTATTCAAGTAAAAAAATCAAATTTACAATAGATGTTAACTTTTAAATATTTATCGAATTTGATATCAAGTTTAATTTTTTAAAAAGTGATTTAAAAATTATAATTTTTTTTACATGTCACTGCCGCCTATCGATGGCGCTACATGGACACAATTTATGGGGTGTTGAGTTAGTATTTGTATCACGCGCGAGGGAGCAAATTGCAGTACGATCATGGCTGTACTATTCTAACATTATTCTGACCTTGCATTAATTACATCATAACAGACAGTGTGACAATTACGTACACCTTATATATATATTTATAAATTAATTATGTGAAATTAAAGATTTAATGATTAACTTGTGAGAGTAGGGCACTTTCATAAAACTCAGCTGTCAACGTCGGGAAGAAATGACAGTAATTAATTAATTAATTTCATGCGTTTTTCTCATTTTTCTTCAAAGAAGAAAATTTAAAGGTCCAATGCCGAAAGCTTTGATTGAAAATTGTTCTTATCACTAATTGAGGTAAGGGGTTTTTTTAGGGAAAAAAAACAAAATTAATATCAACAATTATATAAAAGAAGTTTAATTATTTTATAATTAAGTTGAGTTGAATTTCAATTGAGATTTCTTTCTAATTAAGACCAGATATTGGTATTAATATATTTTTTTGTTTATTAATATAAACTCAAATCTAATTTAAAATCTGACGAAACACCCGCAAAATAATCTCCGGCCTTTTCCATGATTTGGACGACCAAACAAACAACGGAGAAATAAAAGGTTGGATTGTGACCTAAAAAAGCTTTGACATCCTTAAATGAAAATAATCATAATAATATCAAAATAGAGTGTTTATTACCGATAGTAGTAACTAATTCTCTTGTCGCGGATACTTTTTAAAAACATAAACAATTGGTAATGAGATGTGTGTCCATTCTTATGGGCGAAGATCAAAGTCCCAAACTCATGGTTAAGAGATGACAAACTATTTTGATTTGGTAAACGAGTGTTTATAGATGTTAATAAAAGCTAAAAAAAACTTACACAGTGTATAAATTTTGATGGTTCAGTTTTTTTAAAATTGAGACTTGTTATACGATGATAATAATTTATATATTTTTCATATTTTATATTTTATTATATAATAACCCAACTCGGGATTCCCAAAAAATTGACCTAAAAACCCACTTAAAATGTAATTCCAAAGACCCTTTAAAGGGGGTATTCATCCGCTCTGCTTCTGGCTTTAAACAACTCATCCCCTCTGGTGCATCAACAATATTAAATCCACACGATATATAAATGTTGGGGATTAAAATTATTATCATGTTATTTAATATCTGATGACAAAAAAAAAACTAAATAATCAAGTTAACGTTTTATAACTGTTCATGTTTACATGACTAAAAAAAATTTACCAATAATTGAACGACTATAAATACACTTTACCTATTATTATAAAATTAAGTTCATTAAATTCGTAATCTTGGAATTTTTTTTCTCTCTTCTGACCTAATTTACTAAAGTCGTAACCCTAAAGTTTCCGAAATTAAATAACATAATAACATCATTACAGACATTAAAAGATAAAAGCATAACATTATCTTATTTTTAATTATTTATTTCATTGCCCCCACTTCACACTAATTGTTTGATGAGACTTATCTTTTTATTTTGTTCTTACCATTTTAGTCATTATTCAACACCATTGCAACTTGTTCCTTACCATTTATATTTTTTCCCCTTGAAATTTTATGATTTTATTATTATTTTTTTCTCAGTCACATCAATTCAATTAAAATTAAGATAAAATTTTAAAAATTAAAAATTAAATATACACATTTATTTTTTTAATTTTTTTAAATGTGCAAATACATTCTTATATGATATTACATAATAAACATATTTATTAAAAAATTATAAAAATCAAATATAAAAAATAATCATAAATTATTAAAATATTTATTATTTTTTAAAGGATAAGACTTTAAATACGTCGGTGTCTATGCACTATGCTTTTACTAAAAATATTGTTCAAACATCAAATTTTGGTTGAAAACGTGTTGTACAAGTGCTATAATTTTGTGAATTTTATAAAATTAAATATTTTATTAATATTAATATAAATAATAGCTTTCCGATAATATTTACTTTCTTGTACTTGAACGTACTCAAACTCGTATTCTTATGTATTGATAATAATGTTCATATCGATTGAAATAAGACTCGATAATTATTTATAATTTAAAAATATTTTTATATTAAAATAATCCGACAAATTTAGATGTGTAGTTTCGGGTCACCAATTCCGAGATATTGAGCGGACTAATTTGTCGAATTGTGAAATATCGTGATATGATAGGAAAATATCGTCGCATATTTTTTCTTAGAATTTATTTGTCAGATGTCAGTCATCAAGCAGTGGGTCTTTCAGCTTTAGTTGAGAAAGTGGAGTTATGGTATCCATCACTTTTTTTTTTCTTTCTCTTTATTAATTTTTTTTAAGAACTGTAAATCAAAATTTTAAAATCCTTAACATTATTTAATATTTTTAGATTATTATGGATAGAAGATTTTTAAAATCAGATCGGTGATGACGATCTAGTCGGTTCGATTAAATAAATCATAAAAATAAAAAATTCCGTTCAAGTGTCGATTTAATCGAATTTTTAACCCAATTCAACTAGTTAATACTAATTCCTGAATTAACTTGTCTGATGCCTCTTTTCGGTTCAATAGCTCGATCGTTTCTTGATGCAATAGATTCAACCGATCAGTCTGATTCGATTCAAACAACAGTGATAGATAGAATATTAAATATTGTTAAAAACTATCCTAATTCATTCTTAAATTTACATTTTAAAAATGTTGAATTTTATTTTTTTTAACCAATTTATTGTTAATATTTGCTTTACAATTTATGAATATTATTTTTTTAATATTAGATTTTATTGTATTTACAATGTGGATGAAATAAATATTTCCCGTTAAAAATATATTTTTAAATTTTTATTAAATAATAAATATAGGTGAAGTGGTGGGAAACTTGTATTTTGATACTAGTGAGTGTGTTTTCAATCATTAAATTTGTAATTATTTTATTTAAAGATGATATAAAAGTATGAAAAGACAAAAGTGTCACGGAAATATTATTAGTTATAGTTTAGGAGAGTGATATTTCTGTAACTTCATAACTAAATTGGTGACCCGATTAAGGGTGGCATCAACTCAGTAAAATGCTTAAATAATAGTATAGGTGAAAAATATTACATATAAAATATATTTTAATTTTATTTATTTTTTCCTCTAAATTTAATAAACAAATTCTCAAAACCATCGTATTAATATTTTCTTTAAAATGATGTGAAAAAGTGTTAAAGATACCGGCACTTGTTAGATTAAGTGGTAAAAAGTTCAATGCCTCTTGCAACTATCAAATATCGGAAAATTTCAGATGAAAAATTGTTAAAAGCAAGATTTTTAGAACAGATTCAATAATTAAATTGGTTAAGTTACCAATCGATTTGTACCTATTTATTAGTCAATCGATTCAACCGTTTTCTTCATATTGGTATCCCAATCAATTCCTAGTTTAACTAATCAATCAAGGTTTTTTTTATATATAATGCTAATTTTTGCTTATAATCTATTAGATAAAAAAACACACTTCAGCTTACATTTATTATTATTGCAATAGCAATAATGTCAATTGATTTAAGGTGGGCTTGGATGAACGATTGGATGCGACGTGGTGTTTTTAGTTTACTTTTTGTCTCACGCTATATTATTTATTCTCACCACCACCGCTATTTTTACTCTAATTGTAAGTAAACACATCGTCCATCTAAATCTACGCTTAATACTCGAAAAAATATTATTAAATGTATTAATACTTTGTATATATAGGGTGTTCAAAAAAAGCATTGAAAAGTTATGAATTTTTAATTACTTTTTTTAGCAATATTATTTTATATCGTTTTTTTATTTATTAATTCTAGTGCCCAATAATTATTCAAACCTAACGTGAATGCCTAAAGAACCCAAGTTCAGTCACTATCAAAACCAATATTTTTGCCATATAAATTTGTTTGTATATAATTGAGATCATGTACATATAAATTATTTTGATCCACATACACCTTCAACTCATATCAAAATTGTTATCCATATGCATATGTGCAGATGTATATGTTTTGATCATATCTACTCTTTTTGATATAATGTCTAAAATTATCTATAGTCTCTTTCCAACCCATAAATAGAAGGATAATGCACTCTAGCGCACTTGAACCTATATCTTCCTGCATTGACAACAATATCTATGTCAATACAGCTAAGACTCAATCGTATTAATTCTAATATATTATTTTGATCCACATACAACTTCAACTCACACCAATTTTTTTTGTTTTGTTTTAATATTCATATTCATATGCATATGCATATGTGCATATATATATGTTCTGATTATATTTGTATTTTTTTATTTTTTTACATAATATCTAAAACTATCCATAACCCCTCCTCAGTCCATAAATAGGAAGATAATGCGCTCTAGCACACTCGAACTCGCATCTTCCTACATTGGCAACAATGCCCATGCAAATCGAGCTAAAACTCAATCGTATTAATTCTAATATACTATTTTGAATTTACTGTAAAAATTTTAAATATATATCTACTAGATTATGGCACATTTATAATATAGGTGAAAACCAAAATTATGTAAGAAACATATTTGCAAAAAGTTGATATAAATAATAAATTGGGCTTTGATGTAATGGTAGAAGATAAATGTAGAAAATTAAAAGGGCATGGATTCAAATTTTATTACGTGTATATTTTTCCATTTTTCTTTATATAAAGTATAAAAACACCTTAAAATAATATAATTTACTTTTGAAAAGTGAGAGTTTTTTTTATATTTTTTTCCTAACAGGCATCAACTCAGCTAGAAGCTTAATTTACTCAATTTACTTTTAAAAGTTATGGTATTTTTGTCTTTTTCAAACTGAATCGGTACACGGATAATTTGTGACACCAATGCAATCAAAAGTTTTATAATAAGTATAGATAAATATATTTATATATATATAAAATTTTAATATTATTAATTAGATTTAATAACTTACTTTAATGATTTAATAAATAAAAATGGTATGAAGATAAATTATATGTAAAATTTAAAAATAATGCATACTGAAGAGTCATGTCAAGCCTGATGAAGATGGTGTTTTGGCATTTTGTTGTTGTATGGCTCTGTGTGTAAGTCTCAAAGCTGAGGAACCTTATCTCTCTATCTATTTATGTAAAAATAAAAATAAAAATATCGTTTAAAAATATAATATAATAAAAAAAGTTATAAATGAAAGTAAGAATATTTTGAACAGATAGAAATATTTATTAAATTAAGATAAATATATTTATTAAAATATTATATTTTAATATTTTTATAAAACTATATATATTTCCTATATCTATGTGTATTTATACTTTTACTTTAATTCAAATTATTTAAATTATTCAATTATAAAATATGCATAAATTTACATTAATTCTCACTTATTTAGTATTAGATTATGGAATATTCATGTGAGAATAAAAAATTTTATGTAACAAATATATTTGAAAAAAATAAATAAATTTTTTATGGTACTCTTTTTTAAAATCTCATTACGTTTATTTTACAAAATCACAATTTTTATCTAAAAATACCGGTGGATTACCCACAATTTTTACAAAACCAGTGGCAATTATTTACAAATCAGCAGTGATTTATTTACAATCTGAAGTGATATGGTAGATGAGTTATGGGGAACTCATAAGCGAGGCGTGTAGTGAAGTTGGATAGGACATTTCTGATAAATTGAATTTGCATTGCCATACATTAGCATGTGCATTTGAAATAGTGTAGTGAAGTGATGATATGATAGCTTGTTGATCAAAAGTGTTTTATGATTGTGATTATTATCAGGATTGCTAACCCACGTGCTTTGCCTACGAATTTGTTTCGATTTTCTTGTGGACGAACATACACTAAGTTTCATAGCTCACTCCCTTTTATTTTACATCCTTACAGATAACCTATCAGATTAGGAAGCGAAATCGGTAAATCATAGGGCTCTACTCAGATTGAAGTTTTATTAATATATTTTTTATTGTTACCCATTATTATTTATAGTCCCTATTATATAAGAACTATAATGCCTTATTTAAATTGTGATACGGGACTTAGTTTCGAGTTTATTTAAGGCATGCATGGTATATTTAGGCTATTAACGTTTGAGTTTTATTTTATTTTATAATACATGAAACATGATTTTCATTAAATCTACGCTAATATCACTTTTTCCACCGCATTGATGAAAAATGAGTTTTTAAACAAGTAAATCATTTATAAATCAACCGATTTTGAATTAATTATATTATTTCGTAAGAAGGTGATAAAACACCAAGTTTTTTTTTCTACCAAAAATAGACTAAGTTTTCTGTAAAGTTAAACAAATATTTTAAAACAACTATTTTATAAACTCCGCCAGCTTAGTGGATCATCTTAATAGTCAATGTAATCTCCCGAATTTGTCTTTCCGTAGGTGTGCTTCATAGGAAGGATGAAAAAATAGAAAGAATATAGTATTTTTTTCTTCCCTTCCACCGCCTGGTAAAGTTGAAAAATAAAAGGGAAAAAAATTGAAATATGCATAATTTGAGCTAATATGCACATGTCTCTCATTTTCTATTCTCTCATCATTTCAATTTGAAGGGATTGATTTTTATAGATTAAGACGAAAAATGATCATCCCTCTTATTTTATTTCCTACCAAGCACACTCTAATATATTGTAGGGCTGTAATTACTCGTGCATTTAATGTTCCAAATAACTATAATTCCTTGAATGGATATAAATAAGGTCTCAAAGAAAACATGAAACAAGTTTAAAAGATCAAAGAACAAACATTGAATGATTTCATCTTTTATTGTTCTCATATTCAAATTTCACTTGTAAAATGCTTGTTGGGTTGAGAGCTTATTTTTTGTTTAAGTGTTTAATCTTGCGAACCAATAACTTTGAGAGGTCATTTATTGTTTCCTATCTTATTTCTCTTATTTGTAAGAGCACTTGAAATTTGGGTAGAAAATATTTATGAGACTTTAGAGGTTATATATTTACCCTAAAAAATACGAAGTTTATGAATGTTGTACCTTATCCTTGAAATGTATCAATTGAAATAGAGTGAATTGAGAAAATACTTAATATAGAAAAATTATGTTAGTGGAGGTATACAATTGAGACTGAACTATTACAAATGTTCGTGTCAATCTGTAATAACATTTTATTTGAAATTTTTAAACACAAGTTCACCCTGCTTTTGGTACTATCAAGTTTTCAGTAAGTAAACTCTTGGGAGATGATGTGTGCTCGGTGTGCCAAGAAGACATCAAATTTTCGTAGGCATGTTACTAACATTGGATAAAATGCACCATAAATTCTTGATATGGTGTAATGTATTAAATGGGTTGGGACTCTCTTGCCTCTGTACTATTTAGGTCATTGAGCTGGAACCATTAGGATATCCAAGCAATAGAGACAACATTCAAATGTTGGGGATAATGGACTCTTGAACCAAATCGCCCTGGCAAAATCACATTGAACGAAAAGATGTTCCTTCATTTTTGTTCTTTTCTTGCACGTTGGACACTTCATCTCCACACTTATGAAGACGCAAATTTATGACATCTTCCCTAAGAAAGTTTAAAAGGCAGTTTCAGGCTCTACAGGTTCTTTCATTTTAGGTCATCTATATTATAAGCTAATTGACACAGAATTTTTGGTTGCAATCAAACTTACCCGCTGAAAGGAGAATGAGCGACTTGAGATGTCCTGCCTTGTTACTTCCCTTGAAGAATCTTTTATATGACTATCATTCCATGGCCTACCATCTATTTTCATAAGGGGTCTTTATAGAATTTTGGGGAGCATTACAAATTATCTCAAGTGAAGGAGGCATATTAGGCTTGAAAACAATCTCTTTTTATATCTCCCTCTATTTTTCTCCAAAATTTTGGGATTAAGAGTGATATCAATTCGGTTTAGTTGGGTTTTTTTAGAGTTTTTGAATCATTCATCATAATTCAATTTGGTTCGATTCAGTTCTTGATTTTTCCATATTATTTTTTTGTTTTGGATTTTTAGACTTATTTTGACAGAATGAGTTCTTTTTTATGGTTTTTAAAAATTATTTTATAAAATTTTAAGATCCGTTTCATAAATATTTCTAAAAAAAACAATTATTTTTCAAAAACTTTTAAATATTTCACTATTTTAAATATAAAATATTTATTTTTATATCATAAAAATTAAAATTAATTATATATTAAATAAAAATATAATTTGGTTCGGTTTCGGGTAACCATGGTTTTAGAACTTGTATTCCATAAACCGTCCAAATACCTTGATTCGGATCAATTTTCAATTTATCCATTATTGATGGGCAAAGATTTATTTTGAATTTTTCCACAAAAGGAATAATACCTTAGTATTTAAAATTTTGATGGACACTGAATGATTTGTTACCTTATAAGGTTGGAGAAAAAATATGAATGGGTTCCTAATATGACATCTTGGGTAATACCTTTCACCATTAGAAAATATATTTATTACAAATTTCAGTAATAGAAATTTTGTAGGTAATTTTGAGTTCTTTTACGAGTGGCAGTATTAAGAGACTTTGAAATTTTGTCATTGTATTTTTTAATAATATTTTGATCTGTTCCTGTGTCGAAAAGGACTATTGTTTTTAATTGAAATTTGTTAATAATATTTTTGAATGAATACTTGGGTAAGATAATTTATAATAGGATAATGTATTTTCTAGCAAAACAACTTTTTTTTGTTTCAAAATATATTATGTTGATGATAAAAAAATTAATTGGATATATAATTAATTTTACAAAATTTATCATATTTTAATATGTTTTACCCAAAGTTTAATTTAGAACTACTCCAACAAAAAAAAAAGCAGACAGAAAATACAGAAGAAATAAATAAGAGAGTACAATCCAGGTAATAATTTCAATTATTTTTAAATTTAATGGGTTTTTTACACAACTAAATGATGTCATAAAAAACTCATAAAGAAACCACTATGACGTCACTCTGTAAAAGCTAAAAATTCCCTTTCAATTTTGGTTGGATGAACTTTAATGGTCTTTATTTTTATTTACCTTTTTAGAGTTCTTTATAATATTTCTATATACACAAAAATGAATAAAGGAGACACCTTTTCTATAAATTATTAACACCAAAGAGGAATTTCCTTTTCACAAACCCCTAGTGTCACGGGGCTAGACCTTTCGTCTCGCAATCCGTGCGGCCTTAGGCGATCCGTTTGCTCCAAACTCGCCCAAGTCAGCCTTATCTCAATGAGGATTCTTTAAGAGCTCCTCCAAGGCACCAATTGAACAGCGGAAGTGATTTATGCCAAAAGAAGCTAAGCAAAAGAACAACAAAAAGAGCGCTCGCAAAGTGTTTGAGTAAATGCTCTCTACTTCTCTTATTCACAAGGAATAATGAAACAATTCAGGAGTGAGTACAAATGAGGGGGAGGCTTTCTATTTATAGTTGAGCTCCCCCAAAACCGACGGTTAAGATACAAATACATCGACGGACGAGATTAACCATATCCCTTTATTTTAGGGATTTACAAGATATGCCATATCAAATCTAATATAATCTTTACAAGATATGATTCTCTCTATCTTCTAAGATTAGTTACCATATTAGCCTAAGTTGCCATCTCTTCGCTATCGGGCCAACCAGGCTTCAATCTGACAGGCTTCTCCAATATCTCATTGAATCGGGCCAGTTCTCGTGGGCCAAATGTCCCCCATCTAAGCGATAGACCTCTATTGGATGCATTTGGTGCGATGGTCACGAGCTTTGAACTGCGGCCCGTGACATTCTCCCCCACTCATTCTCGCAACGCCCTCGTTGCGACTTCTGAATGGCACTGGCTTGATTCGTCTCGATCTCGTCTCGACGCCTTAGCCTTTCCCTTTATTTAGGACTTTTGCCTCAGCTTTCGTCGCTTCTTAACTCGAGCTGCCCTACTCGTTGCATTTACTCTGGTCAACTGTCCCACATGCATCGCTTCCTTTTCATTGAAGTCCGATGCACCACCCACCTCTCCCATAGGTGGAAGCCTTGTCGATGACTCGGCCAACTCTGACGCTTCACTCAACTTGAGCCTCATTGGTCCCAGCTTCCCTGTTTTCATCGCAACTTTCTCTACTAAGTTCGATGACAAACTCACCTCTTCCTTGGGTGGAAGCCCCTCCGACGACTCACCAAGCTCAGACGTTGCCTTTCCTTTGACTTTGGCTTGCTTTGGACAGCTCCGCAACTCATGCGGACCATGGCATAAGAAGCACTTTACTTGCTTCTTTTTGCTCCTCTTTGCCCTCTTGGCTTCGGCTTTTCCCTTGCTTGAACCAAGCTTCTTGGGCTCCTTGTCTGCTCTATCGTTCCCCTCGATGACAGACTTCTTCGGACACTTCCGCAACCTATGCGGACCCTGACACAAGAAGTACTCTACTGGCTTCTTCTCGCTTTTGGCCCCCTTGGCTTCGACACCCCTTGCGCTCGAACCAAGTACCAAGGCCTTACCTACCGGCTTCTTCTTAAGCGCGGATTTCCTTGGACATTTCTTCAACATATGTGGACCGTCGCACAGAAAGCATTTCAGCTTGTCTCTTTTCCTCTTGGGTTTCTTCTTCCCAACTCGTGGTTTCCCATTACCACCATTGTCGCCGTTTTCATTGCCATCCACACTATATTCCTTGTGATCCATTTCACATACGCCCCTTCCATCAGACTTGGAAGACCCAAGCTTGTCGTTCCCTTGACCAAGCTTCACTATGGATTCAACTACCGTCATGGCTTCCGACAAGTTTTGGACACCTCTTTGTTCCACCTCCTGTCTGACCCACGGCTTCAATCCCTTTTGAAAAGCAAGCAATGCTTCTTCATCGGTCACATTTGCAACTTGGAGCATGAGTTCCCTGAACTCTCAAACATACTCCCCCACTGTGCCTCGTTGCGTTATCCATTGCAACTTTTCCCAGGCTTCTTCCTCGGCAAACTCTGGGTAAAACTGTCCCTTCAATTCGCATTGGAACTCCTGTCACGTCCCAATCTCACCTTGCCTTTTATCTGTGGTCCTACGTCGCCACCATAAAAGCGCAATGTTAGTAAGAAACATTGAAGCAGTATTTACCTTAACCGCATCATCCACGATGCCTTTGGCACGGAAGTAGTGTTCCATCCTCCACAAGAAATTGTCCACATCGCATACAGACCTTATCCCAGTAAACTTTTTTGGCTTCGGGACATCCTCGTTATCGAGTGCTGCACTTGACACTCCTTTCCCCACGGCTGCTTGACACAAGGCTAACTCTCCCTCGAGCTCCTCTATCCTTGTGCTCAAAGCCCTCGTCGTGGCTATTGTTTCCTCCTTCAAAGCCATCATCATGGCTTCGAGAGCATTGTTCCTCTCCGTCAGCTTCTTCCTTTGGGAATCTAGTAACTCTTGCACACTATCCCTGTGGAAAGTGAGACACTCAGTAACAAAGTCCCTTGACTGCTCCCTCAAGTCATCAATGCTTTCCCCAAGCGCATTGCTCGACTCTTTGGCGTCCTCCATGGACTCCTCAAGTTTCCCCACGCATTCCTCAACAGCCGACAACATCTCCCTCAAAGACTTCCTCGCCCACATTTGTTCAGACTCTTCTCTTGACATCCCAACGGTGCCTTCGAACCAACTCGAATATCACTTGGTTCAAAACCTGCTCGGATACCACTTGGTTCGAACTCTAGCTCTGATACCATTTGTCACGGAGCTAGACCTTTCGTCTCGCAATCCGTGCGGCCTTAGGCGATCCGTTTGCTCCAAACTCGCCCAAGTCAGCCTTATCTCAATGAGGATTCTTTAAGAACTCCTCCAAGGCACCAATTGAACAGCGGAAGCGATTTATGCCAAAAGAAGCTAAGCAAAAGAACAACAGAAAGAGCGCTCGCAAAGTGTTTGAGTAAATGCTCTCTACTTCTCTTATTCACAAGGAATAATGAAACAATTCAGGAGTAAGTACAAATGAGGGGAGGCTCTCTATTTATAGTTAAGCTCCCCCAAAACCGACGGTTAAGATACAAATACATCGACGGACGAGATTAACCATATCCCTTTATTTTAGGGATTTACAAGATATGCCATATCAAATCTAATCTAATCTTTACAAGATATGATTCTCTCTATCTTCTAAGATTAGTTACCATATTAGCCTAAGATGCCATCTCTTCGCTATCGGCCAACCAGCTTCATATGAGCTTCCAATCTCATGATCGGCACCAAATGTCCCCCATCTAATCGATAGACCTCCATTGGATGCATTTGGTGCGATGGTCACGGGCTTTGAACTGCGGCCCGTGACACTAGATTAGGGTTCCATGCAATGCCTCTCTTTTCTTTTCTTTTCTTTTTTTTCTCCTTTTATATATATATATATATATGTGAAAATAATAAAAGTTTAAGTATTTAAATTATACCCTTCTTTTTATAGTGCTATCTAAATTTGTCCAGCAAAATTAATAATGCTTGAAATTTATCCTTTTAAGGTCAAATGTAACGATTAATTTTATTTTCAAATTCCATGGCTCGACTTGACAGAATAGAAAAAGTTATTTCATTGACCGAAACCAATATTTTCATAAGCAGATCGATTGGACCAAGAATCAGGCAAGGTATTGGTCCAAAGATAGGGATTGAATCGATTAACCCACGAATCAATTAGATCAGTTTAAGCAAACTAAAAAATAGTTGAATTGATATTCTCTATTTAAAAAAATTATGAATTTTTTAAATAATTTATTTGATCAAACCGAACGAAGGATCAATTCGGGAATTGATAGCTTGACTAGTTCAACCATCGATCTAGTTGTGAGGAAAGAAAAAAAGAAAAAGAATATACATATAAGAGTAAATAATATTTTTTGTCATTTTTGCCACAGGTCAATTTTCAATTGGTTATCTTTTTTTTTTAAATAAACTTAACGTGTAACGACCCGATAATCACGAGTGTCAAAAAAAGTGTATTTTTAAGACTCCGGTACCATAAATCAGATTCGTATGTAGTTAATTGGGTTTTGATTAAGTGAATTTGCATGAATTAAGAGTAATTAGATATAAGAACTAAATTGCATAAAGGATAAAAGTAGAATTAAAGATTAAAGAAAAAAATTAAAAGGACTAAAGAAATAATTTTGCTATAAATGAGGCGGCATAAAGGTGAAATTATTATAAATTTTTAAGTTAAAATATATATTATAATATGTTACTTAATATTTAAGTAAATATATATAATATAATAATAAAGTAAATATAATAAAACAAATAACTAAATGAATAAAGAAATAAAGGAATAAAACGAAACAGAAAGGAAAGAAAGAAAGGAGAAAGACAAAGGCTAGGGTTTCAAAGTTTTCAAGTTTAATTGGTTAGTTAATTTAGTCCATTTTCTTTAATTTTTATGTTTTTGGAATCCCGGTGTTAAATACTACCTGACTTATGTCAAAATTTTAGCAATTATTGAGTTTTTAAATTTTGTTAATGTTGAATAATTTTAGTATTAGAGACTAAATTGATAGATTTTTAAGTTAGGAATGAAAAAGGATTAAATTATAGAATAAATTGTAAATTTTGAGTAATAGGGACTAAATTGTGAAAATTTTGAAATTTAGGGATTTAAGAAAAAATAGGGAGTTAAATTTAGTTTAATGTGAAATTTGTATAAAAATATAGGATTAATTGTAAAGAAATAAAGTTAGTCTTGGTTTAGGGACTAAATTGAAAATTAGGCAAAAATTGAAATATTCAATATGAAATTGAATTGCGTTAGATTGATGATTTTTAATTATTTTAATTCTGTAGCTAACGTCGTACCAGAATCCTCGACTGAAAAAGAGAAAGATAAAGTCGACATCGAATAGCTCGAAATTTCTGGTTTGTATTTCTATAATTCAAAACTAGTTATTAATTGTTATATTTTTTATTTAATACATATGATAAGTGTTGAGGTGAGTATTCGGCACTTTGACATTGAATTGAATTAAGAGTTGATTGAATGGATTGAATTTATATATATTATGAATATATTGATTATTTGAATTGAAATGAATATTAATGTGAAATTTGAATATTGGATATTTGTTGCATTTAGAATGTGAATTGAAACCCTATTAATTGTATCAGGTTAAGTTGGATATAGATGACATGCCATAGGATTGGAAGAGTTAAATGATTTCTTCGACTTCGAGTTGATGAGGCACTGAGTGCCAATTTAATTTGGTTTAATCGATGAGACACTAGGTGTCAATTTACTTTGGTTTAATCGATGAGACACTGGGTGTCAATTTATTTCGGTTTAACCGATGAGACACTGTGTGTCAATTTACTACTTCAGATTTATTCGATGAGACACTGGGTGTCAATTTACTACTTCGAATTATCCGATGAGGCATTGGGTGCCAGACTGGTGTGTTGGTTGGATCTGTGTATCCGTTTGAGTCCGAGTCGTGTTAATAGGGGTAAATAAATAATAAAGTTCTATAATTGATATTGAAATGACATGGTATGAGAAATGGAAGTAATATAGTGAACTGAAAATAGAATGTGAAATATGTTGGCAATACATGGAATATATGAGTTTTATACTCATGAATTGAGTATGGTATGAAATGATGTATTCATGAATTGAGTATTGCATAACTGATGCCATTGTACGAATAAATATGGTTTGATATGTGAATAACCATTTATATAGCAATTGTGTGAATTAGGATATTGTTTAATAAATGAAAAATGATAGTTATGATACTAGACATTAATATGTCTTTATAATTTAATTGTGCCTATTATATTATCTTGTCTTTAAATATTTGGATTATAGAAATACCACTGAGTTTTTACTCAACGTACGGTTTTGTTTTTCATGCACAGATTAGGTACAATGATTTTGAAGAGTTGTAATTGAAGTTGTGAGCATCCATCTCATCACATCTCTAAGTGTCAAGAGAGTATGTTTCAAAATTTTGAATAGAATGACATGTATACTTAGGAAGATCAAGTGTGTTCCAAGTAGTAGGGATTAAAATATAAGCTATGAAAACTTTATTTTTTTAATGTTCAAATATATTAGTGATTAGCCAAAATCACTTTGGCACCAAATGTAATATCCTTATATCAGGTTCCTTGGGTCGAACCGAGTATAGGGGTGTTACATAGCAGTTTAACTAGCATTGAACCAATAAATGTATCAACTTGGGGGGAAAATAGTTTAGGTACCACTTGTAACAAAAAAAATTTAAGTATCACAATGGGGAAAAAACAATCATGATTTAGGTACCAATTTGTGAGTTAAGCCTTTAAAAAAAATAGACTAACAAATGTATCAACTTAGTATACGTACCAATATGAGAATAATGGTATAGCCTAAGTATCAATTTGTGGATTAAACCAATGATAAAAGTTGGTTTTGAGTTTAAAATATGATTTTCTTTATAAACACGGTTTATCGCACAATAACATAATTGAGAAATTACGGAAAAACTTATTATTTTTATAAGACAAAAATTATTACAACGAAGTTATTTTGTCGTTTTATATTTTATATAAAAACTAGAAAAATGTGCATAATAAAATTTAAACATAAAGCACCATGATACTTAATAAAATAATTGATACACTACCAGTAAGATTTTTAGATTCCATAAACAAGATTAGGGTTGACAATTGTCCTTTACAAGTATAATAAAATATTTAAAAAAATAGATATTTAAAATAAAGGAAACACGTGTCAATTTTTCAAAGCTGCTTATGAAAAAAAAATATTAGTAATGTACCAAATATTTATTCTTTTTATAAATATATTCGTTACATAAAATTTTTTCAATCCTTATTGTAAATGTATTAAATATAAATTATTAAAATATTGTTTTGAATAAAAATGAAATTAATTGAATATTTAATTTAATGTAAAGTAAGTATGATAGGATGTTGAAAACGAGATTTCACCCACTTCCTAGTTTGACTGAAGTGTGTCGGTTGAATTATCCAACTTTTAAAACAATATATATATATATATAAATTATTTAATCATTTTACATCATTTTACTATAATATAATTATACGAATGCGTTCAAGACTTAAAGAAATGAACACAAGACTTACTTAAACAATGCTAGCTAGAATTAATAATAATATAATAGCGAAATGATAGCAAAATAATAATATAACAGTAACAAAATAGCAACATACTAATAGTAAGCAACAACAAACTTTTTTTTTAAATCAAATTCGGATCGAGCTGGGTCAAAAAAAGACTTGCCCGAGGCCCGAGTGTTCTAAACGGACCTTTTTTTTTCCAAAACTTATTTTCGGACCTGCCTGGACAAATAACCCGACCCATGATCAGGTCTACAGATAGAAGTGCTAATTAATTATCAAAGCTTTTTGGGTCTTTCAGATCAGCTTTAATTATACAAAACATTTTTAAGTTAAGGAAATTATTACAAATCTAGTATATGTTCTTGAATCTTTCGTACTAAGCTGAAAGTAGAGAAAAATCCTTACAATTAATTTAATTAATTAATTCTTTCTTCCATGCCAAACAGAGCTCATAATTTTTTCATTAGTTATTCACCCGAGCAAAGAACAAGCAATTAATTTAATTAATTGCAAAAATTACTTTTAGCTTAGCATAGAAGATTTGAGATTATATAATAAAAAAATTAAGTTTCTTAAATAATTATTAAATATGAGTTATTTGAGTTGATTTCGTTAATTTTAAATTTTTAAAAGGAGATTAAATTAATTAATTTTAATATTATAGTAACAAATCGGTTGACATTATCAAACAATAGATAAAAATGTTTCAATAATTTATTCAATTGTTTTGATATTTTGAAATTTAAAATTTCAATATTAAAAAAATAAAAAATTTTGGCAATGGGATAAACAAATACAAATTAACAATTTTCGTGTATTATTTTAGTTTCTACTATTTCTTTACTTTAATCATTGATTTTTTTTACCCCAATCAATAGGATATTTTTCGGGTGACCAAAATGAAAATGACCTAAAAGTAAGGTGGCTAGAATGAAAATCTAAACATGATGTGGCATGTATAGTTAACCACCGTTAAATATTTAAGGCTTGGGTGACTAAAATGAAAGCACCCTAAAAGTTGAGTGACCAATTAGGTAGTTTACTATAAAATTAAAATATATTAAAACAATAAAATAAACTTTGGTTGAGTGGTAAACTTAAGATTTTGTTAACTCAATTGGCATGGGATCAAATCTCATCATATGTATATTTTTATTGATTTTTTAAATAAAAAGACTAAAATATCCTCATATAACATATATATATATTATGAATTGCAATAGCAGGGCAAAGCCCGAACAACAAACATGACTAGAGCGACTCGAACTCAAATCACATTTGGGCAATGAACGCCCTTAACTATCAGGCCATTACATGGGATTCTCATATAACATAATTTATTTTAAATACGAAAGAACATTAAAATGAATTTTCTAATTGAATCAAAACCTATTGATGAGTAACACTAAACTTAGAACAAATAAAATTTATAGACCAAAGTACAAACTCTTTAATTTTTGGTGTTGAAGTATGAGATGATTTAATTCTGTGTTATTGCCTTTAATGCCTATCCACATGATCCACATTTCCCTCCTTTCTGGCTCTTACGCACTTCCTTTTTTGTTTTAATTAGAGAGTGATATTTATGGGAAATAATTAACTTTATGCCAAACTTTTCAATGTATTAAATGATTAACACGTTTAATATTTGCTTAAATTTGCCCATTGAATCTTAACTCGGTTGATATGGGTATTGTTGTCAATGCAAGAGAATGTGAGTTTGAGTGCATTGAAGTACATTATCCTCCTATTCATAGGTTGGGGAGATGCTATAGATAGTTCTAGGCATTATGTCAAAAAGAGTAATATAATCAGAACCTATAATGAGATTGTTTTAAAAAATATATTTGCTTAAATTTAGGACATTCTTATGTAATATAATATATATTAGATATATAGTGGATCCTAAAAAATTATGTAATAAATATATTTATTAAAATTTATATAAAAAATTACAGAAAAATAAATTAATAATTAGACTATAGTAATAAAGTTAATTGTTTATCATGTATGGTGTTTTAGATTTAAATTTCATTATGATCAATTTTTATTGATTTATTATATAAAAAGACAAAACACCTTTATAAAGATATAGCTTAATTTATATATGATAGGGTAATTTAATAATTTCATAACTAAATTGATGCTCGGTTGATGGGTGACACCAATTCAATAAAGCACTTAGAATAAGAAAATATATATATATTTAAGTGTTTGACTGAGTTGAAATCGCATGTCAATCGAGTATCAACTCAGTTGTGAAATTATTAAATTACCCTCTCATATACAAATTAAGTTATATTTTATAATAGTGCTTTTGCCTATATATATATATAATAAAAAATTTATCAAGATTTGAACTCGAAGCACCATGCATAATAAACATATAACTTTATCGTCGTAACCAAAACATCAGTCAATTTTATATGAATTTTTAATAAATATATAATATATATAATATTTTTTCACCCATATCATGGGTGTGCCATAAATCTAGAATACAAGTATGAGCTTTAAAAAAATTGAACTGATAAAAATAATTTTTATTGCTCATTATATTATTAAATTGATATGAGGCTAGTAAATATTATTATGTAAAAGTAACAAAAGTAGTAATAATTAATGGGTTAGTATTTGGTATATTATCAGTGTAACCTTTTTTTCATTTCACAAGCAGTTTTAAAAAATTATCATGTATTTTTTTAAATATTTTACTATACCCCTATAGGACACTTGTGAACCTCTAATATTACTTGTGGAGTCTAAAAACTCTATCAACAATGTACTAAATATTTTCTCATAATTAATTATTAATTCATTGAATATCATCTACATCAAAAATGATAAAACCTCCTTATATAAATGCTACATAGATATTACCTATATTATTAATTATTATATAATAATTAAATTAATTTATTAAGTAATAGATATAAGTCACATTACACTCCCAAACGGAGAATCCGATCCGAACTTTGAAAACGACATTATTCAAAAAGATAACTACAAACCCTAAAAAAAGTAATTTTTATAGATTGTAAAACAAACATGAAAAGTACATTATAAAATTGACTTTTTTTCAAACAAGTATAATATTATTATTAATATGGATTTGCAACATGTTTATCTTCGAATGATTTACAAATATAATTTTTTTATATATATTTTACGTATATTTTAATAATGATGATCTTAAATAAAATTAAAATGATTTTCTAAAAGTTATATAGTTTGTGCTAAATTAATTTGATTATAATAAGTTATAACCCATGAAGAGGAGGGAGCAGTAGGAGATGGGGCTGACATAGTCACATGTGGTGTGGGTTGATTGGTAAACTAACTCAATTTACTTCACCTTATCCTCGTCATTTTATATATGCATATTCGAAATTTATTTTAGAAATTTAATTGAGATAAATTATGTTCTTATTTTGAGTTATTAATGTAATTTTTTGAGTTTTTTTTTTTTACTTTAAGCTAAATTTTATTTATACATCCATATACTATATTTGATTGACATAGGTGGTGGGTTCAATCATTTTTAAAATTGTAATAAAAATAAAATTTGAAGTTAATTAAATTGGTTAGTATCAAGAAGGGTTATTTTGATAAAATATAACAAAATGTACTTAACAATTAAACTGAGTTCACGAAAAGTACATTTGCTTATATAATAATGACTACTTTGCCAAATACTTAATCATATGATCATAATTAATTATCAGTTAAAACATTTCCTCAGGGGTTAGCCCCAAGAATTTAAGACAAAAGGTTGAAACCTGGAAACACAAAAAAAAAAAAAGAAAGAATTTTAACTCTATTTTTCTACACCAAGGAATTAATTCAACTTTTACTACTTGCAACATATGGCGATGCCGTTAGGGGACTATTACCGTGTTAATGCTTTTTTAGCTGCCACTTCAATTTTGGGGGGAAAAAGAATAGTTGACAGACAATCATCTTCTCTCACCTAATTCCATTAACATCCTTCAAAAACCTGAATCGTCCTCGATCGGAAGATTGAGATCCGGCAGTGCAAATGAAGCGTCATCGCAACTTGCCTTCGTCATGTCCTGTCCTTCGGAACATTCGTTAGGTGGATGCCGTTTGTTTTCGTTGCACGCTGCACTTGTCTGACTGGCTACTTCTCTTTGCTGGGGTGGCTCTGAGGTTGCATTAATCTTTGGTTCAATACAAGCAGTTGATGTTTCTGTTGCCCGATGTGAATCAAGCTGTAAACAGAAATGAGAGTAAAATGATATAATTGGATGGAAGCACATGCAGAAAAGATGCTAACATAAGAGCATGCTCGTTGTCACGGTCCTACAGAGGAGCCATGAATCTCGCATCAACGTTATACTACTAGAGTTGGTCATAAATGTACCATGAAGGTCTCTATACTAAGAGTCAAATTAAAAATTTTTCTTTATCCTTAAAAATTTGAGCAAATTAATCATTGTACATTAAATTAAAGAGCAAACTAGTCCTGTTAAAATTCAATCCATTCCAACTATTAAAACTTGTTCCTTGTACGTTTGGTTATTCTGTTGACCATGTCAGTTTTTAACAGTAAAAATAGATTTATTTTTTAACAGAAACGACCAGTTTGCTCTTTAATCTAATGTACAAAGACTAATTGTCCATATTTTTAGGTAAATGAGGCAAAATTTAATCTGACTCCTAATATAAGAGCTTCCATGATACTTTTACCTAAAGTTACTCTCTTACAAGTTAGTGTGGACCGTGACGTTTGTCACACACCATAGAAATGAATATATCATCATGTAATATGAGGTCAAATCAAACGGCATCCTAATATATGTCTAAAAGCAAAAGGCATCCATGAAAGCTTGTTGAAAGGAGAGAACTCTACACCTTCATTCTCTTAGAGCTTTCATTCTTGGTTCTTTCTTTCTCGAATTGGAGCTTTCTGCTTAAAGTTTCATTTTTGGTTTTAATATTCTCGAACTTAAGCTTCACAATTTCCAATTCCTGCTCAACGATTATAATGGAAAACATTTAAAAAAAAGAAAAGAAAAAGAAGAAAAAAAAGGAGATTCTAAAATATAGGCATATACAGATATAAATGACATAAGAAGTTAAAAGAACGTACATTCTTCAAACTTCTATTTTCCTTCAAGTGTGAACTTATCTCCTCTTTAAGCTCAGCTAATGTCTGTAGACAACCAGAAATTAAGCCACTATCAAAAATAAAATATAGCAATAGAATCCCTGAAAAAAGAAAACAGAATCCCAAATCCAAGAGCATATGTTTCATATATGCCATGCTAGTTTTTTTTTATCCTATTGTTTGTGTATATAAATTAAAATATATTTAATAATTTTGAAACTTTTTAAATGAAGTTTAAAAATCCTAAAACAAATTTTTTAATATTTTTCACTTAAATGAAATTTTTTATTTAAATAAAGTACAATAAAAAATATATTTCATTTGTATACATGTTTAATTAATAAATTGTAATATGTTTTTAACATATTTTAAACTTTTATGTAAACTTCCATAAAATTTGAAAAAAATATTGTTTTAAAACATGCTTCTCATTCAAGTCCTTAATATAAATATATATCCATCAATGGAATCAAAATGCTAAATATGTCGACTTCAATTTGGAAAGCACCTAATACTAGAAAATGCTATGCTAAGACCGTAAGCATGCCATTTTTGTCAAATTCTTTGGGTCAGTTTTTCTTCTGGAAAATCTACCATGCAGTTAATAATAACAATGTTGTTGAAACTGGAATGGACTGATCGATATATCAGTCTAGAGTAAGATAAAAATTCGGTTGATCTATTAATTGAATGAATCAAAAATTGATAACTTAACCGGTTCAACCACTAATTTAATTTAAAAAACATCTATTAGAACAGCAGGTTAGAAGATTATATAATATAACTACATAATACATTCTAAGGTGTATGTAAAACATAGAACCACGTCACCAGCACTTAGTTGGACCGAGCGGTAAAAATTTTCAGCACTCACCCTGACGACTCAAGTTCGATTATTCATAATCAAGAGCTAATGTGACTAAAAAATATTAAACATTAACCGGGTCAAAACGTTGAAAGGTTTTACCTTTTTTCTTCTAGACCGCTTGGGAGGAGATATCTCGCTTGTGGCCGCAACCTGAATAAAAATACGTGTGGAAGAATAATAATTAGCCATTAGTCAATAATCTTAGATACATACTTTATTAATCAGATAAAAAGGTTAAAATGTGCTTATAGCCCCTATACTTTTCAAAAATTAGAAATTAAGTCCCTATACTTGTATTTCCGGTAATTTAATCCTTCTATTTTTCAGATTTCAAAATTCAAGTCCAACTGTTAACATTTACTTGAATTTAACAAAAAAATTTAACAGAATTAACAGTTGGATCTGAATTTTGAAATATGAAAAACAAAGAGAAGTACAGGGATTAAATTCCTAATTTTCAAAGAGTACAGGGACTATAAAGCATAGTGTAACCGATAAAAAAATGAAAAGACACGAAACGACATCGAATAGCAGAATGTCTACAAACACCAGCGAGTTTTAGGGTTTGGTAAAACTAATAACCAACCAACAAACAATATGTGCCATAAATTAGGTGGCAAAGTGGTCCCCACTTGGTGAACACATTTTCCACCTAAATATAGCATTTGTCTTCATTTTTGTATGCCACCACTATGGAGTGTTTTTTTTTTTTACTTTCTCATACGGCAGGCTGTCACCTTTACGAAATCACTGTCCAATCAAGAAACGTTTTCGTCTTCAAAAAAGCTGTCACATGGATCCAATGATGTTACGATGACACGTAGGATCGAAGAGACAATTTCTGGTTACGACCACACCGAATCATTCCTCCCCTTCCCCCGCCCTTTGGATAAAAAAGCTGAAAGCCACTAACATTTAACTAACACTAAACTACACGCAAACCTATTTCGCCACGGGAGTACGCCACCGATAATTCAGGCCACTAATTTTTTTGACCATGTTGCCCTTTGAGAACTACAAATGTGTTGACTGTTGTTCAGGAGAATTTCGTCATTTTAATTGACCCCCCGATAAGGGACACTGAGGACATATAAGAGGGAGAAGATACTGAAATGACGAAAACGTCCAAAGAGAGAAGGGTGTTTTAGACTTTTTAACAAGTAGATATGACACGCGGAGCATTGTATGAATGGTGAAAGACAAAAGCGAATCCATGCGTTGAATGGAAGTCACCGAAATTTCTTTTTTGAAGAACAAAGGAAATTTAAAAGGGCATTTCGGTCAACGCTGTTTGAAGGTGAAATCCCGTCCGGTGACCGGGAAAGAAAGGTAAAATGACGTTAAAGTCCTTGAAACGAAAATCCGGAAATTTGGCTGACAAGTTCCTAATAAAAAGACTCACGCATATCGTACTATTCGTAAGGGCAAGTCCGTCAAAAAAGAACCAGAGTCAACCACACGACTCACTGAGTCCAAAAAGAGAGAGATATATACATATAACTCGTGAAGTTGTTAACTAACCTTAGATCTAGCGTTATCAACCGGCTTCAAAGGAGGACGGCTAGACTCCTCGGATCCGTCAGCACTACCGCCTCCACTAACAGAAATGCCACCACTCCAAGAAAGCGGCGTGGTGGGACTGGCTCGTGCCGGTTCGCTTTTCTTCTTAAGAGATTGCTTAGACCGACGTTGACGGACACTCCACTCGACTTGCAAAGGCTGGGAGGAAGCACTGTCTGACCGTGGCGGCGGAGACGACGCTTGGTAGAGGCTGAGTAACACCTTTGCCGCCAACATGGAATCGGTCAAAGCTTCTTTGACCCACTCTTCTTCGCTCATACTCCAACGTCGTTGAGTTTTCCGAAAAGGTAAAAGGAAAGAAAAGTGGCAGGGAAGAAGAGGAAAATGGTGAGAAAACAAAATATATTTATATCGAAAGAAAGAGAACGGAAGAGATTAGATGCTTGGTTTTAAAGTTATTCGGATTGATATATTTATTTTATCATACGGTTTTAAATTATCTATATATGTATTTGGATGGTCCAGTACTACACGTGGCTAAAACCGTCAAAAGTCCGACGTCCACGTTATCTGATGTCTTTGGATTAGTTGGACTTCACAAGTACAACTATCACCATATACCTTACATGCCTTCAACTCATTACATTGGAAAAAATTAATTAGGTATCGATTTAAAAAATATTAGATTGATTAATTCGTAAATTGGTACGGATCTACTATTTTATAAAACCTTTTTAATAATTTATTTAATTGAATAATACGAAAAGATTAAAACAGTCGAATCGGTTAAACAGTGATCTAATTCATTTAATAACTAGTCAGATTTTAAAAATATTGTAACTGATCAATCATAAAATGTACAATTAAATTATTACAATATATAGATGGACTAATCGAACTAACACCCACATATAAGAATAGCACATGGTGGGACTCGAAGATCCACACATATAATTATGCAAAGTGAATCTCAATTTTGAATACTCAAGATCCAGGGCCTCCGTTTTTACCAACTGTGCCAATGCTTCATTATTAGTTAGAAATTAATAGAAAGTTCAAAATTTACGAGTTTTAGTTTGGTTTTCATCACTACTATTGTAGCATTATTAAAAAGTATACATATTATATATTATAAATTTTAGCACACGTGTATACATTTAAAAACTACGTTATAGGGTGTGTTTAAAAATAATATTAATAAATGATGAAATGTACAACTTGAAACTAATTAATACATCAGATTAAGAACATTAAATGTACTACAGTTGTTTATAATGGTGTTTTTATCAATATCCAGTTGATGTCGAGCTAAATTGTAACTCTAACTCAATCAATATGCTATATTTTGTCACACTTGCTATGTAAATTGTTAAAAATATTTTCTTTTAAAATTTACTCGATAATGAATATAGATGGAGTGGTAATAAACTTGTATTTTAATAGTAATGAACACGTATTTGATTCTTATATTTTTAATTTGTAATTATTTTATTTGTCATAATAATATTAATTATAGTTTAAAAAAATGAATATTTTTGTAATTTATAATGGGCTCAATTAAGAATCACACTAACTCTATTAGATATGATATTCCTTAAGATCATGAAAATTTCATATATAATATAAATAAAAACACGAGTTTAAATTTTTTTTGAATCGACGAGAATACTCTGTAACGTTCATTTAATTACTAAATTAACATTAAATAAATATACAATTTTTTTTAAATAATGGAGCTTTTATCCATCTTAATTAATACCTAAGTTCAACTTATTTATTTTCAATTGAAACCCCAATTTTTTTTATTTCAATTTCTTTTAGTTTCATTTATTCTTTTTTCTCGATTTATATTTGATGCACTATTTTAATATATTAAGATGAAAGATGATAACGAGAATGATAGATTGAAGTAGAAAATTTAAATATACTTTTAATATTAGTATTTATTTTTAAATTAGATTTTATTTCAACTTTTTAGGAAGTTGGATTTTTAATTTATTCCATTTTTAATAATTCAATTAGATTATTTAATCTCAATAAATTTTTTACTTCTGAAAATAAACTATTAAAAAATAAAAAATATATTTTGAGTCATGAAATTTAATTTGATCATATTTAATACAATTTAACTTTACCTTTTCAATTAATAATATTTCTATTTTCTTTTAACTTAGAAAAAATAAAATGAAAAATGCTAAAATAGTTTTTATATATAAATTTTAAAAAAATTGAAACATTAATTTAAAAAAGGAATTTTGATAAATTTAATATATTAAAATCATAATTAATTTTTTCGCACTTACAAATTAAATAAAAGTCTAATCTCAATTCTTAAAATACTTTTTTTTGTATAAGATATTTACATAAAATTTCAAGATAAAATCTTTCACATTTATTCAAATTCATAATAAATGAAGTAATGTCTATTTTTAATTACGTTTTCATTATAATTTAAATTATTCAATTTAATTAATAAATAATGTAACACCCCTAACTCGTATCCATCGCTAGAATAGGGTTATAGAGCATTATCAGAGTTTACAAATTAATTTATAAACGTTTCATTTCATCAAGCATTCAAATTTATAACAAATCAAAATCAAAACATTAATGAGCTAACGTTGGCCAATTTAACTTATACATGCCATTATTACCAGAATCAAATCATCTAAAATTACCGATAGAATCAATGGATAGTGTGATATATCACCAACAAGCCCCCAACCAAATTGAGCTTTCGATAATCATTTCAATGCATCTAATAATTATACATATTACCAATAATAATTCAATTCCAATAATAAAACACATATTTATATAATATTCATCACCAAATAATATTCACTTTAATTAAAATTATACAGAATATAGTTCATACGAACTTACCAGGCTAAATTACAGAAATACCAAAATTTAGGGACATTTTGGTAATTTTCTATTTTTCTCAAATCTTCACCCAATCTTGATCTAAATTAATATTTCATTCAATTTATTAATTTAAATAATAAAACAATTCATTTCATGCAATTTGGTCACTTTTTGACATTTTTACAAATTTACCCTTCAAGTTCCACATTTGTTCAATTTAGTCCCTGAACTTAAAACATGTAAATTAGCTATTTTTAAAATAATATCATATTAGCTGAATATTCACATATATTTTTCCTCCTCCTTCTCTCCATTCCACATCCGTGGTATATACATAATACCACTATTTACTTGTTTACTTATAACAAGTTGTTCACTTGAGTCATGGTCACTAAATTAATTATATCTTAAGCTACAGAACTCCGAATTGAGATCCGTTAATTTTATCTAAAACTAGACTCACATATCTTCTTACATAAAAATTTCAGAATTTTTGGTTCAGCCAATAAGTACAGTTTATTCTTTAAAGTCATCCTTGTTCTGCTGTCTTACAATTTCGACCCTTCTTCACTAAAAATTAATTATTTCCTAGTACAGAATTCGGATGATGTTACCGTTTGTTTCTATTGAAAATAGACTCATTAAGAATTTAAAAATATAAATTTAAGCTCCTAATTATTTTTCTCCAATTTTTTATGATTTTCCAAAGTCAGAATAGGGGAACCCGAAATCATTCTAACCTTGTCTCACAAATTTTATTATATCTCATGATTTACAATTCCAGTACTTACACCGTTTCTTCTATGAGAAACTATACGCAATAAGATTTAATTCCATATTTTTTTCATCCTCTAATTCGATTTCCACAATTTATGTTGATTTTTCAAAGTTAACCTACTGCTGCTGTCCAAAATTGTTTTAGTGCAAGATGTTGATTACTAAGTTTATAACTCCCTTATTCCCATCACTTTCACTTATTTTCCTTCACTAATATATCAAGAACACAAGACCTTATATAAGAAAACTCTACTATAACATCATTTCCATGCTTTTTCAATAATATCAAACTTAAAAATGTATTGAAATCTTGATGTTCTTACCTTGTTCTATTAGTTTCAAACTTTAACTTGATTTTCTCTCTCCTCCAGTTTCTATTTCTTGAATCTAACTTGATATTTTAGCTCCCCACAGTCTCCTTGTTATCTTTCATTCTTGATGGATATGGAAATTCTTTTGATTTATCAGTGAAAATGGTGAGTATTTTGTGAAATGACCAAATTGTAAAGAAAGTAAAACTTTCTTTCTTTCTCTCTTTGCATGGGAAAAATGGTGGGATGGTGGCTTTTTTTTTCTTTCTTTCCACATATATATATACTAAATAAAAATAAAATATCATTAAAAAAATCAAATCAAATATTATAAATTAATATTTATTTATTTATTTATCTAAAATATTTCCAACATCATCATTGCCTTCTAGATTTCTCTCTCCTTCTAATTGACCATTTTGTCCTTCATGATCTTTTAAAATTCCATCATTGAGTCATCACTTAATTTAGTAAAATTACAATTTAGTCCTTCATAATTCTTCACTTATTCAATTTGGTCCTAATTAATCCATTTTCCTTAGTTTCTAGATCATTCCACCCTTAAAATATTTGCACAACTAATCCTTCAACTTTTTTATATTTACACTTTAACCCTCAAATTTTAAATATTTACTCCTGGGTAACAAAACTTTTCTCACTTTTGCGAATTAGTCCTTTCTTGCATTAATATGTCATAATATACTTCCCAATGTTGACATAAATCAAAATTTTGCTTTTTGTCACTTTGTTTCATTATTTTACTATATCAAGTATACTTACTTTCTTACTGTAGTAATTTTCGGGATATTACAAATAATATCTTATTATTTTAAATTATTTTGTTATTTAAATTAAATCAATTTATATTCACATACAATGCACGTGATATTGAATACTAGTTAAAAGGAAATGAGTGACCTAGTGGTGCCTAACAAAGAAAACAATAAGAAAAATAGAGGGCTAAAGATGAGCCTAAGCCTAACTAAGGGTGGGTTTGGATGGGCGATTGGGTGCGGTGCGTTTAGTTTTCTTTTTGTCTCACGCTACAGTATCGCTACAGTGTCTAATCTCACCACCACCGCTGTTTTTACACTAATTGCAAGTAAACGCACCGCCCATCCAAACTCACCCTAAGGCAAACAATAAGAGCACAACCTTAGCTAGCCACCTTGACAAGAAGGGGATGGCATTGAGGTTGAATAATATATATTTATTTTATATATTATAAATGTATTTTAATTAATTTAAAAAATATTAAATTAATTCAAAATTTTTTTACCAAAATCATTTAAAAATTAAAAAATTAGTAACTGATCAAAATAATTAATAATACTGAACTGTTCAAACCGAATTTGACTAAATCGATTAGATTGAATTTTTGGGTTCTAACCAAAATTTCTCTCTTATTTGAAAAATTGACACTAATGGTATATTTTCCATCAAGTCTATTTACCATATTTTTTAGAATCTTAACCAAAATGAGAATAATTCGAAGGACCTATCGAGAAAAGTTTGGATGAACCTTTGCAAGCTTAAATTTCCATTCAAACTAATTATATGCTTGTGGAAGTTCAATAAAGGAGGAACTGAAAAGAAGATCAATCAACTTGACCTTTACAACTCGATTATGGAAGCAAGAGACAAGCAAATATTGATCTTCAAAAGTAGGAAACAAAGTGCTAATAACACTAATTCAACGAAAACATGAGTTAGTGAAAGTATATATATTATTTGAAATCTCTCCCTAACAATTGTTTACCCCAACTTTTAACCACATCAAAGTATTCAAAGAAATATTTTGTTATGATAATATCAATTAGGGGTGAGTATTCGATCGAGCCGAGTAAAAAAAATTCGAGTAAAGTCAAGTCGAGTTAACGAATCCTATTATTTATACTAGTAGACAAAGTATAAGATTATTTAACTACATAAACAATATAATGATTTTGTCTTTTAACTTAATGGTTTTGACTTTTAATTTTAGAAAAGGTAAACATTTATCAAAACGGCGTAGTTTTGTCATTTATTATTTAGATTTTTGGATAACTCGAATTGTGTAATTCATATCAATTCGAGTTAAACTAAAAATTTTGATTTTTTATTCAAGTTGATCTGAATAACTCGATTAACTCAAATAACTCAAATTATTTAGTTCAAAATTTAAATTTTTATTGAGTTTTTTGAATCGAATCGGATTTTACTCACCCTTAATATCAATAGAAGAAGAAAAATTCCCAATAAAAAAAACTATGAAGTGGACAAAAAATAAAAAACCAACAAATTACAATATAAAAATAAACAAAAGGAGTAAAAAAGAATGGGAGAAAATCCAGCCATGATACCCAGCCTGGATGTCAAGCTGGGCTATTACCCAAAAAGAGAGGCGGCTCAGTCCAAACCCTAAACCCCTTTCAATTATCTCCATCTCCCCCCAAACCCTAAAAACAGTTCTCTTTCAATCCCCCCATAGCTATGGCACTCCTTCTCGCCAGATCCAGACGCAGATCCCTCGCCAACCCTTCACTCTTCCACCTTTACTCCACTTCTTCAAATGACCCAAACAACGATGACGCCACCACGAACGGCAACCACACCGCCAATAATCCCCCTTCAGTCTCTTCTTACTTCGGCGATGTCAAAACTGACCAACACCAACAAAGACCCAGAAACCCCACAAATCCTTCGACTCCCAATTCCAAACCTATGTCAGTAAGCGCTTCCTTACTGGAAATCCGTAAGAATCTCTCCGAGTTCCGCCGACGTTCCGCGGTGCCGTCTTCTGCTGAGCCCATTCCTACACCATCACAATCACAACCACATATTTCGTTCCAAGAATTATTCAAACGAAACGCCTTAGCTAAACAAGGGGAGTCCAACGAAAGTCCTGATGGTTTTGGTACTAGTGGGAAACGGGCGATGGAAACTTTAAGGAACAGTCTGCGGCACATGAAACAGAATTCTGAGGCGAATAACAACGTGGAGGGAAGATCAGGTCCATTAATCTCTTTATCGGCATTTAAGAATGATTTAAAGTTGAAGCCTTCAGCTGACAGAGTGGTCTCCCCGGTGATTGGTGGGACTTCGACTGAACTACCGGCCTCGATTTTCGAGAGGGAGATGAAAGGTAAGGCTAAAGGAGGAGAGACTGCAATGAGGACAGAGTTTGTTAGGATGTACGGTTATGAAGAGTTAGGGCAGAGGTTGAAGGAATTACGGCCGCCGGATAAGGAGGGTGGGTTTTCATTGCAGGAGTTGAATGAAAGGTTGATAAAGTTAAGGGCAATCGAAGAGAAGGAAACCGATGTGCGGATCAGTGGGGTTAACTTCACGGATTTAAGGGATGGCTTGTACACTTTGAAGAGGTTTGACGAAGAAAAACAGAAAAATAAATTAGGTAACTTTTCGACTTAACAGTAGACATAAGGTATTTGTGTTTGTTTCAATGACTATTAGGTCAAAGTGATAAAGCACCAAGCTTGACTGTGAATTATGTGAATGATTGTCATAAGCTTGAAGTCTGAGTTCTGTTATGAAATAGGGTTAAAAGAATCTTATAATTCCGTAGTCGGTGGCAATTAGGCGAAAAAGGGAACTTGCTAAGTTCGATTGTCAATAATGTGAATGAATGTCAGACTGGAAGTCTGGGATTTGTTATGAAATGGGAGTAGAAAAGAGCATAAGTGGTAAAGCCCCTTTCTTGAATTAAAAGTTCCTAGTGCAGAGAACTCAAAGATGATTCTTGGTGATTTTTAGTTATGAAGCAGACACTAACTCTGTAGACGGTTTTTGTTTTTTTTAAAGGATAAAAACCTATCTGGTTTCACTAACCAAAGTTATTCTATGGTTTTAAACCAGAAGCTGTGGCAACAGTTTCATTGCAACGAGAAACCTTGAGCACAGTGTTTCGAGTTTCTTTCATGTGTGTTTATTTCTTTGGGGGTTCAAAACTAAAAGATATAATGGCAAATCAAATCATCGATATGGTTAAATCAATGGGATTTATTCTACTCTAAGTTCATTTTCTGGTGTGAAATCTGAGTGAAGGAGATAATTTTGTACAATTTAGGAAATTCAGTTCAAGTGTCTTATTGTCTTAAATTTACTGGTTTCTTTCTGAAGGAAAAATCACTTTATATATGCGGTTAAACCACTATTTGGGGCCTGAACTTGGCAACTTTTCTCACATTGGGGTTAGAACTATTTTTTGTCCAAATTAGTCCTTGAACTTGACAATTATTTCCACATTGGGGCCTGAACTTTAGGGTTTTCAAGGGTTAACTTGGACAAAAAAACGTTGAAGCCCATATGTGGAAACAATTGCCAAGTTTGGGGCCTAACTTGGACAAAAAAAAGTTCCAGCCCTAATGTGGGAAAAGTGATTTAACCCTAAATATGCTCTAGTTTTCTGAAGATTTTGTTTTCTCTGGACTGTGGAGTCCGAGATTCAGTGATTGAATATTGCTAGCACTGAGTGGATCGTATCTGACATCCTCTGTGCTCTGAAAGACGACATGTCTAATATCATATAATACGATGATCTCTTGTTTCAGCCCAGAAAGTTGATATATTGGACCTCTTTGGTAGAACTCCAGAGTTTATGTTGCACCCTCCAAAGGAACAGTTAGTTGAAAAGGCAAGTTTAGTCCCTTCTCTTTCCTCCTATGCACATTTCTTGTCGATAGAATTGGAAATATGAAACTTAAGTACTATTTGATGCTTGCTTTCTTTTTTATGCGAACATTTTTTATTCGATACACTTTTCTAAAGTTTTAAGGTGGTTGCCTGCTTCTTGTTCGTTCTGTCTTTTATTTTCTGTTATCATTTAGATGATTGTAGTGATTGACCTCTAAGCAAGACTGTTTTATCAGTTGACCTACCACTATGTTACTAAGATTTAATAGTTTTATTTGTTTCATTCATTAAAACCCAGTATTTAAGCTCTAATACTCTTATAATGCTTTTGCAGTATTTCCATCCAGATAACATGTCTTCTGCTGAAAAAATGAAAATCGAGCTTGCAAAAGTTAGAGATGAGTTTAAGATGTCAGAATCAGATTGTGGATCTGCAAGTGTTCAAGGTAAAGTATTCTAAATATTTTTAATGGTATATTTATCCATCCACGCATGAAGCATTCCCCGATTGTTCCTGTTCCATAGACTATATAACCTTCATTTTTCACTTGCATGCTTGTGGCTAGTATGTACTATTTTACTATGCTACTTGGACTCGGGTGTGAGTGTCAGATACAGGTATGTATTCGACATGTCTATAGTTAGACTCCCAAGGTTTCCATATATTTGGAGGGTCTTAGAGGTCATATCCCCATATCCATGTGTCGGACATGGGTATTTCAAGAAAAATGGAGTGCCAGAGCAACATAGCTATTTTCTAAGTTAAAAAAGCTCTTGTTTATTGTATCTCAAATTGTCCCATTGTAATATTAAATGATGGATAATAAGATAAATTGAAAATAACTTAACATACATATGCTAAGCAAAAAGATATCATCTGGAATGCAAAATTGAATGTTCCGAAAGGATCTTTTTGGAACGGTAGTGTAGACCATGGTTGCTAAGAAGATGGAGAATTTTTGAAATGCTAATGTACATTTGGCAAGTATCATTCAGTATTTTCTCTAGAAGAAAAACTTGGTGTTATTATGAATTTTCATGTGTGATTAGCATTGTTTTTAGATAATTCGTTTCTGTATGGGTAAAGAGTGCAAGATACATGATCATTTTTTGTGTTTTTAGTTTGTCGGTTATTATTACATTAACAGTCATTAATGATCCTTTTGTTTTCGGGCCATAATGCCTTTTGCTTGTTTTCCTGCAGTGGCACAACTCACTACCAAGATCAAACATCTATCATCAGTTCTGCATAAAAAGGTGACATTACAAATGAGATTTTCATTATATACTTGGATGCTTTCATTGCAGTAGCATGTCATTTGATATTATTTACTTGCACTTTTTGTGATTAAAATCAGAATGGATTACGATATGGTTGTGATATTGGTATCCTAGGCATGACAATTGTTCTGGTCTTCACCGACCTATGCCCGATGGGTGATACATTAGGTATATAATATTTAACTTTTGAGTCATTCTTGTTTAGGATAAGCATTCTCGAAAAGGTCTTCTAGCAATGGTGCAGAAGAGGAAGAAGTTGTTGAAGTATCTCCGAAGAACCGACTGGGATTCATACTGTTTGGTTCTGTTGAAGCTTGGTCTCAGGGATACTGCAGATTCGAAGAACTACTAGAACTGGTAAGCTAATGTGGTAGTACATAACCCTGCAACCTGTTTTTTTGAAATTGAAAGAGGTTGCTGGTTCAACTTTGAATGTGTTGTTTTTGTTCCAAAAAAATATTGAATAGAGAAAAATGTGGGAGAAATTGTTTTATTATTTTTCATTAATAAATTCTAGAATCTAATCTATATATAAAAAAAAAATCCCCGAGTGAGAGGAAGATCTCAAGTTGGTGAGTTTTGTTTTAAGGCTTAAGCTGAAGCTATGGGTTGTTTTGAGTATGCATGGAACAACGTGATAACATGCATCTGTTTTCCTTTGAGTTGGCACTTGGGCTTTGATACTATGCATGGAATGAGAAAAAGGGTTATCAAAAACAAGGAAAAAGCTCTTGATCCATCCAAATACGGAACCAACCAAAGAAGATGAGGCAGTGCTACATTTTCAGATTTTAACAAACCTTCTCTTCTTATCTTTCTTTGCTCTTAAAATTTGTTTACTTAGGATAGGTAGAGGTAGATACAGATCTAACTTAATCTTCAAGTGAATGGGAGGACCAACTCTTTTGTATATACATACATTTAGAAAGAAATATATATATTTTTGAACAAATTGAATATAAAGTTAAGCAACATGCAATAGACTTTTGATCCATAAAAGGCTAATTCTTTTAAAGTTTATGACTATTCTTCGTAATAATATTGTCATCAAGTTTTTATTAAAGTTGGATGTATTTTACCATTAGTTACTATACTCAACACTTGTTGGAATGGATCTAACTACTTTAGAGTCAAATATATATATAGCAGAGTAATAGTCATATATATATAAAGCAGAGTAAAAATAATTAGGTTAGGTAGATAAAATTTAACTTTCACAAATTTCATAGCGGTGGCAGAGCAGTGTAGTATACATAAAAGAAGGATATAAAACTAGTGTTATTATAGGATTTAGTGATCATTTCAATTTATAAAACCAAACAAGAAAAGCAATGTGAGAATTATAAAATCCAAAATCCAAGCCAAACAAAAGTATAAACACATCTAAATCTTGGAATTTAATTTGGGGCTTAACTAAAATTTTAAAATATATTTAGAGTTTTAGTGAAAGTTTTGGAATTTCTAATTAAATTTTTTTAAAAAATTTAAAATATAGGGATACAATTTTGTCCAAGTCTACTTATATTTATAAACGGTTAATTCAAGTTCGTTATTATTTTTAAAAAAAATAAAAAAAAATATTTATGTTACTTTTAATTTGGTATTTAATATTTTTTTATATTTTTTATCATTAAAATTATTGAATAAATAAATAAACATATTTTGTAATGCTTACATTATAATGGTATATATTATTTTAGAATTAAATTTTATATGATATAAATTACATAATATATAAAATAAAATAAAATAAAATAAAATAGTATATTTCAATATTAAAAAAGGGTCGGGTTGGAATGAGCTCTAGCATTAAATATTGGAATCTAAGCTTGACTCGTATTTTTAATCAAACTCAGTTTTTAATTTTAATGATTTTGTCCTGACTCTCTTAAATATCATCAAACTTATTTTTTTAATTTTAATATTTTTGTCCAAACTCTCTTAAATATCAAGTCCAACTTCTAATTTAGATGAATAACGAACAATTAACCCTATGAAATTTACTATACATGTAAATTTAGATAAGAGTTGAATGTCAAATTAACTTTCCCACTAAAAGTTAATCAAAGTTTTCATTCTGTGCATTCGATTTGTATTTAATTATTGTATTTCATTCCCAATAATAAATAAGGTTCAATTTTGTTATTAGTCTTTATATTTTATAAAACTTATGTATTTAATTATTGTATTTTAATTTGACTAAATTTAGTCTCCGTACTTTTCAAATTAGTTAATTTTAGTCTAGACCCAAACAATAGAAGTTAAATGTTTTTGGTTAAATTCAATTATTAATCTTGTACTATGCGTACAATTCTAGATTTAGTCCATATTCTCCAATTAGATTATTCTAAGTACTTATATCACCAAAATTTTGAAATTTCAATCTTGACAGTAATGATTGTCATTAATCCATTAACTGAATTTTTAGAGAGTAATTTGTGAAAAAAACATCCTGGCATGGCATTACACATTTGGTAATATGTTTCCCACATCAGATTTTGGAAATGACAAAACTTAACTGAATGAATTTAATAGTTATCATTAGGTGAGGACCGAAATTTTTAATTTTAAAAAAATTCAAGGACTAAAAATGGTAAATTAAAGTATAGGGATTAAATCCACAAATTTCACAAAGTACAGGGACTGATGATAGAATTTAACCTATAATCTATTACCAAAAAGAATATCAATATAATCAATTTTATTAGTATATTGGGGATATAAGCATCAAAGCTAATTATAGGCTAATAATGAATATAAATATAATCTCTTTCATTAGTATATTGTATATGAATATACAACCCAACATTTGATTCAATATTTACCATAGTTCGAAGTTTATACGATCAATACATAAGGTTGGCATGTTTAGTAACTCACCTAGTTATATCACTAATCTTTTAGACAAATCTTTTAAAGAATTAGAGGTTCTAGTATATTGCGATGTGTAATTTGATCGAAATTATTATTTTACAAATTAAGAATGAGAAATTGTCATTCCATTTAATCGAGTTGAGATGCTCTGAATCTGACATATCTTTTGAGATAAAAAGGAAATTGATCTATGATCGAGTAAGTAAAAATAAATAACTAAGAAATTTTAATTGTATTAAAACTCTAATGCATTGTATTTTGCCTGTATTAAAACTCTAATGCATTGTATTTTGCCTAACTCCATGAATGGCTTGTAACCGTTTTTTGTTTCCAGGAGGCAAGCATTCTTCCTCGATGTAACAGTTAATAGAGGAAAGAGGGAATGCATGTTTTCTATTATTGAATGAATCAATATTCTTATTCTCTTCTTCTTAATTCTTCATTTCTGGGAATTAGTTTCTACCACCCTCCCCATAGCTATGGCACTCCTTCTTGCCACATCCAAACTCAGATCCCTCGCCAACCCTTCACTCCTCCACCTTTTCTCCACTTCTTTAAATGACCCGAACAACCAAAACGTCACCACGAACGACGACCACTCTTCCAATGTCAAAATCGACCAACGCTAACAAAGACCTAGAAACCCCACAAATCCTTCGATTCCCAATTCCAAACCTATGTCAGGAAGCGCTTCCTTACTGAAAATCAGTAAGAATCTCTCCGAGTTCCACCGACGTTTCCCGGTGCTATCTCCTTCTGAATCTATCCCTACACCATCACAATCACAACCACCTATTTTGTTGCAAGAATTATACAAACGAAATGCCTTAGCAAAACAAGGGGAGTCCAACGAAAGTCCTGATGGTTTTGGTACTCTTGGGAAAGGGTCGATGGAAAATATAAAGAAAAACATATATCAGGATTCAAGGGAGACCTTGCACAGGTTGAAGATGTCTCAAGATGAAGATGAAGAACATAAAAATAAATCAGGTAACTTTTCGACTTAACAGTTGACATCAGGTATCTTGTGTTTGTTTTAATGACTATTAGGTCAAAGTGATAAAGCACCAAGTTCAATTGTGAATAATGTGAATGAATGTCATAAGCTTAAAGTTTGAGTTTTGTTATGAAATGGGGTTAAAAGAATCTTATAATTCGGTATTCAGTGGTAATTAGGTGAAAAAGGGAACTTGCTAAGTTCGATTGTCAATAATGTGAAGGAATGTTAGACTGGAAGTCAGGGATTTGTTATGAAATGAGAGTAAAAAAGAGCATAAATGGTAAAACCCCTTTCTTGAATTAAAAGTTCCTGGTGCAGAGGACTCAAAGGTGATTCTTGGTTATTTTTAGTCATGAGGTAGCAAAGAACTTGACAATTGTTTCCATAGTCTGAAGTTTAGGTTTTCAAGGGTTAATTTGGTCGAAAATAAGTTGAAGTATTGGCAATCATCCATATTTATGGAAAGTCAAAGATATGGGTATCAATTAATGGAAAGTCAAAGATATGGGTATCAAAAATTGGAAAGTAAAAGATATGGGTATCGAGATATTGGCATAAGAAATCTGAGATATTTGCAATATTTGGTCTCTAATTGTAAAGTGACTTTGCAAATTGATCCCTGAACCTTAACTATAAATAGGTATAACCATATCTCATTCTGTATCTCATATTTGCCATTCTCTACTTAAGGCATTATTCTCTCTCTCTCTCTCTCTCTCTCTTTGTAAATTCTCACTTGTATTTTGGAGTAAAATATATTTGGTAGTGCCCGAGGACGTAGGAAAAATTGTTAAACCTCATTAAATTCTTGTGTTCTTTATTATATTATTTTGCATGAATTGTGAGTGTGATTGTAGTGATTTATTAAATTACGATTGAGGGATATTCTAGCTAGGAAAGACCTGATACTTAAGCGATCCTTGTGATCCACCTCTCTTTTCTGGGAATTGAACTTAGTGTGATTTTTTAGTACAATAATTTTACTTTTTTACACTCTTTCGCATAATAATTGGTATCAGAGCTAGATTCGTACTTGGGGAATACGATCGTTCACGGTACTGTTCACATACAATAGTTGGGATTGAGGAGAAAAATGGAAAATGTATCGTCATTAGCAAAGACTACTGTGACCACTGCAAAATTTGAAGTAGAGAAATTTGATGGTACCAATAATTTTGGTATGTGGCAATGTGAGATCTTGGATGTCTTATGTCAGCAAGAGCTAGATATAGCCCTTGAAGAAAAACCTGTCAAGATGGATGATAAGGAGTAGGCTAAGATCAATAGATAGACATGTGGAACAATTCGCCTAAGTTTGGCTAAAGAGCAGAAGTACTCTGTCATGAGGGAGACATCAGCGAAGAAGTTGTGGAATACACTGGAAGAAAAGTTTTTAACAAAATGTCTTGAAAATAGGCTTTATATAAAAAATAAACTTTATCGATTCACGTATGCACCCGATACGTCGATGAATGACCATGTGAACTCATTCAATAAAATTTTAGTAGACTTGCTAAATTTGGATTAGAAATTTGAAGATGAAGACAAGGCATTACTGTTATTGAATTCTCTTCCTGATGAATATGATCATCTTACCACCACATTGCTTCATGGGAAGGATACAATCACATTTGATGCAGTCTGTAGTGCGTTGTATAGATCTGAGACTCGAAAGAAAGATAAAAAAGATCACACAGATACAACTACAGAAGTCTTAATAGTAAGAGGTCGTTCACACAGCAACAAATCTGGTAGAAGGAGTAAGTCCAAAAAGAGACATGCCAAAGATGAATGTGCTTTTTGTCGTGAGAAAGGGCATTGGAAAAAGAATTGTCCTAAGTTACAAAAGGGCAAGGCTATTTCTGATGAATGTATAGCGGAGCATGATGAAGAGTAAGACTTTAGCTTGGTTGGCATGGCAATGGCATGTCATACAGATGAGTGGATTTTGGATTCGGGATGTACTTACCATATGTGTCTTAATAAGGATTGATTTTCTAGTCTTAAAGAACTAGCAGGTGGAGTTGTTTTTATGGGCAATGACAGCGCTTGTAAGACAATGTGAGTAGGTACAATCCAATTGAAGAATCACGACGGCTCAATTCAAGTCTTGACAGATGTTCGCTACATACCTAGCTTGAAGAAAAATCTCATCTCATTAGGGGTCCTAGAATCTAAAGGGCTCACAATCACTTTGAGAGATGGATTACTAAAGGTAGTAGCTAGGGTATTGACGGTGATGAAAGGCACAAGAAAGAATAACCTGTACTATTTAAATGAAAGTACAGTTATTGGATCAACATCAACAACTTCTGCGAAAGATGCAGATTCAGAGGCTACCAGGTTATGGTGAAGCAAGGCTTGTTGAAAGGTGCAAATTCTTACAAATTGGAATTCTATGAACATTGTGTTCTGGGCAAGCAGAGGAGGATAAAATTTGGTTCAGCAATTCACAATACAAAAGGAATTCTGGACTACATTCACAGTGATGTGTGGGGACCTACTAAAGTGGCTTCTTTGGGAGGTATGCACTATTTTGCTACTTTTGTTGATGATTATTCAAGAAAAGTATGAGTGTATCTAATGAAAAGAAAAACTAAAGTTTTGGATGCAATTCTGAAATGGAAGAAGATGGTGGAGACCCACACTGGTCGAAAAGTCAAACGACTTCGACCAGACAATGGTACTGAGTACAAGAATGATCAATTTCTACAAGTATGTCAAGATGAGGGCATTGTGCGACACTTCACTGTTTGAGATACACCACAACAGAATGGGGTGGCAGAACGTATGAATCGGACTATATTGGAAAAAGTTCGATTTATGTTGTCCAGTGCTGGATTGGGCAAGACATTTTGGGTTGAGGCAGTTACATATGCGTGCCATCTAATTAACCGGTTGCCATCAGCTACAAAAAATGGAAAACTCTTATGGAGAGGTGGGCTGGTAAACCTGCTACTGATTATGATTCTTTACATGTTTTTGGTTCCACTGCATATTATCATGTAAAAGAATCTAAGTTAGACCCAAGAGTAAAGAAAACATTATTCATGGGTATAACTGGTGGAGTAAAAGGATACCGTCTCTAGTGTCTTGATACAAGGAAGATTGTTTTCAGTAGAGATGTGACTTTTGATGAATCAGCCATGATAAAGAACAAGAATTCATTAAAGGATAACAAAACCAGTGGCACTTTGCAGCAGGTGGAGCTTGAAAAGGTTAATGATGATCCAGCTAATATTGAAGGAACAAATGATGAAGAAGTTTCGACCCAAGAACTTCTACAACAACATGATTCAATTGCATATAGAAGGCCAAGAAGAGAGATTTGTATGCCTGCTCGCTTTGATGATATGGTGGCCTATGCACTTCCAATTGCAGATGATGATGTTCCTTCTACTTACACAGAAGCAAGAAGTAACCCTGATGGTGTAAAGTGGAAGCAAGCTATGAATGAAGAAATACAGTCTCTTCAAAAAAATAGGACTTGAGAGTTGGTGACACTACCCAAAGGAAAGAAGGCAATTGGATGCAAATGGGTGTATGCAAAGAAGGAAGGATTTTCTGGTAAAAATGAAGTTCGATACAAGGCTAGATTAGTAGCAAAAGGTTACGCTCAGAAAGAAGGAATAGTGTAAGAAGGAATAGTGTAACACCCCCTAACCCCAAACTGTCACCGAAATAGGGTTACGAGGCATTACCGGACCTATCAGACAACTTACGAATAATTCACAATTAAAATAACATTCATAGTATAATTTAATAACAAAATCCATATAATGGACTCTCGAAGTCCAAAACATATATATAAAAAAAACGGAACTTGTTCGAGTATTCCAAAATTTTTTATTATTTTTTTTGAAAAATTTTGACAGCATTTCTGCTTATTTTTACATAAAACCCCCTGCAAATTTAAAACAAAAAACAACCAATACCAATGTTTCAATCAAAGATTTTATTCCTTAGAACACTACTAAATCATGCTAAATAAATTAATTTACTACTTTAATTATATAGGTTTAAGTTAATATGAAAAAAAAAACAAACTAATTCATATCTTTCAATCCATTTCAAGATTTAATACCAAGTTTACTAATTTATAACTTTAAACTATATTTATCATAAAAAAAGATTGTAACCATTTACTTACAACCAAGATCATTTAACATTTATATTTACATATATATATATACATAAATATATGACTCGTGTACAGTCACCTAGTACATGCCACTTAAACAAAAGGAAGAAATACATCACCAAACTTTTCTTGTTGGAGTCGAGATCTTTCTGGATGCTGAATTGAACTTTGAACTCTAATGACCTGCACACGGAAACAACCGTACGCTGAGTATTTCATACTTAATGGTATTACTATAAATTAAACTATTTAATAATAATAAAATTTCAAATATCGACCATAATCTTTATAAATCACTTAAACTAAATATACATATTTATATATCACTTCATAAATCTTAAATTCATATATATATACATTTTTTTACATACTAATTCAATTTATAATTTAACTCATACATTCGTTTCCGTACTTTTCAATAGTGTCAAATCAACCAATCTCATTTTCAAATTTTCATTTAAGTTATTTACCCTATTAACAAGGCTCGGACTTTGATAGATACATGGATTCCATCCAAACACACCGGAATATCCAACCTAAACACACCCGGAATAATATAAATCCTCCATAACACACTAGTATATCATATCCTCCCAAACACACCAATAAGGCATTAAATGCCTCTTCGGATAAACAGAACCATATAATAACATTATCGTCTTCTCGGTCGAACTACAAATCTCCTCATCATATCACAAATCTGATGGCATGCCATTTGTATCCAATCTAGTCCGATAAGTTAATAGGGTATTATTTTACTTTTCAAATTTCAAATTCATTTCCACAACAATTTCAAATATTCAATCAATTCAAAACATCTATTATTTTAATTCACATATAATTCAATATTCACACATATTCTTACTTAATTTCAAATGTTATTACTTACCTTACCTTAAATGTCCCATGAATACAATTTCAATATAGCATTTATTAAATAGATTAAGTTATAGCAATACAAACCTGGAATACGCGTTTACTCCTCAACGATCTTTTCTTTTCCATTGGATGCCGATGCCTCGTTTTCCTTGTTAGCTACGAAAATGATAATTATTTTCACTATTAATTACAACATTAAAAAAATAATAATTAAATTTTATTCAATTCCTACTTATTCTCAATTTAATTCTAACTAAGCTTACTTACTTTTCTATCTTAATTCATACTTCTTTTCTACTTAATTTCTTGACATAATTAACTCAACTATTCAATATTCATAATTAAACCCTAATTTAAGGCTTTTTATAACTTAATCCCAACTATGTAAAACTTATAACTTAGTTTACAATTCAATCTTTTTATCTATTCTAACTAGAAATTCTATCAACTAAACCCCTAATTTAACAACTTGTTCAGCATGAATCATGTTTAAAAACCTATGAACTTCCATAACCTCCACTTAATTTCAATAAAACTTTGTTTTAAAGTTTCTAAAACATCAAAATTAAGAGAAAATGGCTAAATTTAGCTTACCAATTAAACTTGAAGCTTTAAAATCTCAATTTTCCCCCTTTCTTTTCTTTCCCCTTTTTCTTCCCTTGTTTTCGTCTCTTTCTCTGTTTCTTTTCTGTTCTTCTTTTGTTTCTTTTTCTTTTGTTTTACTTACTTACTTTATTTCTTTTATTTTAACTAATAATATCAATAATATATTATTATAAAAAAATCTTTTACTTATTATTTAAGCATATATTTATTTTTATTACAAGTGTACCTATATAATTATTACTATTACACTTGTCTTTAATCTTTACCATACATTTGTCATCTATTTAGTTTATATAATATAATATAATATAATATAATATAATATAATATATAAAACATAAAAATCTAAGATTTTTATCACTTATGCCGCCTCATTCCTTGTTAATGGCTTAATTGTCATTTTAATCCTTTTTATTTTCTATTAATCTATAATTCAAATTTTACCCCTAATTCAATTTAGTCCTTTTTCCTAATTTCTCTTAATTAAACTAAATTCACCCAATTAATACCTAATTAAGCACTCAACTAAACTCATAATTACTTCAAATAAATTTTTTTATGACTCAGTTTACTAAGACGGAGGCTCAATAATTTACTTTTTTGATGCTTGTGAATTTTAGGTCATTACAAATAGACTACAATGAAGTGTTTGCTCCAGTTGTGAAGCATTCGTTTATTCGGATTTTGCTAGCCTTGGTTGCGCAATATGATCTTGAACTAGTTCAGCTCGATGTGAAAACTGTATTTTTACACGATGATTTGGAAAAGGAAATCTATATGACTCAGCCAGATGGATTCAAGGTTGCTGATAAAGAAAAATGATTTTGCAAGCTGACAAATTCGTTTTATGGATTGAAACAATCTTCGAGGCAGCGGTACAAGCGATTTGATTAGTTCATGAAAGGGCAAAGGTACACAATAAGTAAATTTTATCATTGCATGTATTTTCGGAAGCTACAAGAAGGATTTTTCGTATACTTACTCTTATATGTTGATGATATGTTGATAGCATTTAAGAGTAAAGTTGAAATTGAAAGATTGAAGACTCAACTCAACCTTGAGCTTGAGATGAAAGATCTAGGTGAAGCTAAGAAGATCCTTGGCATGAAAATATGTAGGGATAGAGCTCATGGCAGAGTTAGTTTGTCTTAGAAGCAATATTTGAAGAAGGTACTACAGAAGTTTGGTATGAACGAGCAGACAAAAGCTGTAAGTACCTTGTTGGCTTCTCATTTTAATCTTTCTGCACAACTATCTCCTTCGACGAATACGAAACAAGAATACATGTTACAAGTTTCGTATTCTAATGGAATAGGTAGCTTGATGTATGCAATGGTGTGTACAAGACCTAACATTTCACAGGCAGTTAGTATAGTGAGCAGGTATATGCATAATCCTAGAAAAGGACATTGGCAAGCTGTGAAATAGATTCTACGATATATTCAGAAGACCATGGATATTGGATTATCGTTCAAGTAGGATATTACACTTGGTAAATGTGTTATTGGGTATGTTGATTCTGATTATGCCAGTGATTTGGACAAACGAAAATCAACCACTGGTTATGTGTTTACACTTGCTGGAGGACCAATAAGTTGGAAGTCTACACTGCAGTTTATAGTTGCGTTGTCAACCACAGAAGCTGAATACATGGCTGTAACAGAGGCTGTAAAGGAAGCTATTTGGTTACAAGGTATGGTTAAAACCTTGGGATTGGCTCAAGAGCATATTAACATATATTGTGATAGTTAAAGTGCTATTCATTTAGCAAAGAATCAAGTCTATTCACCTTCAGAAGATTAAGACTGCAGATAATCCCGCAGATATGATGAACAAAGTGGTAACAACAATCAAGTTCGAACATTGTTTGAACTTGATCAATATTCTGCATGTTTAATAGTTGAAGAAGGCACTATCAAGTGTTGTTGACAAAGGCAGAGAGAATTTTGTAAAGATAAGATTATTCGAATCAAATCTTCAAGGTGGAGATTATTGGCAATCATCCATATTTATGGAAAGTCAAAGATATGGGTATCAAATAATAGAAAGTCAAAGATATGGGTATCAAAATTTGGAAAGTCAAAGATATGGGTATCGAGATATTGGCATAAGAAATCTGAGATATTTGCAATATTTGGTCCCTAATTGTAAAGTGCCTTTGTAAGTTGATCCCTGAACCTCAACTATAAATAGACATAACCATCTCTCATTCTATATCTCATATTTGCCATTCTCTACTTAAGGCATTGTTCTCTCTTTCTCTCTCTCTTTGTAAATTCTCACTTGTATTTTGGAGTGAAATATATTTGGTAGTGCCCGAGGACGTAGGCAAAATTGTTAAACCTCGTTAAATTATTTTGTTCTTTATTATATTATTTTGCATGAATTGTGAGTGTGATTGTAGTGATTTATTGTGCTATTAAATTACGATTGAGGGATATTCTAGCTAGGAAATACCTGGTACTTAAGCGATCCTTGTGATCCACCTCTCTTTCCTGGGAATTGAACTTAGTGTGATTTTTTAGTACAATAATTTTACTCTTTTACACGCTTCCTCACAACATGAAGCGTAGAAACAATTGTCAAATTCAGATTTTCTTTTCTCTGGACTGTGGAGTTAGAGATTCAGTGATTGAATATTGTTAGCTCTGAGTGGATCATGTCTAACATCCTTTATGCGTTGAAAGACGACACGTCTAATATCATATAATACAATGATCTCTTGTTGTTTCATCAGATCCAATCCATAATTATAAATAGAGTCATGAATACTAAACACTAATCAGCCATTTCATATTAGCATAAATTCTAATATCTATCTATACCTATATACTATGCATGGAACAACGTGATAACATGCATCTGTTTACCTTTATACATGCCCAATATTTTTCCTTTGAGTTGGCAGCACTTAGGTTTTTGACAGTATGGAAACTATCATAAACAAGGAAAAAGCAATAAGCCGCTGTTGATCCATCCAAATAGGCAACCAAAGAAGCAATCAATGTAGACGAGGATGTGTGTGATTGAATACTTGGAAGCTTTTCCAGTTAGGGTTTAGATGCTACATTTTCAAATTTTGAGGTATGCCATCTTTCATATCTTTGTTTGCTCTTAAAACTTGATTACTTGTTATATATCGACCCATCAATTGCTTCATCTCTAAAAATCTAGGATAATGATTTTATGAAAATTTAGATTTTTTAAAATTTTAGAGATTTATGAAAATTTACAAAAAAAAAATGAAGAATCTAATTAAAATTTTTAAATTTTCAATAATAAATTTAAAAAAATTGAAGATTTAATTAAATTTAAAAAATTAAAGGTATAACTAAATTTTTCAAAAGTTTTGAGGCTGTCTAGAGGCCAATAATGAAACAAAGATAATCTTTAAGTTCTTTTATTCAGATAATTTATAATATGAAATGAGGATAACCTTTAAGTTCTTTTATTCAAAGGCCAAGGCACGTCAGGCCTCGGGACAAAAGGCGCTGACGAGGCAGTGGTGCACATGGGATTAGGGTTTTAGTTTTATTGAAAATGTTTAAGCGTTTTGGGGCACTAGGCCTTTAATTTTGGGTTAGGGTTTTTGTTTTGGGATTAATATGTAATTGGACTTTGGGACTGTTAATTTGTATTTTTATTTTTATTCTTGTTTTTTGGTTTCTGTTTAGAGCCCAAAAAAATTGGACCTTTACAGTTGCCCCTCTTTGCTCGTTGTCGTGCAACGGGAATGGAGCAAAGACTTTAAAAAAGACCAATTTTGTCTGGTCCTGTCGAATTTCAAATTTTTTGGTGCTTCTCTTCTTTAAGTAGCCTCGTTCTAATCCATTGCAACTTCAGAGGTATAGGAATTGTAGTTTCAATCTACTCCACTGCTACTTTAGGGAGATAAGACTTGTAACTTCAATCTGCTCCATTGCAACTTCAAGGAGATAAGATTTATAACTTGTATCTTTAATTTGTTCCACTTCAACTTCACGGAAATAAGACTTGTAGCTTTAATCTACTCCACTGAAACTTCAGAGAAATAAGATTTGTAACTTGTAGCTTTAATCTGTTCCACTACAACTTCAGGTCTAGTGCATAATGACACATTAGAATTGGAATAGATAAATGGAGTAAAACATAATTTAAACAAATACACATATCTATATTATTAAAATATTTATATTTTATATATAAAATTTTTATTAAATATTGTTGTTATCGTAAGTTGCTTGTTTGCTTAAAATAACAAATGCAATGGAAGTGTTAGACTATAGTGACCACTGCTGCTTAACACTGCAAAAAACTATGCAAACAAAACAAAAATAAACCAAGGTTTGTTTACATAGTTCGGTTTACTTATGTTTGCGGAGCCTAATTCAGTGAGTAATTCCACTATCTTTTATCACAAATACAATAAGTCACTTATATTCAAAGTCTTGTGAGGTGGGATCTGTTTCTCATCTTATTCTACCATCCTTAACAAATCAGGAGATAGGTTATAATCTCGATCACCTTCAAAGTCCTGAGGTTCCTCTGCTTAAAAGGAGACTCTGAATCAGCGGCAGCGTTGTTTGTATCATTGATATCTGGAGACTCTAAATTAGTTCTAAAAATTATAGGGATCTATTCCGCAGTCCAATTGTTTAGAACACTTCTGGGGATGTAAGGACAAATGCTCGATAGGTTTTCTTCTTCAATTTCTTCTTCAGATATGGCATTGATGCTCAAGTTTGCTAATATTCCTTCCGTAGGTTCTTTTTCTAACATCCTTCAGTGAGGATAAATGGTTTCTCCTGTCACAAATGTTTTAGATATATGGGGAAAAATCATCGGTTCCCATTTGATCTCTCCCCTACTTAGTCGCGCTCTTCTTCTTTCTTGCTTCTTCTCCAGCTCCTCCTTCTTTTGTCTCGCATCTGGCTTGTACCCTAAGCCGAAGCGGTCTTATTTGTCCATCAGCATTGGTGCCTTAACTCTTCCTTGAAGGTATTTTCTGCGTCTTCTTCCAGGTAAGACTCCTTTCCCAACCGTCAACTATAAGCTCATCCTCGTGGTTCTGAATATTTTTGGCACTAGGATCTTGTTTCCTTCAACAATGAAAGTTGTATTAACAAATTCCAATGATCGAAAGGAACATTCTATTGCCTCTTCATCCGCCTATGTATAGTGCATCACTAGTTACGGATGTAATGATATCCTCTTCAGCGTTTATTATTACCAGTCGACCCTCTGTTACTAGTTTTAGTTTTTGGTGCAACGATAACGGCACTGCCCCAACTGGATGAATCCGAGGCCTACCCAACAAGCAGTTATAAGAGGGTTTTGATATCTATTACCAAAAAATCTACCTCATATGTGTTTGGACCAATTAATAAAGGTATTTTATTCCTCCCCATCACCCTCCTTTCTGTACCATTGAATGCTCTCACTATATTTTGGCACGTCTTCATGTGAGAGCTATCCACTGACAATCTATTCAGTGTGGATAGAGACAAGATGTTCAACGCAGATTCACTGTCGATTAAAACTCTTGGCAATGTATATCCTTTGTAGCAGGTAGTGATATGTAGAGCCTTCGTGGATCCTATGCCCCCTGGAGGTATTTCATCATTATTGAAAAAGATGAAATTGTCGGCACTCAGATTGCTAATTAAACGGTCTAGCTTGTTTATAGAGATATCATTAGCGACATAAGTTTCATTTAACACCTTCATCAATGCATCGTAAGTTTCATTTAACACCTTCATCAATGCGCTACGATGTGTCTCTAAGCTCAAGAAAAAAGCTAGTCCTAATATACGAGCTGGTTGTTTGTGTAGCTGTTCTACAACACTATACTTGCTATGCTTCAAGAACTTCAAGAATTCTTCAGCCTCATTCTCAGTTACTAGCTCATTAACAGGTGATTCATGTCTAGCTGTTGATCCATCCAAATAGGCAGCCAAAAAAGCAATCAAAGTAGATGAGGATGTGTGTGATTGAATGTGGGGAAGCTTTTCCAGTTAGGGTTTAGATGCTACATTTTTAGATTTTAAGGTATGTCGTCTCTTCGTATCTTTCTTTGCTCTTAAAACTTGATTACTTTTTATATATCGGCCCATCAATTGCTTCATCTCTAAAGTCTAGGATACTGATTTTATGAAAATTTAGATTTTTTTTTAAATTTTAGAGATTTACGAAAATTTACAAAAAAATGAAGAATCTAATTAAAATTTTTAAATGTTCAATAATAAATTTAAAAAAAAATGAAGATTTAATTAAATTAAAAAAAGTAAAGGTATAATTTAAATTTTCAAAAGTTTTTAAGGCCAATATTGAAACAAAGAAAATCTATAAATTCTTTTATTCAAATAATTTATAAAATGAAATGAGGATAACATTATTCAAATAATGTATGGGCAAAGTCAGAAATTCAGTGTTGGGACCAATATAAAAATTTAAAATATTAAATAATGCGATTTAGATAAGAGTTTGAATGGGAAATGTATGAATTCGTAATTAATATGGGTAGTTATATATATCCATCATCTTCCACTTTTCTCTCAATTCTTCCATTTCATACTTTTCTTATCTGTTAGGGTTTTATTTTATTTGATTTAAAGAGGTTTCACGTTGGAGTTGATTTAAACTCATATGAAAGCTTTGAAAATGGTAGAAGTGAGGTGATTATAGCCCACATGGTTTCCTTTGAAAGCCTCGGTGATGTTAGTAGTTGTAGTGTTTAATGTTTTTTAGTTTTGTTTCGGGGAAGATTCAGAAGAGGATGGGGTAATCTATCATCTATCGATTTAGGTTACGTTTGTTTTAGAGTAGATCATGGCCGTGTCGGACCGAAAAAAAAAATTTAGATCTATTTTTTAGATCTAGGTTCAACTTGAAAAATGAACTTAAAATTTTGCTCAAATTAACCTAGATAGAAATATTAAAACTTGAGTCTTGCTCGCCTGTATTAAAATTTTTATATTATTATTTTTATATAAAAATAAATTTTAAAAAAATATAAAACATCAAATATACTATAAACATTAAAATAAATGTTTCTAAACAAGTTGAAAATAAATCAAAAAAAATTTATACTTAAATAACACTAGGATAGCCGTAAGTTAGCATGCAAATGTCTTTAAAATAGTAGCAAAATTAACAATAAAACATGAGTTATATAATATCCAAACAACAACAACAAGATAGTAACAATATAATAGCAAAATAACAACAAAAGTGTGGCAAAACAAGAGTTTTTTTTCGGGCTAGGCCCGAGCCAAAAAACTTACCCGAAGCTTGATGTATTTGAAAACGGGTCTTGTTTTTTTTTTGTCTCTGCCCATTTTCTAAGCCTATTGTTTTGCCCAAACTCTCACTTTTCGTGCCGGCCGAGTGGCCCGACTCATGACCAAGTCTAGTGCATAATGACACATTAGAATTGGAATAGCTAAATGAAGCAAAGTATAATTTAAACAAATACTCATATCTATATTATTAAAATATTTATATTTTATATATGAATTTTTTATTAAATATTGTTGTTACCGTAAGTTGCTTGTTTGCTTAAAATAACAAATGCAATGGAAGTGTTAGACTGTAGTGACCACTGCTGCTTAACACTGCAAAAAACTATGCAAACAAAAAAAAAATAACACTAAGGTTTGTTTACATAATTCAGTTTCCCTATGTTTGCGGAGCCTAATTCAATGAGTAATTCCACTATCTTTTATCACGAATACAATAAGTCACTTACATTCAAAGTCCTGTGAGGTAGGATCTGTTTCTCATTTTGTTCTACCATCCTTAACAAATCAGGAGATAGGTTATAATCTCGATCACCTTTAAAGTCCTAAGGTTCCTCTGGACACATATCCTGCTCAAAAGGAGACTCTGAGTTAGTGGCAGCGTTTCTTGTATCATCGTTAAAAATTACAATCCGTGGTTATGGCTTTTATAGGCATATATTACATATTAATTATTTTTTATATTTTTTTCTTGTTGCTTCTGTTGTTTCCACTGTTTTCGCTCTCTGTCCTTTTTGTTCTCTCTTTGTAGGTACCCATGGCAAGGTCAACGGCGTTGGAAAGCTGTGCCTTGTCATTTCGGTGAAAGGGCAGACGAGGTGTCAGACCTTGGGCGTCGAGTTCTCTGACGAGGCGGAAGCGGCGGTGTGGGTACCCTAGGGCTTTAGCGTTTCTAAAAACTTTAGGTTAGTTGGGCTTGGGATTGTGTAACACTGGGTTTGAGTTTTGTATTTAGGCCATTATTTTGTAAATGGACTTGGACTTTTTAATTTTTTGGTTTTTTATTTTGTTTATTTATTTCTTTAAGTTCTTTTACTGGAAATTCGTAAGAATCTTTAAGTTCTTTTATTCAGATAATTTATAAAATGAAATGAGGATAACATTAAAACAAAAGAAATTGAATAAAAGTAAAATAGAGCTTAATATATATGAAAGCTTTGTAAAAAGCCACATGAGTTTATTATTTATCAAGTTTAGCAAATGACTGATACAAAAATAATAGATAAATATTCCTATTGGTGGGATATATGCATCATAATTACTTATAGGCCAATAATGAATATTTATCTAACTACTTTGATACATTGTTTTAGATTACAAGATTGAAATCAAAAGATTGTTGTTTTTTTTGTAATCTTTAAAATATAACCTAATTCATATCTAATATTTATGGGCAAAACCAGAAATTCAGTGTTGGGGACCAATATAAAAATTTAAATATTAAAGGGGTGAAAGATAAAAATTTTGTTCTACAAAATGCTTAAATTGAATATTAAAGAATTGGAGAATGATTAAAACTCAAAATATTCCATTTAAGTTTAACCAAGGGGCAAGGGCCTGCTATGCCTATGCTAATATTATTTTTAAAATTTATGGATTCCATTTAATATAAAAAAGTCTTTATGTGTCCAAATCTAGCTCTACTTGAAATATTGGGTTTAAATTTTGTTTAAGTTTAGTTATATTTGTAAATAGTTAACTCGAGTTCGTTTTAAGTTTATTCATTATTTTTTTAAAAGTATTTAAAAAATATTTTATGCTATTTTTAATTTGATATTTAATATTTTTTTAAATTTTTATTTCATTAATAAACAATTTACATTATAGTAGTATATATTATTTTAGAATGAAATTTTATGTGATATAAATTACATAATATATAAAATAAGATATTTCGATATTAAAAATGGGTCGGTTGGAATGAACTCTAGCATTAAATATTAGAATCCAAGCTTGACCCGTAGTTTTGAACAAGCTTAAATTTTTTTATTATCAAAACTCATTTTTTTGACACAATTTAGGCATAATCTCTCCCCAACCCCCCATAAATAGGAGGATAATGCGCTTTAGCACATTTGAACCCATGTCTCGAGCTAAGGCTCAATCGACTATTAAACTCATTTTTTTGGTGAATTACAATAACAGGGCAAAACTCAAACAACATATGCAACTTGTGTGATTTGGACTTAGGACACACCTGGAACAGTGAACACCCTTAACCATCAGGTCATGATATTCCTATCAAACTCATTTTTTAAGTTTACCATTATTTTACTAACTCTCTTAAATATGAAATCTAACTTCTAACGAACACTTAATCGGTGGAATTTACTATAAATGTAAATTTAGATAAGAGTTGAATGGCAGATGTATGAATTTGACAAATCCTTTGTAATTAATATGGGTAGTTATATATATCCAGCATCTTCACTTTCCTCTCAATTATTCCATTTGGTACTTTTCGTATCTGTTAGGGTTTTATTTTATTTTATTTCTTTTGTTTTTATTTGATTTGATAATTCGTGAAATTTAAAGAGGTTTCACATTGGAATTGATTTAAACTCATATGAAAGCTTTGAAAATGGTAGAAGTGAGGTGATTATAGCCCACATGGTTTCCTTTGAAAGCCGCGGTGATATTAGTAGTTGTAGTGTTTAATGTTTTTTAGTTTTGTTTCGGGAAAGATTCAGAAGAGGTTAATCTATCATCTATCGATTTAGGTTACGTTTGTTTTAGAGTAGATCATGGCGGTGTCGGACCGAAAAAAATTTAGACCTATTTTTTAGACTTAGGTTTAACTTGAAAAATAAATTTAAAATTTTGCCTAAATTTAACCCAGATCGTGGTTTTGGATACTTTTGGCACTGAGATCTTGTTTCTTTCAACAATGAAAGTTGTATTAATAAATTCCAGTGATCGAAAGGAACATTCTATTGCCTCTTCATCCTCTCCTATGTATGGTGCATCACTAATTACGGATGTAATGATATCCTTTTCAACGTTTATTGTTACTAGTCGACCCTCTGTTACTAGTTTTAGTTTTTGGTGCAATGACGATGACATTGCCTTAGCCGAATGAATCCAAGGCCTACCCAACAAGCAGTTATAAGAGGGTTTTGATATCTATTACCATAAAATCTACCTCATATGTGTTCGGACCAATTAATAGAGGTATTTCAATCCTCTCCATCACCCTCCTTTCTGTACCATCAAATGTTCTCAATATATTTTGGCACGTCTTCATATGAGAGCTGTCGAAACCATTTTCTGATAAAACGAAAATTTAGTTGTCGACTTTAAAAAACAAATACTGGAGTCGCCACCGATCCTTTATTGAGGTGTGATCGGCTCACCTTAAAAACGATTCTGGTCTACGAAATTTGATAAAATGGGTTCGGGAGTCAGTTATGCACGAGGAAGGGTTAGCACCCTCGTAACTCCCAAAAATCGGTACCAAATTGATTATTTGATGTCTTAATGTCGAGGGTTAAAAAGATTTTTAAAATTCAAATGATGAAACTTGAAAAGGATAATCAATTGTTCAAGTCATGCGAAGAAATTGAGAACCAATACGTTAGGGTACAATTTCTCAAAATCCCCGAATTTTGAATATCACTTTTACTTTATAAGTAAATCTTCATTTCGAGGAAGCAATTATGTCATGCCCAATACGTTAGGACATAACAAATTAAGTTCCCAAAAATGATTTTTACATATATATTTTAAATAACGAATATTCTCGGTTATTTGGAATTAACAAAGAAAATCGGAACCCAATACGTTAGGGCTCAATTTTCCTCGAAAATCCCTAACTTTGAATATCGTTTTTATTTTAAAAACCTTTGAATCATAAAAAATGATTTTAATGTTTTGACAAAATCAAAATGTATTTGAAAAATATGTTAAAAATGTAAATGCGATATGAAACAAATATTTTAATTTTAATTATATGTATACATAAGTATGATATATGAATGAATTTTGCAAATATGTATATGTACTAATATGCATATACGCCTATATAAGTAAGCATAATAATAATACAATAATTAAACTAATAATAATGCAATAATAATAATAATATAAACAGTATTAACAATATAATAAAAAACTAAAAAACAAATTAAGGATTAAGTTAAAAAAACAAACAGAATTTGAGAGCTAAATTTGAAAATCAAAATAAGAGAGGGAGTAATTTAAACACGCGCAACTAGGGGGAGGACCAAAAAACAATTTACCCAAACCACTCAAAGCATTGTGCAACATTGGATTAAATCAAAACATTAACAATGCTTCATGGAAAACTCTGAAAAGATAAAAAAGGAAAACAGTGATTTTGAAAACCATAAAAAAATAAAGGGCCTAAATTATAAATAACCCATCAACTTAAAATCAAATAAAAAACCCCCTTTTTAAGCCCTAAAAACCATTTTCTTTCTTTCTTTGCTATTGCGCCGTAATGCTCTCCCTCTAAAAACTCCTCCCCTGCTCTGATGGCGACAAAACAAAGGAGCTTCAACGACGCCACACCGATACGTTTCCTTTACTCTCTTCCTTTATTCTTTTTTTTTGTTTTTTGTTTTTAGAAACGAAAGAAAAACAAAAATAAAATGAAAATAGTAAAAGAACAAAAGAGAAAAAAAAACAAGAAGCCCTCACCTCCCAAATCTGTTTTTTCCTCTTGTATTTTCTTTTTAATTTTTCAATCAAAATTTTGCTAACCCCTGTTACAGAAATCGACTAGCTTTTTATAGCCAAAACCATTTACAAATTGCTGTATGTATATCCTATTAGTGCTGTTCGTCGCTTCTTTGTTGCAGGTACGTGCATGTGTGGGAGTTGCTACGACGTGGGGCGTTGTTGCGAGGGAAGAACGTGGGCAGTTGCGACGCCGGCTTGCTAACTGCTAGGGTTTCTGATTTTGTTTTGTTTGGGCCACTCTGTAATTGGGTTAAAAAATGGGCTTATAATTCGGTTATTGGGTCAGGGTGTTATTGGGTTTAAAACTGGGTCTGTAATTTATTGTATTTTTATTTTAAGGTTTATGCATTTGGGCCCGGGCTAAAATGGCCTATTACAAGAGCTATCTACTGGCAATCTATTCAATGTGGATAAAGGTAAGACGTTCAATGCAGATCCATTGTCGATTAACACTTCTAGCAATGTATATCCTTTGCAGCGGGTAGGATGTGTAGAGCCTTCGAGGATTCCATGCCCTCTGGAGGTATTTCATCATCATTGAAAAAGATGAAATTGTCGACATTCAGATTTTTAATCAAACGGTCTAGCTTGTTTACAGAGATATCATTAACGACATAAGTTTCATTTAACACCATCAACGCGCTATGATGTGTCTCTGAGCTCAAGAGCAAAGCTAGCCCTGATATACGAGTTGGTTATTTGTGTAGTTGTTCTACAACACTATATTTGCTATGTTTCAAGAACTTCAAGAATTCTTTAGCCTCATTCTTAGTTACTAGCTCATTAACAAGTGATTCACATCTAGCCGTTTTTTCTTTCTTATGCTCAATTGCTAGAGTTTTTTCCTTAATGGGCTTGGTTCTCGCACTTGCAGGGTCATAGCGTCTTCCACTGCGCGTGAAGAAACCAATATCCTGGCCCACTTTTGAAGTGCCAACCGAGTTCTCCTCTCTTAGGGTCATCATGTTACAATCATAATTCTACGGTACCCTTTTGCTATCCTTGTAGGGAAAAACCACTGGTTTCTGAATTATAACTCTTGGCGCAGCTTCTGTTCCCGCTTCAATATTTCTTGGTCATGAAATAATCACCACTAGGTGGTTGACCTTGTAGACCTTCTCCGTTGATCCTTTTTCTGACGCGCAAACATCTCCTCCTTCCAACCCTTTGACACCTTCAAAGAATTCCAATTCTTTGTTATCCATCAGACTTTGTACTAGAGCTCTGAACTCAACGCACTCTTAGATTTCATTACCTTCTTTAATGTGGAACTTACAGTGGCTTCTCACTCCTTTGGGCATCCCTTCTGAATCTTGAATGATTAATCCCATGTCTATCATTTTTTGCTAAATTCATTTTAGTAGGGATTTCACTTTTGCAACATCAGTTTTGGTACTCTTTCTTCCACTCTCAATTATCGTGTTTACCTCTTGGTCAAAATGACTGGGTAACGGATTTTCTACCACATTAGGTCTTGAAGGATCATCGAACCTTACAATCTCTATCTTGATGAACCTCTCAATCAACTTTTTGAATGCAGTGCGTTCTCAATTGAGTGTCCCATTATTCTTGCGTGGTACTCACATTGAGCATTCGCATCATACCATTTTGGGAACAGAGGTTGCATGGATTTTAAGTAAAACGGGGATACCACATGCTCGTTGAACAAAATCTGGTATAACTCTCTACATATCATCGGGATGGGTGTGAATTAGAGTTTTTCCTTGTTTGGCCTTGAGTTAGATTCTTGCCTCGAAGGGCCTTGATGGCTGGTTATCACGGTCTTTGGTTGACCTGCAGTGACCGATTTTGAATAGCTTTTATTATACACACTCGCGGTGTTTACTTCATTTTCTTTCTTTTTTTGGGGCAGACTTTTTAGCATTTTCCCACTCTTTACTACATTAACAATCATTTCTCCGGATATTACTATATCTAAGAAGCTCTTGGTAACACTTCCCAGCATATGGTTAATGAACGGAGCTTTCAGAGTGTTTATGAAAAGCATTGTTGTCTCATTCTCCAAAAGAGGTGGCTGAACTTGCGTTGCCACCTCTCTCCATCTCTGAGTGTATTGCCTAAAGTTTTCACTTTGTTTCTTCTTCATGTTTTGCAGCGTAATTCTATCGGGTGTCATGTCGGTTACATGGCTGTATTGTTTCATGAAAGCTTGTGCCAAGTCTTTCCATGAGTTGATTTTGGCATGGCTTAGCTGATTGTACCATTTGGTAACTGACCCGATCAAACTATCCTGGAAGCAGTGGATTAACAATTGTTCGTTATTGATGCATCCCGTCACTAGTCACCGGGTCGAGCTCTGCTGTTCTCGGTGGCTGAAATCCTCAAAATGATTCCCCCTTTGATCGTTTCAGCTCCTAGAATCCAAATCTGGGGTCGATATTTCCCAAAAAATTCACTGAATCGTAAAAATCCCAAAAGAAACCTTTCGGTTTATGAGTTTCGAAAACCTTTTCATTAGAAAAGGAGTCATCTTACATCGGAGATGAAGACCTCATAGCGACGACGAACAAGTAAAAGGTTCTATTTTTTATTCTATTTTTTGAATGTAAAAAAAATGAATCACCTTTTTCTTTTAACTTTTTTGTTCTTTGTATTTTCTCTGTTCTTTGATTGCTTTGTGAAAAAATTACAATCCGTGGTTATGGCTTTTATAGCCATTATTACATATCAATTATTTTTTTTTATATTTTTTCTTGTTGCTTCTGCTGTTTCCACAGTTTTCGCTCTTTATCCTTTTCGTTCTCTCTTTGTAGGTACCCATGGCAAGGTCAACGGCGCTAGAAAGTTGTGCCTTGCCATTTTGGTGAAAGGGCAGATGAGGTATCAGACCTCGGGCATCAAGTTCACCGACGAGGCGGAAGCAGCGGTATGAGTACCCTAGGGCTTTAGGGTTTCTAAAAACTTTAGGTTAGTTGGGCTTGGGCTTATGTAACATTGGGTTTGGGTTAGAGTTTTGTATTTGGGTCGTTATTTTGTAAATGAACTTGGACTTTTTTATTTTTTGGTTTTTTATTTTGTTTATTTATTTCTTGGTTTTGGGCTGGATGAAATTGGGCCCTTACAACTATCATCCATTAATTGAATTTTTAGTGAGTAATTTATAAAAATAACAAGTTGAAATGACATTACACATATAATAATATGTTTCCTATATCAGATTTTGGAAATAGAAAGACTTAACTGAATGAATTTAATAGTTATCGTTTGGTGAGGACTGGAATTTTAAATTCTGTAAAATTCAAAGACGAAAAATGATAAATTAAAATATTAAAATTAAATCTACAACTTTCACAAAGTACATAGACTGATGACAGAATTTAACCTATCATCTATTACCAAAAAGAATATCAATATAATCAATTTTATTAGTATATTGGGAATATAAGCATCAAAACTAATTATAGGCTAATAATGAATATAAATATAATCTCTTTCATTAGTATATTGGATATGAATATACAAGATGTTCATCACAGTTCTAAGTTGGTAAGATGAATTCGAAAATTTTACATGTAATTTATATTATATATCTTTAGTGAATTTTTTAATTATGTAATCGTGATTAAAAAAGTGTCATATCTAATTTAAATTTTTTTCTTTCTTAATTACGGCTAGTATTATTTTAGTAATATCATATATAAATGTGAATTTATGTATTCAGTTGAGTTATAAATGTATAAAGTTGGCCCTATTAACAGGCATTTTGACACGTGGTTCAGTTGTAATTAATATAGGCAGTACATCGCATTCAACCAATTAAGGCTCATTAATAAGATTGTGGGTAGGGTTGTTTGAATTTATGCCAAATTATGGTTCTGATAATTTTATTATTTTAGTAATATTATACATAAAATTTGTAGATCACATCGACTATAAATGTGAGTTTATGTATTCAGTTGAGTGTCAATGTTTAAAACTATGCATTTGACAAATGTTTCAATTGTCATTAATATAGGTAGTACATCAGTTTCAACCAATGTAATCAAACTTAATGTTGATGCTAAATTATGATTTTGATATTTTTATTATTTTTTGTTATGAATATTTTATTATTAGGTGGATATTTATCGAGATCAAGATAAATTTGGTGTACATTAAAACTCTAATATTCATTAAGAGTAGACTTCTTATGTCCATATATAATAACTTTGGAAAACCATAGTCTATGTCCCTATTGATGAGGAATCTCTTATTTTTGATTATTTTATTCTCTTTGTTATATATTTCATAACACATTATCAACACAATTTTTTCCTTCTTAATTGTTTCCCTACCCCAAACAAAATTATGAAGCTAGAATCGAACCAAGCCTTAAAAGATTAAAGCTCCTTCCTTAACCATTCAAATATTTTTATTATTTGATTAACTTGTTTTATTTCTATCTTTTTGAGAATACTGAAAAATTCTATTTCAATATTGATTTTAATAATTGATATTAGATTTATCGAGTAAAATTTAGATTAATAGGGAGCTTCGATGTATTTTTTTAGGTCTAGGACTTCAACTATTTAGCTACATCAAAATTATATTAATAAAATTCATAATTGGTAATTAAAATTTTCTTTTTTGAGATTATATTTTGATGGACAATATTGGATTGAATAGGATATGGTCTACCTATAATGGAGTATAACCTAAACCCATTAAAATTATTAAAAAGGAATTACCAAAAAATTATCAATCCATTCGTAGTTTATATATATATATATATATATAAAAGTTTTTTCCCCCTATAAAAACAACTACTTCTATAATTTAAAAATGGCATTCTACCATTAAAAAAATGGCATTTGGCCATTTGAGCAAAAATAGGGCTTTTTCTTTGTTATCATACTTGATGATATTTCGTCATTGATGAAATTAATAGCACTCGAATATTAAGAGAAATAAGTTTTTTTTTAGATAATGCAAAACTTTTAAAGAGAACGATAAGAGTTTTCAAGGATAGATATAAATTATCTTAGCAATGTGATATAAAAGATCATTGGTCACATACCCGTCGTATGTCTAAATAATTCGTTTTTATTAATATTCTTTAAAGGAAAAAAATATGTCTTGTTGGCAATGTAGCAATGAATAGAGGAAAAAAAATATTTTTGCTGATTTTTAGCTTTACTTTATAGAAAAATAATTAGATTATAACTTTTATGTAAACTTAAATATAAATTTAAATTTTGCTTAGGTTAAGGCTATCGAATAGAGGAAAAAAAACTTTGAGAGAGCATAAATTTGTTGAAGTTAAGAACATATATGTGTGCATTATTTTTGTGAGCAATCAAGAGAGTCTCTTGGATTGCAAAACTAAGTTTTTGTGGAGGAAGCTTAGTGGGAGAGTGATCTAGTCTTTGTACAACAGTATGGTCTCTAAATTAGTGAGAGCTAGACCGATGTTAGGATTTAAATAATTAGTTGTACTATGAGAAGGGTAGTGAATCATTGCTCTGGGTAAGGCTCCACAGACGTAGGGTCCGTTTGTTTACATGTAAAAGGTTTTACGGAAAATATTTTATGCATTTTCCTGTGTTTGTTTCACAGAAAACAGCTTGGTCAACAGAAAATGACTTACAGGTCAACGGAAAATAAGTCTTTTTCCTTGTAAAATGACTTACCCTTTTGAAAAGCGTAAGTCATTTTCCGGAAAAGAGCTACTCAATAGATAATTTTACTTTTATATAAAAATTAACTTAAATCAAGTTTAATATTATTATATTGATAATAATTTTATTTTTATTTTTAAAAATATTTAAAATATTAATATAAATATTATATTTTTAATATTATTAAACATACGTATTTAATTATTTACATTTAGTCATATAATAAATTATTAATATAATTAATATAATTTATTATTTTTAATAAATGATTTGATATTTAAATTTTATTTTAATATTAAATTTTAAAAATAATAATTTTAAATAATATTATTCACATATTATTGAAAATATCAATATTAATATTTTAATACTAAATATTTATTACAATTATAAATATATTAATAATAAATGTTTTATAGTATAAATGTTAAAATATGTCACAAGTCTATATACTCTTCATAAATTTGCAATTTAGTTTCTGTACTTTTATTTTCAAGAATTTAGTCTCTTTACTTTCCAGATTTGAAAATCAAGTCCAACTGCTGACATTGTTGATTTTTTTTTGTCAATTTTGTTAATGTCACATTTTTAAATAAAAAAAATACTTAGTTGGTAGTCATGTAACTAAAAAATAATCGTTGCAATGAACCTAAATTTAACAAAATATTTTTAATATATGTAAAAACAATGTAAAATATAAAATTATAGATATAAAATGAACTCAATTAAACAATGAAAAATAAAAAAAATCTCAAATGTATGTTTATTTAATTGAAAACGACTTTTATGAAATATTTTTAAAGAACCTGCCAAACAAAAGAAAATATTTTACACAGATTCATCCAAACACCAGAAATATTAGCTTTTCCAGAAAAGTAAGTCATTTTTCAGAAATCATTTTCCGAAAGTCATTTTTAGTGAAACAAACGGAGCCGTAAACTGAGGTCAAACTACATAAACAATCTTGGTGTTCATCTTTATTTTTTTTTTGCACTTTTGATTTCGTGGTTGAAATTGTGGCCACAATTCCAAACATCATTTTAGCCACAATTTCAATTTGCTAAGTAAGTAATCCCCTCGTTTCTACATAAAACATTATTTAAATAATATCAATAATTTATAAATTTAAATATTTAAAATATTTAAATCACACACTCTGCTATATATGAGTTTTATAAAAGTAATAAAATTTAACAATAAAAAAATAACGTCATATCAATGTATCTAAATTTAATTTTATAAAACTATTAAATATTTAAAATTTCTAAATAATATTGTTTCAAAGTTATATATTATTTATAAATTTAGAATAATTAATTTTATTATTAATTAAAATTATATAGGTGAAGATATGCATAACAAGAACTGTTATTTAAATATAAAATTAAAATTGAATTTTAAATAATAATAAATCAAATCTTAATTCTAATTAATAAATTATGTAGAGGTTGATTTTAAATAATAATAGTATTTTAATTAATTAAATATAAATATATATTTTTTGCTTATTATTTTAATTTTAATTAGAGATGGAAGTATTGAGGAAAGAAGCTCTTATGTTTTGGGATATTTGTAGATTTAATTGTTTAATTGTTTTCCTTTTCAATTTAGCCCTACCTTTTATTTAAAATTCACTTGGTAGTTACATGATAATAATAAAAATAATGTTGCAAATACTAATTAGGATTATTTTTGAAAAACCACTCATTTGAACTTGTCATGACAAAGTAATTTTTTTGTTGAAATAATAATATTAAAAAAAATTGATCTTAACATTTTGATTGAAATAATTAATATTTTTAACTATTAAGATTAACTAATGACATTATAAAAGTAAAGGGATCAAATTAAAATATATAGATTAAATCTCAAGTTTCAGTATAGTATAAAGGCTAAAATTAAAATTTGACCATTATCTTATAATGTAACAAAAGCAACGCAAACTTAAAAGAATTGGGAAGCCGTGTCAGTCTAGACTCTTAGAGCATTGAAATCATATATACTAACATGACATTTTAATCGAAAAGTTAATAATATTAACTACTTGGACAAATTAATAAAATTATTAGAAAAAAATATTGGGACTAAATTATGTTAGAAAGTAAAGCATAGAGATTAAATATAAAATTTAAGAATGTAGAGAGACCATAATTAAAATTTAACCAAAAAAAATCATGATAGGTGAAGGACATGAACCTTCCTTTTATGGATAATAGTATAATTGCCCCACTTTAGGTGGGAAATTTATTATAAAATTTTTCTTTTAATACAAATTTAATAACAAGTTTATTACAAAAATTGGAGATATTATAATTTAAAATTGTAAATTTAGTTTTAAATATTAAATTAATAATTTTTTTCAATTATTATCATTCTATAATTCATAAATTTTATCTCTTTCTTTTTTCCCAAAAAATATACTTTATTTTGATCTAATAAAATAGATTCATTAGTCAAAGACATGGACCCAACAGAAAATGCTAAATGCTTCAGATAGAGAAAGGGGTGTGCATAATTCGGGTAAAATCGAAAAAATTCGGTTAACCGATCGAATTCAGTTAATTAGTCGGTTAACCGAATTTTTTTGGTTTAACCAAAAAATTAATAAATAAAATTATCCAACCCAACCCAATAAAACTAAAACTAAATTCTACCCAATTACCAACCCAATAAAAATAAAACTAAAGTCTAACTCTAAGTCTCTACCCAATTACACATTTTTTTTTTAGGTTTAATGCAAATGGAGATTTTTTGGTGAGAAGAAATGGATATAAATGGAGAATATTAAAGACTTACATTTCAATTATGTGTTGATTTCAAGAATTATGTAATATTTTTAATTATGTAGTTATTCAATTCGGGTAATTCAAGTAATTCGGTTAATTCAGTTAATTTTTAACCAAAAATAAAAACCATACAATTTTCAGTTAATTCGGTTAACTGACCTAATTAACTGAAAAAATTTCGGTTTGACTAATGTTTTTTTAAAAAAATTCGGTTCGGTTAACGGTTAAAAATTTTAGAAGGTCGGTTAATTTGGTTATAGTTATTTCGAGTTAGTTAACCGGTCGGTTAATCGAATGCACACCCCTAGATAGAGACCTGATCACATAAATAACAAAACAGGAGGGACCCTATGTCGAAACTCTTTTTTTATTGACTTATTTAAAAACGAAAGTGGGAGTCGTCACCAATCCTTTTTTATGTGAGTTGTGATCGAATCATCTCGTAATTTGATCGTTTTAATAAAAGGTTTAATTTGCTAAAAAATGAGTTTTGGTCTACAAAATTTAGAAAATGGGTTCGATAGTCAGTTATGCGCGAGGAAGGATTGACACCCTCATGACGCCCAAAATTGGTACCTAGTTGATTACTTGATGTCTTATTGTCGAGAATTAAAAATTTGAAGAGAATTTAAAAACATGATCCTACTTTGCATAACGTTGCTCTTAATTAAAATCACTTGAATAAATCTAAATGTGTGTAAGAGGCCCTCTTATCTCGAGGTAACAAAAATGTCATATCCCGTAAGTTAGGACACATCATCTTAAATCCTCGAAAATAAGCTTGCTCTTTATTTAATTACTATTTAAATCTCATGTGTTTTAATTTTAAAAGGGATGTCCGGTTATCTAGGTTCAAGGAGAAAGTTCGAACCCTGTAAGTTAGGACAAGACTTCTCAAATCTCCAAATACGGGACATTGCTTTAATTTTAAAATTTCCTTTATTAAGTAATAACAAATGTTTGTACTTTTTGAATTAGTTAATTTTAGTGTTTGTAGTTTTCAAAATTTGAAATTTTAGCCTAGACCCAAACAATAGAAGTTAAATATGTTTGGCTAAATTCAATTGTTAATCTTGTACTGTATATAGGTCTAGATTTAGTCCATATATTAGATTATTCTAAGTCCCTATATCATCAAAATTTAAAATTTCAACCCTGGCACAAATGACTATCATCCATTAATTGAATTTTTAGTGAGCAATTTGTAAAAATAACAAGTTGACACGGCATTACACATATGATATCATGTTTCCCACATCAGATTTTTGGAAATAGAAAAACTTAAGTGCATGAATTTAATAGTTATCATTTGATGAGGATTGAAATTTTAAATTTTATAAAATTCAAAGACTAAAAATGATAAATTAAATTACAAGAATTAAATCCACGACTTTCACAAAGTACATGTACTGATGACAAGATTTAACTTATAACCTATTACCAAAAATATTATATATTCAGTTGAGTGATAAATGTATAAAGTTGGCCCTATTAATGGTCATCTGACAACTGCTTCAATTGTTATTAATATAGGTAGTACATCACATTCAACTAATGTAATGAAAGTGAAGGTTGATAGTTCAGTTCAAGGCTCATTGAGTGTATTGTTGGTAAGGTTGTTTGAATTTATGCCAAATTATGGTTTTGATATTATTATTTTTAATTTAATTTGATATAAATTTATCTTATGTTATGAATATTTTATTATTAAGTGGATGTTGATCAAAATCAAGATAAGTTTGATATATATGAAAACTCTAATGTTCATTAAGAGTAGAATTCTACGTAATTTATACTTCTTATATCTATAAATATAGACTTTGGAGAAGTATTATATACATCCCTATTGATAAATAAAATTATATTCTCTTTTACTCTCCTATTTTTGATTATTTTACTCTCTTTATTATTTATTTCATAATACATTATTAGTAGTTTTCGTCTACACTTTTTATTCTTAATTATTTCCCTAAACCCAAACAATGTTATGAAAAAATGTTCCATAACCCAGCTAGAATCGAATCCAAGCCTTAAAATATACTAAATGTTTTTATGTAAAGAAATCTATAAATCCAATAGCTGCTATAGAGAAGAAAAAAAAAGCAATGCTGGTGGGAAAGATTCAAACCAAAACCTTTAATGCTCCTAACACGAGTCTATTTTAGTATATTATTAAATTTTGGTTTAGGAATTTTATTGACTTCAATTTATTTAAGGTACAAGTTTAATCATTTTAAAATTAGTGGTGTTAAAAAATAGGTATTGGAATTTTGTTTTCATAAATCGAGTTTGTAAATATTTTTATTAAATATTTGCGGAGTTATGGTTTTGGTGAATTAAGTTTTTAAATTGATAATTTTACCAAATTAAGATACAAAGACTAAATTGTAAAAGTAGTAAAAGTTAATCGCTGTAAATTTTTAATTAATTGAAGGATGAATTGACCAATTAAACCTTCTTTAAAATGTTAAACGGTGGTGGATGACACTTAACATCCACCAAGTTTGTTAATTAGGTTTATGTTTAGTTAAATAATTGCTAATTGAATTAATTATAACTTAAACTAAATATATAAGTTAAAAATTAGAAGAAAACAATCATTCTTTCATCTTTTCCTCTCAAAACCCGAATGTAAGAAAGGAGAAAATCCTTCGTCACGTTCAAGCTTTGGTCCCTGGTAAGCCATTTCAAGTTTGTTTCTTGTAATTTTTATATTTTTGAGGTTTAGGGTGCTTGATTTAGTTAGCTCGTATATCAATTTGTGAAACTGTTAAAGTTTTCAAAAGTTTTCATTGTTAATTCTTGAAGCTTTTGGTGCTAAATTGTTATATTTTAGCTTAGATATGAAAATGACTAATTTATAAGGCGAGAATTGTTACTTTTGAACATAGGGACTAAAGTGTAATAAAATCAAAATTGGCATGAAATTTCTCTAAATATGGATATTAAAGAGTTGTAGAAGGATGTAATTGAGATTGATTTTGAAAAAAAAACTCAAATTTGTAAATTATGAAAATTTCAATTTTAGGGACTAAATTGAATAAAATACAAACTTTAGGGAACCTTTATCTATCGAGGAAAAGAGAAAATTACTGATTTGTCCTTGTAGTTCAACTTGCTGCTGATTTTCAGGTAAATTCATGTGGTACAAACATATTTAATTTGTTATATAATTGAATTATGTATGTATGAATGTTTAATTATACTCTGAAATCTTTATGATTTAGTAACAAAAGGTGAGATTACTTGATGTCTTAGTGTCGAGAATTGAAAATTTGAAGAGAATTTAAAAACATGATCCTACTTTGTATAACGTTGCTCTTAATTAAAATCACTTGAATAAATCTAAACGTGTGTAAGAGACCCTCTTATCTCGAGGTAACAAAAATGTCATATCCCGTAAGTTAGGACATAGCATCTCGAATCCTCAAAAATAAGCTTGCTCTTTATTTAATTACTATTTAAATCTCATGTGTTTTAATTTTAAAAGGGATGTCCGGTTATCTAGGTTCAAGGAGAAAGTCGAACCCCGTAAGTTAGGGCATGACTTCTCAAATCTCCAAATACGGGACATTGCCTTAATTTTAAAATTTCCTTTATTAAGTAATAACAAATGTAACATTTAAAACAATGTATATTTATCTTACTTGGGGTATAGTATAAAGACGACCAATTATACTTAAACATAACGTATAATGTAGTGATGATGAGATAATATAGAATGACAATATGGGTATGATATATAACAAATAAATAAGAGAATGATATAATAGTACTAATGTAACTATAATAATCATAATAATATTAATTATCAAATCATAATAATGATAAAATAAATAAGGTAATTTAAAACAAATAAAATGAAAGATGTATGAGAATATGTATAAATAAATAACGAGCGAAAAATGAACTAAATGAGTGAAAAATGTACAAGTATGAACAACATCAATTTTAAGAAAAATAAGAAGTAAGACAATAATAAATGAGTAAATAATAGTAAAAAAAATTGCATGAAAAGCTGAATTTGCAATAAAAAATAAATAAGTAAATAATAATAAAAAATTTCATGAAAAACTAAAATTAAATAAATGAGGGACTGAATTGAAATTTAAATAAAATTACAAGTATAAAACATAATAAATAAAATAAATTAAATAGTAAAACAAAATAAAGGACCAAAACGAAATGAGCGAAAAGGATAAGGGACTAATTGGGAAAATATCCCAAACCCTACCAAACGTGCCGTTCCCTTTGGCAAATCAAGGGACTAAATTAAAAATGAAATAAAATTAAATGGTCCAATCTAAAAGAAAAAAAAGAATTAGGACCAGATTGAAAATGATTCCAAAAGCGTAGATACCAGGGACATAAATAAACTAATGCCAAGAAAACACTTGGATATTAGGACAAATCGGGTAAGGTCTCCGGGTTGGCTTCAAAACGACACCATTTAGGATGTCTATTTCCCATAAATTGTCCAAGGACCAAAATAAAAATAAAATAAAATTAAGTGGTCAAATTTAAAAAATAAAAGAATAAAATAGGGCCTAATTGAAACTCACTGTAAAATCGGAAGGACCCATAGAGCAATTAGACCCCTATGTAAAAAACGTGCGGATCTTGCATGGTTCGGGTCGGGTCTCGGGTCGGCGATCGGGTCGTATCAAAACGACGTCATTTTGGTACTTATGAACATTGGCCAAAACGACGTCGTTTTGCCTCACCTATATATGTCGAAAAACCTAAAAAAAAGCATTATATTTTTGTTTTTTTTTTAAAAAAAACTGAGAGCTCTTTCATTCTCTCTCGTCTTTTCCTACCTTCAGCCCAGACACTGGTGAGCCTCCGTCGTGACTTTGTTGTGGTGAGAAAATGAAAATGTTTTTAGTCCTTTTTAAATTTTTTAAAAACCTCGATCTAAACCAAACATATTTTTTTGAAATCGAAAAAAAAGAAAAAGAAACGCGAAGGAAAACCTTCAGTCTTGCCACGTTCCAAACCCTTGTCAGAACCCTAATGGGTTCTGAGATATTCGAAGTGCTGGAGGTTGTCCTGGATAGCGGCGGAAGGTGGAATGACAAGTGAGAACCCTTCCTCTCCCTCTTTTTTTTTTATGTATTTATTACATCTTTTCAAACCAAAAAAAAAGACTACATTTATGTTTTTTAAAAATCTTGTTTTTATTTCTTTCCCTGTTTTTTTTTGTATCCGATCGTTTCTTCTTTCTTTTACATTGATCGTCATGGCTTTTATAGCCATAATATTTACATTGTTCACTGTTTATTATTTCTGCTTTACTACTGTTTCTCTGCTGCCATCTCTTTGTTGTTTCTGTCTCTTCTTCGTCCTTTTTTGCAGGTACTGGCGCGCGGTCAACGGAGAGGAAAGAGGCCTGCTCTGGCCATTTTGGTGAAACGGCGGCCAAGGCGCATCAGGCCTCGGGACGAGAAGCACTGACGCGGCAGCGGCGCACATGGGATTAGTGTTTTAGTTTTACTGAAAAATATTTAAGCGTTCCGGGCCACTAGGCTTGTAATTTTGGGTTACGATTGTTGTTTTAGGCTTGATATGTAATTGGACTTTGGGACTGATAATTTGTATTTGTATTTTTATTTTTTAGTTTTTGTTTAGGGCCTAGATAAAATTGGGCCCTTACACCCTAATCCTAGAATTAGTCTCTTATTCATTTCTCCCCAAATGACACTACAATTTCCACACCATGCCTTATGCATGGACCCTCTTTATTTTTAATGTTAAAATAATAATTTTCATTCACAAGATTAAGTGCTATAGTAGAGTACATTTCATTTCTCCCCAAATGACACTACAATTTCCACACCATGCCTTATGCATGGAGTACCCTCTTTATTTTTAATGTTAAAATAATAATTTTCATTCACAAGATTAAGTGCTATAGTAGAGTACATTGTATTATCAATAAGAGATGTAAATTCAACTTCGAAGACTAACGGATATGACTAATACCAAAAGAAAATTCTTAAAAAATATTATTATTAGACCATAAAAGTCTCCAGCTTAAATTTTGCCCTTCATTTAATAATGTTAATAGTAGTAGTTGTCTTTACGTCTATATAAGTGGGAGGTTTTTAGTAACCATATTTTCATTCCTATTTTCTCCATTTATCAATGAAACTCAAAATTATTTAGTGATAAGCTGATCACTATCACTTACAATTCAAGAAAGAAAATGTGGAGGCTTAAGATAGGGGAAGGTGGCAACGATCCTTACCTTCACAGTACCAACAATTTTCTGGGAAGACAAACATGGAAGTTTGATCCAAATGCAGGCACAGATGAAGAACGAGCTGAGGTTGAAGAAGCTCGTCTTAACTTCTACAAAAATCGGTTCAATGTTCAGCCTAGTTCTGATCTCCTATGGCAATTGCAGGTATATCATTTTGCCTGGATATAACACTAAAATAATATGAAAGTAGGATTAAGTTGTTAAAATAATAATTCGGTGTTTCTAATTGATTTTGTTAAAAGAGTTATTGAAGTGATACTATTTCATCAAACATTCTTTTGAACTGGAAAAGTTATAGGTATGTTTGGTGAAGATGAAAATTGATATTTAATTTCAATTAAAGCATTTTCTGTTTTTACTTTAAAATTTGGAATTCGATGAAATATTTATTTTTAAGTCTGAGTTCGATTTTAAATATAATTGAATTATTCAAATTCAATAAATTTGTTTATCAAATTTCGTCAAACTTGATAATTTTTATATCTATTCAAGATCGATGGATTTATAACACGTATTATTCGATAAACATCGGGAATTTAACTTACAAATATGTTGCAGGAAAATTAGTTAATGTTGCAACACGTTTCATCTGTATGATAATACTATGGTGCTGAACAAAACACTAACACTCATCGTCTTCACTGGTCAGAGAGGCTGCATTTTTATATTTTATGAGATTTTTGTGAACTGTACAATCTGTCTTTTGGGTTGATGGGGACAGTGACGGATGAGGAAGATATGTCGGAGGCTTGATTAGGGTTTTATTCTGGACAGGAAAGGGAGGCTTAAATGCACTGGAAAGTTTTCTTTGAAAAGACAAAACAATTAAATTCATAAAAGCAAAAATAAACAAATAGAGGAACATTTGAATTTTCTGCGAGAATAATCAGCACAATTAAATTATATCTAAATTGCCTTGGTTAATTATTTATTTATATTAATTTATAAAATAAAAAATTAAAGTTTAAAATATATTTTATTTCAAATTTTTATATGCTTTTTATATTTGGAATTTAGTCTTTCTTTTTTAGGAATATAATTCTTTACTTTTTGGATTTAAAATTTGAGGTTCAATTGTTTCCACCATTAAATTTCTTTTATAAATACTGATTAGAATTTTTCTTAAAAACATCCATTCAAATTCATTATGATAATTTTTTTTTTGTTGGACTCGTGTTCGTAAGAAAAAAATGATGGCAGTATTTTGATTGAAATAGTTAATAGCATTAATTATTTAGACTAATTAATGACATCATAAAAATAGAAGGACCAGATTATATCAAAAATTAAAATATATAGACTAAATCTTGAGTTTTAGTATAGTTTGTCGGCCAAAATTGAAATTTGGCCATTGTTTTATATTGTAACCTAGAAGAAATAAGAAGTCATTTCATTCTTTAGTACTTCTAGAATATTTAAATGATATATAATAACATAATATTTTAATCAAAAAATTAAAATATTAATTATTTGGACTAACTAATAATATTATAAAAATAAAGTCATTAAATTATGTTACAAATTAAATTATAAAAATTATAATATAAAACTAAAACTAGAAAAGAACTTCATGATGGGTGTGCCACTTGTCGACAAAGGACAAGAGGAAGTTCTTCTTGGCCTTCCTTTTATATAAAGGTATATAGATAAGACATTAATCTATTTTTCTGACCCATTCATGCTCTGTTTTTTAATTATAAAATATTTAGGATGGGATGAGATAACACGGTTTGGATTCGTGTCAAATAGGTGTTTGACAAGAGTTTTAATTAACATTATGTATAAGTTAAGATAATAGTTAGTGCTTTTCTTAACTTATATATTTTTATAGATATAATCAACATTATAGTATTGGGTAATTATTTGATACGCATGTGATGAACATTTTTAATTCCCCATGTGGAGTTGAGACTTTGTCACACGTTTAATCTATTTATTTACTTTTTTAAGTACAATTTAAAGACACATAACAAAATTTTAATCCCGCTTGTGAAGTTAAAAATTTTCGTCTCTAGTTTACCAAATAATTACTTGTATAGATTTATATTGAAAACTAATTATAAGTTAAATGTCTAATTGAAAATACATCTCGATCGGTTTGTCTAAACTTAGGGGCTAGGCTTTGAGAAATCTTGAGAATACTTGGGATAATTTGATTAAAAAAATCAGTTATAGAAATTATGATATATATAATAGTAAAATGTATCTTTCTTTTCATTTTCTCAATCAATTTACATACTAAAAATTGGATGAAAAATACCTAGAAAGACTCGTTATAGCTAAATCATGTATGTTGAATGCAGTTTCTAAGAGAAAAAAAGATGAAACAAACCATTCCCCAACCGAAGATAGAGGATGGAGAAGAAGTGACATATGAAGCTACAACTGCAGCAGTGAAGAGAAGTGTGCACCTATTTTCAGCTCTACAATCAATACATGGCCATTGGCCAGCTGAGAATGCTGGCCCCATGTTTTATTTTCCTCCTTTGGTCATTCCTCTTATTCCTTTCCCTTTATTCATATTATATATATATATTATTTCTAATTTTCCTTGCATAAAATCACAAATTTTTATGCAAATCTTATCCTAATCTTTGCAGGTCATGTCATTATATATCACAGGACATCTCAATACTATATTCTCTGCAGAACATCGCAAAGAAATTCTCCGTTACATTTATTGTCATCAGGTTATAAATTTGATCTTGTTTTTTCTAAGTAAACAAAGGGTGTCTTTGTTCTTCATTTGAGTATATATAACATATGGTTAGGTGTATACGCATTAAACTGTGGACAAGTATTAATAAATATTAAAATTTGGATTTGAATGGCAGAATGAGGATGGAGGATGGGGATTATACATAGGGGGTCACAGCACCATGTTTTGCACAGCTCTCAACTACATCTGTATGCGATTATTGGGAGTAGGACCTGATGGTGGCCTCAATAATGCTTGTGAGAGAGGCCGAAAATGGATTCTTGATCGTGGGGGTGTCACTACTATTTCTTCTTGGGGGAAGACTTGGCTTTCAGTATGTCATCTTTCTTCTTTTACAACAATATTTACTATCAAACTTAATTCTTTTTATATTATATATATTTGATACTTCTATTTAATTTGGTTGTAGATACTGGGTGTTTACGAATGGTCAGGCTGCCATCCAATGCCTCCGGAGTTTTGGCTCTTTCCTTCTTATTTTCCCGTTCATCCAGGTTTACAATGTTTATTTGTTTGTGATCAATTCAAAATATGTATAATATATATTGACTGTTAGGCAAGAACCTAGGGGTGGTATGGCCTAGGTCCCTAAAATAGAATATTTTGGTCTTTTAAAATTTTAAATTAATAAAGGTAAAATTTCACTTTACCTTCCCTAAAAATGATAAAATTTTGATTTAATCTTTTAAAAATTACAGTTTTACTATTATAAAAATTACAATTTAATTTCGGCCTCCTAAAAATAATTTTTAGATTTGCCCCTGTTGACTGTATATTGCTTAAGTGAATTAAATTATTTTGAGTATTAAAATGATAGATTTTGAATAATTTCAATATTGATTTATTTTAAATTTAATCGTTTAGATATTAAATCAGAATGCAAGATAAGATACGTTGAGTTTATCATACGTCTTAATGATGATATTCTAATGCAGCAAAGATGTTTTGTTACTGTCGATTAACGTACATGCCAATGTCGTATTTGTATGGAAGAAAATTTGTGGGTCCAATTACACCTCTAATTTCACAATTAAGAGAAGAACTCCACATTGAACCATATAATGAAATCGATTGGAGTACAAAGCGACATTTATGTGCAAAGGTAAAATTTATAATCATAATGTTTGACACAATATTTATAGTTAAAATGTAAATGAAGAAAAAATGTTGTATACATTGCATGCAGGAAGATCTTCATTACCCTCATACATGGCTTCAAATATTGCTTTGGGATAGCCTTTACATATTTTCAGAGCCTCTCCTTAATTGTTGGCCCTTTAATAAGTTAAGAGAAAAAGCTCTTAAAGTAACAATGGATCTCATTCATTATGAAGATGAAAGCAGTCAATATATTACTGTTGGATGTGTGGAAAAGGTAACCCAATTCAATTAGAGTTGATTTTGAATATTATATATATAGTGCTTGCTAATTATTAACTAATTAAAATTTGATAATACATTGGGCAGCCTTTATGTATGCTAGCTTGTTGGGTTGAAGATCCAAATGGAATTCCCTTTAAGAAGCATCTTTCTAGGGTTGATGACTATGTTTGGGTTGGAGAAGATGGAATAAAGATGCAGGTTTGCTAATTATAAAAGCACTATAAATGCTGAATTAATTAAAATTTCAATATTTAATTAATTTCTCTCCAAAAATAATTAAAGTAATTTAGTCCCTATCAATTTCGAGAATCAACAATTAAGGATAATTAATCACAATATTAATATTTTTTTCAATTGTACATATTTTTGTTGGCATAATGACAACTTTAGCTTTTAAAATTGAGCAATTTTTGAAAGGGAGCAACTAAGAAAAATTTATTATGGCGTCAATGTTTCCAGTCAATTGTACATAATTCTAATCGGTATGATAACAAGTTTAGCCCTCGAAGTTTATATATTCGGCATAAAATATTGTCCGAATGTGTAAATGTTATGGGCTAAATTTGTTATTATACCAGTAAAATATATGTACAATTGACGAAAAATATTAAAGTTGTGATTAATTATCCTTAGTTGCTCATTTTCGAAATTGATCAAACTTAATTTACTTTAAATTTCTTTTTTTAAAAAGGGATCAATTTGCTCAATATATAGACTTCTTTTTACCGTATATTTTCAATATTTCACTATGCAGAGCTTTGGAAGTCAAGTTTGGGATGCTAGTCTGGTTCTCCAAGCTTTGCTTGCTAGCAATTTATCTAATGAAATTGGACCTACATTGATGAAGGGGCACAATTTCTTAAAAAACTCACAGGTTTAATGTTTAGGGTTTCTTTTTCACCTCTATTTTAATTTCTCCAATCTTCTGCTTAGAATTGACGGTTGAAAGATTTGGTTGAATATTTTAAGGTTAGGGATGATCCTCCGGGATATTTTAAAAAAATGTTTAGACATATTTCTAAAGGATCATGGACGTTCTCTGACCGCGATCATGGATGGCAAGTTTCTGATTGTACTGCAGAAAGTTTAAAGGTAATTTTATTTTAGTTACAATTAAACACAATGCATTTTGATTTTGAAACAAATTTGCAATTGGAAATTATTGCTTAAAAAACAGTTAAATGTTTTTGCAGTGTTGCCTATCTTTTTCAATGATGGCACCTGAAATGGTTGGTGAGAAAATGGAAAGAGAGCATGTCTATGATGCTGTCAATGTTCTTCTATCTTTACAGGTATAGATTGTAATACCAATAGGGACTTTAGCGGAACCAAAAAAATGAATAATAATTTTTGTAGGGGAAGGTATAATTTTAGAATTAAATAATAAATTATTATGATTTGATAAAATTTAAAGAATCTCTATGGTAAATTTACCATTTTCTGATGTCAAGCCTTCTCTTAATTTGTCCTTATATGATGAATATCTTGGTCTTAAGTATATTCTATGATACAAATTATTGCAGAGCAAAAATGGTGGTTTCTCAGCTTGGGAGCCAGCAGGAGGTGGATTCTGGTGGGAGGTAATAACTATTTCAATTTTTGGATTAGTCTTTATATATATGTCATTACATTTGCTATCAATAACTTTTCACCTTCAATTATCTTTTTAGTGGCTAAATCCAGTCGAGTTTCTAGAGGATCTAGTTAAAGAATATGAGTAAGAAGCTCACCTTTTCCGTTAATAAATTTCATTAATTATCTAATGTAAAAGAAACCAATTTATAAAATTATATATTAATGAAAGGAGAGAAAAAAAACAAACGTAAACTCCAGGTATGTAGAGTGCACTTCATCTTCAATCCAGGCACTAGTTCTTTTCAAGAAACTATACCCAGGGCATAGAGAACAAGAGATTGAAAATTGCATCAGAAAAGCTGCAAAGTACATTGAAGATATACGATATCCCGATGGTTCTTGGTAAGGACTTAATAAGGCCTTTTCATTTCTTCAAAACATGAAATTTGATGGGATGGATATATAATTCCTATATATATGTGTGTGTGTAGGTATGGAAATTGGGGAATTTGCTTCTTTTATGGGACATGGTTTGCACTCTTAGGTCTTAAAGCTGCTGGGAAGAACTTCGAAAATTGCTTGGCCATTCGGAAAGGAGTTGATTTTTTGCTTAGAACCCAAAGAGAAGATGGTGGTTGGGGAGAGAGTTACCTTTCTTGTCCCAAAAAGGTAATTAATATTTAAAGAAGGTTTTCTTTTCTTCATTTAATTGAAAGGATGGTATAATATAAGATTATAAATGAATTTAAATTTTTGTTTAATCTATATATGAAATTTTAAGTATGATTTACTTTCCACCAATTATTAACGCAGATATTAATATAGTATAATTTTACACATACAAATAAATAAATTTATTCAGAATGAAAATAATTGAATCTATTTCATGTGCATTAAATCAAAATTAATATACAATTTTAAGATTTATATCTGCTGAGGGTGGACCGGCTCATTTGGGAGAAATTTTCAAAGTGTCGTCACTTGAATAGCTGACCAAACCACCAACAATTGAAGGTTTTGTCTCCGGAAAGAGTTTTATCTCGCGTGTTCTTCTGAGAGCTAGCATACCTTGAGAGTCTGGTTCGCAGAGCAGGGAGCACCTCGTTTGTACATGAGCGCACAGCCACTCACTAAGTGAATGCTTTCAACTCTGTGAACCAGGCCCTCAAGACATATTAAGTCTCAATAGTACGAGAGACAAAAACCTTCTCTAAGAGACAATACCATTGAAAGTAGAATTAATTACATAACTTTCAAAATAATCGACTCACCCTCATCAATATCTTATCTAAATCACACATTATCTCATATCGCACTTAATTCTCTCCGTAAATGACATATAGAATTATAAATACTTTTATTTTTGTTGGTTTTTGATGAAAGGTATATACACCCATTGAGGAAAAAGAATCGAATTTAGTAAGTACTGCACAAGCAATGATGAGTTTAATTGTTAGTGGCCAGGTATGCTTTACATATAATTAACAATGATTTTATGACTTAATGTACCCAAAAACAAAGATTCTATATATTTTAAAATTATTGGTGTGTTGATTTCCTTAATCACTATAAGATATATGCATATGCTACTAAATAGGCTGAGAGGGATCCTACACCTCTACATCGAGCTGCAAAATTGTTGATAAATTCTCAGTTGCCAAACGGTGGTTTTCCTCAGCAGGTAACTTTTTATATTTGTATATATATCATTAGAAAAAAGGAAAGGAAAAGAAATATTTAACTATATATATACTAATTTTGTGGTTTTTGGAACAAATGAAAAATGGCAGGGACTGGCTGGTGTCTTCATGAGGAACTGTATGTTACACTATGCAATATATAGAAATGTTTTTCCACTGTGGGCGCTTGCTGAGTATCGGGACCATGTTTGGCCTTCAAAATATATATGCTTTTGAATTATAAGAATGGATCAGAGAATTATATACAATAGATTGGTTAACCTACGATCTGAGTAAAAATAATGATGTAATAAGTTTATTGAAATCTGGCATAAAAATCAGATGTAGCTTCGGTTGGAATCTAAGGTTGAAGGGTAGATGTTATAGTATCTTGGATTCAAACTTCAATATATGTATGTATTTTTCTGAATTTTATGTAAAAAGTAAAAATACTCTTAAATAATTACTTTGAAAAATAATAATTTTTTAATAATTTAACAACTTAAGACTTGATTAATAAGGGGTGGAGAGAAGGAAGAAGGAAGAGGGAAGAAAAGAAAAATTCCCTATTCGTTGTTTTAGTTTTTAAAAATTATAAGCTATGAATATAATTAACTGCATTTTGTACTCTATTAGACATTGACTTTTGATTTATTCTTTAAGGGGCTTATTTAAATAAATTGATAAAGTTTGAGGGTCTTTTTTAATAATTTTATTTTATTTAGTGAATATCTATAATTTAGTTTTTATATTTCCTATAATTTTATAAGATCATAAAATGTTAAATGTCAATTAAGTTATGTATTTTTTAAGTGTTAAAATACAATTTCATTGTTATTTTTTTATAATTTTTAAAAGATTAAATTAAAATTTTATCATCTTTAAATAGTCAAATTTATAATTTTATAAAATATAAAAGTCCAATGTGATAAATTTTTCGAAGTGGCCCTACCAGCTTTGGTGCTACCCCTAGATGTAGTAGATATGATAAGATGGTAATTTTTTCAACACAAAACCTTAGCCAATTGCTCCTTCAAATTGTTAGCCATTTACTATTTGCTAAAATCTTCTTATTCAACATGTGTGGTGCACCCAAAACAGTTTAGGTATAGCTAAAAGATTTTTTGTTTTCGGGTCAACTCAATTCAAATAATAGAAAGAAGGTTTTTCAATTAAAGTTTAACTAAAAAAAAAAGAGTAAACTGCCTAAATAGTCTACCAAGTTTTAAAGCACTCCAGTTTTGGTCACCTCAATTCTTTTTATTGTTTTAGTCACTCTTGTTAGTGTTGCGGAAGCGACGATAATATTAATAACAATATTATCAGAAATATTTAGATAATTATTATGCCAACAATTATACTAAGAAAATTCCCAGTTAAATTGGAGGGGTCACAATGGTCCCGCTTAAAACCCAACAACTAGACAGAATTCACTTAGATATTTATAGCAATAATAACTAAATAAATATAACCAACATAAAGCTATTAAATAAAAGCAAACAAATAAGAAATAAAATACCAGAGTTTTAACAAGGTTCGGCCAATTTAGGTTACGTCCTCGGACACTACCAAATTAATATTTCCTCTAGAAATATTACAAAGGAGAAGATTTTGGGATGATACAACCAAAGGGGAGGGGTTCTATATATAACAAACCAAACCCCCTCCATTTCTATCTTTTCCTAATGTGGGATATTGCCAATATTCAACAAATCTCCACCTTGGTGATATTCCACATCTTCGAACATCTTCTCATAACACAAACTTCAATAGTGTCTTCAAATTTGCGCCAACGACGCCATATCAAATGTGTCGGACATTGATCAAGTCTAAACAATGTTCAAACTTGGCCCTTGTAACCACCTTAGTCAGCATATCTGCAGGATTCTCCGTAGTGTGAATCTTTTGGAGAAGTATCTCCTCTTCTTCGAGAATTTCCCGCACAAAGTGATAGCGAACGTCTATGTGCTTCGTTCATGCATGAAAAACTTGATTCTTTGCTAAATGAATAGCACTCTGACTGTCAGAATATACCTTAAGTTGTTTCTGACCAACTTCCAAGTCTTTAAGCAATCCATGAAGCCAAATTGCTTCCTTCACAGCCTCTGTAATTGCCATATACTCTGCCTCTGTTGTAGACAAAGCCACCGTGGACTGTAAGGTAGATTTCCAACTAACTGGCTCTTTCGCTAAAGTAAACAAATAGCCAGTTGTAGACCGTCGCTTATCCAAATCACCTGCATAATTAGAATCACAATATCCAACTATGCATTGACCAAATGATTCATCCTGCTCGAATGCCAATCCGACATCTATGGTATTTTGGAGATACCGCAGAATCCATTTCACAGCTTGCCAATGACCCCTGCCCGGATCATGCATGTACCTGCTAACAACACTAACAGCCTGTGAAATATCTGGTCTCGTACATACCATTGCATACATCAAGCTTCCAACTGCATTTGCATATGGGACTTTTGCCATGTACTCTCGTTCTTCCTTAGTCGTTGGAGATAACTGGTTACTTAGTTTAAAATGAGAAGCAACTGGGGTACTTACAGGTTTTGTACCTTCAGACATACCGAAACGTTGTAGTACATTCTCCAAATACTGTTTTTGTGACAGCCAAAGTTTGCCCCTCTTTCTATCCCGAGTTATTTCCATGCCTAGAATCTTCTTAGCTTCTCCTAAATCCTTCATCTCAAACTCTTTACTCAACTGAGCCTTCAGTCTATCAATCTCCATTTGGCTCTTTGCTGCAATCAGCATATCATCAACATACAAGAGTAAGTAGATGTAGGAACTATCTTGAAGCTTGCGCAAATACACACAATGATCGTATTTGCTTCTTTTGTACTTCTGGTCCTTCATGAACCTGTCAAATCGTTTGTACCATTGTCTCGGAGATTGTTTCAATCCGTACAACGATTTGCTAAGTTTACACACCCAATTTTCTTTACCAGCAACCCTGTATCCATCTGGCTGAGTCATATAGATTTCCTCCTTCAAATCACCGTGTAGAAACGCGGTCTTCACATCAAGTTGAGCTAGCTCCAAATTCAACTGCGCTACCAAGGCCAACAAAATTCTAATGGAGGAATGTTTAACAACTGGAGAAAATACCTCATTATAGTCAATTCCCTCCTTCTGAGCGTAGCCTTTAGCCACTAACCTTGCCTTGTAACGAACATCTTCTTTGTCGGGAAATCCTTCTTTCTTTGCAAATACCCATTTGCAACCAATCGCCTTCTTCCCTTTTGGTAGTTGTGCCAACTTCCACGTCTTGTTTTTCTCTAGAGATTGCATTTCCTCTTCCATTGCACCTAACCATCTATTATTCTCTAAACTCTGAATGGCTTCGGTGTAAGTGGATGGAATATTATCAACAACTGGAAGTGCATAAGCTACCATGTCAGTGAAACGAGCTGGTTTCTGAATTTCTCGTCTCTGCCTTCTGACTGCAATTGGCTCTGATTGCTGTTGAGGTTCTTGGGTAGAAACCTCTTCCTCATCTGACTCTGCATCTGCCAATGAAGAATCACTAGTGGTACCTTCTGCTGGAATTACCACACTCTGCTCAAACTCCACCTGCTGCGGAGTACACTCCACCTGCTGCGAAGTACTACTCACTCCTTCTGGATTTACCTTATTCAACATGGCAGATTCATGAAAGGTAACATCCCTACTGATTATCGTCTTCTTTGCCTCTAGACACCACAAACGATATCCCTTAACACCAGCATTGAAGCCCATGAATAGAGCCTTCTTTGCTCTTGGATCTAACTTTGATTCTTTCACATGATAATATGCAATAGAACCAAAAATGCGCAAGGTGTCATAATCAGTAGCAGGTTTTCCATACCATTTCTCCAAAGGAGTCTTGCCATTTATAGCAGATGATGGCAAATGATTGATGAGATGTTGAGCGTACGTCACAGCCTCAGTCCAAAACTTTCTATCTAATCCAGCATTAGATAACATACATCGAACTTTCTCCACAAGCGTTCGATTCATACGCTCTGCCACCCCATTCTGTTGCGGTGTTCCACCTACGGTGAAGTGCCTTACTATGCCACAATCTTGGTATATCTTCAGGAAAGGATCGCTTTTATATTCTCCACCGTTGTCTGATCGGAGAACCTTAATCTTCCTTCCTGTCTGATTTTCAACTTTAGTTTTCCACTTAAGGAAAACTTCAAGCACCTCATCTTTGTTCTTCATAGGGAACACCCAAACTCGTCTGGAAAAATCATCAATAAAGGTGACAAAATAACGTCTTCCTCCAAGTGATGGAGTCTTGGACGGTCCCCATACATCAGAATGCACATAATCCAGAATACCTTTAGTATTGTGAATCCCAGTGCCAAATTTCACCCTTCGTTGTTTTCCCAGAACACAATGCTCGCAAAATTCAAGTTTGCAAGTCTTTGTACCTTTCAATAATCCTTGCTTGGCTAGAGTTTGCAAGGATTTTTCACCAGCATGGCCCAAACGCATATGCCACAGCTGTGTTGCCTCAGCGTCCTTCTTGGTACTCGTAATTGCTGCTGCTGTTGTCCCGACCACTGTACTACCTTGGTAGTAATACAGATTGTTCTTTCTTATGCCTTTCAACATCACCAATGCTCCTGAAGTTGCTTTAAGAACTCCATCTCGTATTGTCACAACTAGGCCTTTAGATTCTAACGACCCCAAAGAGATGAGATTCTTCTTCAACTTTGGGACATATCGTACATCCCGTAAAATTCTAGTAGATCCATCATGACTCCTCAGTTTAATTGAACCTATCCCGGCTATTTTACATGTGTTATCATTACCCATGTAAACAACCCCTTCATCTAGTTTTTGAAATTCAAAGAACCATTCCCGAATGGGACACATATGATAGGAACAACCAGAATCCATGATCCACTCATCTGCATATAATGTTGAAGATGTCATACTAAGAGAAAAGTCTGACTCTGCTTCACTATTGCATTCTGCAACATTTGCATCTTGCGGAGTCTTCCCTTTTTTCTTCAATTTTGGACAATCTTTCTTCCAATGTCCTTTTTCTTTGCAAAAAGAACATTCATCTTTGGCAACAGCTCGACCTTTGGACTTTCTTCTCTTCCCCTTAGACTGACTTTGCTGACGACCTCTTGTTACCAATGCTTCCACTGCTGCTTCACCTGAACCTTTCAACTTATCCTTTCGGCGTAGTTCATAGCTATACAATGCAGCAGTTACTTCATTGAAAGTTACTTCCGATTTTCCATGAAGTAGAGTAGTTTCAAGGTACTCAAACTCCTCAGGAAGCGATCCCAACAACATTAACGCCAAGTCTTCGTCTTCAAAAGTCACATCCAAATTCAACAAATCAGCCACCAGCTGATTAAAATTGGTAATGTGCTCGTTCATCGTGGTACCAGGAACATAACTGAAACGAAACAGTCTTTTCTTCATATGTAACTTATTTTGACTGTTCTTCTTCAGAAATTTCTCCTCCAATGCTTTCCACAATTTACTTGCAGAAGTCTCTTTACTGAATGTATACTTCTGCTCTCTGGAAAGACATGATCGAATTGTACCACATGCCAATCGGTTGATGGTCTTTCATTCTTTATCATCAACCCCTTCTGGTTTTTCTTCCTCAATGGAAATATCTAGACCCTGTTGAAAGAGGGCATCTAGAAGCTCACTTTGCCACATGCCGAAATGACCTGTTCCATCAAAAATTTCCACTACAAATCTCGTATTTGCAGTTCCAATCCTCGGCAAAATGTACGAAGTGGAAGTTGTTGATATGGATGGTTTTTCTTCTGTCATTTTTGCCATAGCTTCTATTTAATAGCCACCAAATGCGGAATACCCACAAGCTTTCGGAAATGTTTCTGATGTGTAAGATCAGACTAAGCTACAAACACAGAGCATACTACAAAACCTTGGCTCGGATACCAATTGTTGCGGAAGCGACGATAATATTAATAACAATATTATCAGAAATATTTAGATAATTATTATGCCAACAATTATACTAAGAAAATTCCCAGTTAAATTGGAGGGGTCACAATGGTCCCGCTTAAAACCCAACAACTAGACAGAACTCACTTAGATATTTATAGCAATAATAACTAAATAAATATAACCAACATAAAGCTATTAAATAAAAGCAAACAAATAAGAAATAAAATACCAGGGTTTTAACGAGGTTCGGCCAATTTAGCTTACGTCCTCGGACACTACCAAATTAATATTTCCTCTAGAAATATTACAAAGGAGAAGATTTTGGGATGATACAACCAAAGGGGGAGGGGTTCTATATATAACAAACCAAACCCCCTCCATTTCTATCTTTTCCTAATGTGGGATATTGCCAATATTCAACAGTTAGATCAATTGTAATTTGCAGCCACTCCATTAAAATACTTTTGGTCAAAAGATGAATTGCTAGTATAATAACAAAATTAAAGTTTACACATTTTGTTAATTTAGTCTTGATTTTAAAAAAATTCAACAATTTTGACCCTTAACGCTTACCCATTTTGTCATTTAGGTTTTGATTCTAAAAATTAAAAAGATTAAAAAGAATTAAAAAAATTTAATATATATAATTCAAAAGTTATTAAAATTTATAAAAAACCTAAAATATTCAAAAAAATGTTCTAAAAATTACTTAAAATTGTTAATGTTGAGGCAAAATAAGTTGAGAGTTGCTGAGTGGCGCTTGACAGAGCCAATTGCAGACTGCTACTGAGGTGGTTTAAAAACTTGTCATATTTGGTTTGATAATTTAATGAAGAAAATCTTTGAACCTAGTTATATTCAGCATTTTTGAAGATATTATGGTCCATCTAAGGAAAACCAATCCTAGGCATTTGGAGGTTGGATTGGATTCAAGTGAATCAAATCAACCCTTGAAACATGGAGGATCGATGAAGACCTTGTAGTTGTTACGGAAACCAGATCTTCGATTGATTGTACTTTAATTATTGAGATTGTGATAGCAATTCCAAGGAATTACTTTGTATTCACTTAAATTCTATGTTAGCAAGCTGAATCTGATATATACTTTGAGGCTTGTATAGGTTTTGTAAGAGAGCTTATTGAGTGCATTATAATTTGTTCATTGAGGAATGGCTTTGTGAGAGAGTGCAAATTGAATTGTAAACATTGTTAATTGTTTACTACCCAAGTTCTTAGGGGGAGGATCTGGAGATGAGTATTCTAGTCTTTAGGTACAAATATGAGATCTCTATACTTTGGAAGTGATAGAGTGTGAATCACTTGTTGTATTTATGATAAAAGATAGCGAAGTTACTCATTGAACTAGGCTCCGCAGACATAGAGAAATTGAATTGTGTAAACAAACTTCTGTATTGTTTCTGTTTTGTTTGCACAATTTTCTCAACACTAAAAATTTCTATCTTCCCTCCCCTAAAACTAATCAAAAAAAATTTCTCCCTCCCCTTCATCCTTCAACATAATAAAATTGTAAAAAAAAAAATTTCTTCGCCTTACACTGATCTTTCATCAAGGGCATGGGTATGTATAGCATTTTAGTGCCGCCAATGTTAATGCCACCACAAAGAAAAAAATCAAATAATAGGAAAAAATTTATACGAGTGACATCAATGCCTATGGAACCACAAAAAAAAAATCAATTCCCCCATTTGACATTGGTCACACCATTCCCTATGGCACCACCAAAAATATTAAGTATTCTCTGACACGCGTGATGCAAATGGCTATGGCACCACAAAAAAAATTCAAATTTGGTGACACCAATGGCTATGGCGCCACCTATTAAAAAAATAATTTTTTTTCTATTCTCCCCTCAAATTATAGGTATTTTGGACACGTACAAATATTGGTGCAGTCAATAACAATGACGACACCCAAAAATATAACTTTTTAATTCTTGCCGCCAATGATTGAATGAAAATGACAGATGATAACGCCAATGGCAATGACATTACCGAAAATTTAACCTATAATATATTTAATTAGTATATTGGGGATATATGCATCGAAATAATAATCTCTTTCATTAGTATATCATTATTATATTGGACATTAATATAGAACCCAACGTTTGTTTCATTGGTTAAAGACGTTGACCACAGTTCTAGGTTCGTAGGATGAATTCGAAAATTTTACCCGTGTGGTTGTATATGAGAGTGCATCCGTAAGTGTGAAATTTTTTAGATTGTATTGTATAAAAAATAAATATTAACATAACTTCTTTGGTATATATTTAGGCTCCGTTTGTTTGCCAGTAAAATGTTTTTCGGAAAATGATTTCTAGAAAATGATTTACTTTTCTAGTGTTTGAATGAATTTGTGTTGTTTGGCAGATTTCTTGAAAATATTTTCCAGAAAAACTGTTTTTACATATATTAATAAATTTAATATACATATTAATAAAAATATATTTTAAATTATTTTTATATATATTGCAATGATTTATTTATAAATAAATAAATCAAATTAAATATATAATAATACTCAATTATTAAGCTAGAATATTAATCATCATTAATTGAAAACAACCAAAGTCAAATAAATCATTTGTAATTGTGTTATAAAAAAACAAAAAAACAAGAATCGAATAATTATAAATTAGCTTCCAAACCACAATTAATACTAGAAATTAATATTACCCAAATGCATAATTAAGTAGTACACCACATAATAACAACAACATTGTTTACATCACATAAAAGTATCAATATCTTCAACCTTGAGAAAATTTTTGAAGCCAAATTTTTTTATACTTCTTACTTTTAACTAAAAAAGCTACTGTCATAATTAATGAGAAATAAGAGACCAAACTTTCCTCAAGAGATTTCGGTGGAGAAAGATGAATAACTAATTATGTTTAATATTATAATTTTTTACATTTTAATCCAACATAATTAATGAAAATTCAATGGTCATATTTTCTCAAAGTTTCAATAGTGGCAATCAACCAATCATTTCATGGCAATCCACTAAACTAAATTTAATAATGGTTTATTAATCCTTGGCTTAATTGCACAATAAGGGCTTGCATAAAGTTTTAACCAAATCTCCTCATTTAATTAACCTTACAATTTACTCCCTGTATTATTTGTATAATAACTTAATCAATATAATTACTAACTAATTTCATTTCTCACTCCCATATTCCACTCATGATGTTCTCGTTTCAACTTTTTAGATGACTCGAATTAATAAATTTAATCTTAAAATTGATTATTTCGACATCAACGGAAATTGAGTCTTTAAACAAGATGAATGGTTTTGACTTTCTAATCATTGTAGTTAGGCTAATGTCTTCAAGTTCAATCCTCGTTCTTCATATTGAAAGAACTTATGTAATTGTGTTCAAGTTAAGCTAATGTGTTCAAGTTTGACTTTCTAATGTGTATTGAAAATATTTCCTTTTAATTGATTGTTAATAACACTCTTTACTTAAACCAGCATAGAATTAGAGCACGTTTTCGCTCCTTAGCTACAGAAGTACTGCATGCAGCAAGTCAAATTCAAAATATATTCATCTCTTCCCCTCATATATGAGGATCAATTACTACATTTAAAATAAACAATCTACTATAATAGTTTACTCAAGGCACTTGCCAGTAAAACCCATATGAATGTAAAATCATGATTGAACCACCAATTCAATTTACCTCTCATGCATCAAAACAAAAATTGCTACTAACGCTATTTGCCCATCTTTGCAGCACAAATTTAATAAAACAAGCATATCAGAATCAGAATCATGAATCAGAGATTGATAAAGTTAGAAATCAAGGTTGTGTGGGAAAACCTTTTACAACCATATCATTAACACATTATGACTTAAGATAGAATCATAGTTCAAAAAAGTTAGCCCAATAAATAAATTTCAGCAAAATAACCAAACTCGAGCAGAAGAACACTGCCATTTGTTTTACTATACCTCCAGCTGAGCAACAGACTAAAAAGATATATAATATATATCAATAAATTAAAATTTTATTTATATATCAGTATATATGTCAATGCTATGCCTTGTGTTATTGCTATAAGATGAAAATGGCTTATGGCTTATGGTGACGTCGAATACTCATTAGAAAATGCATTTCATTATTGACATTATGCCGATTTAATCCATTATTAAATTCTCAAGTTGTAAACATAAGTACATGCGTAAACCTCAAATAATATACGTATGTTTACTTAATAATTTATAATGTCGTTGATGGGTGATGTTAAACATTCGCATGGGGTTGTAATTCTTATTTAATACACAAAAATAATATATACATACGAGAGGTGCTAATTGATTCTAAAAATTCTAAATAATATCAATCTCACTGAGATTGATTCCTTACTCTGTTGATTCCTTTTCGATGTTCTCTATATATTTCTTTTGTTTCCTCCCAATTTTGTCTGCTCCTCACACATTATTATCAGTCAATTTCAGATTTTCCCAATAGTCTATCTCTTCTCCTTACTTATCTTACATCACTTGTTTTGAAACACACAACATTTTGCAAAGCTAAAGCCTTATCCTACATCACTCGTTTTGAAACAAAAAATTGCTGCAAAGCTAAAGTATGCAATAGGTGACAACTCAATTTTCGCCTAGGTACTGAACAAATGCACAACTTTAGACAACAGCAGACAGGTGAAGTTACAATGCCTAGAAATTCACATCATGGAAATTCACAGTATGTAATAGGTGACAACTCGATTTTCTGCGCTCTTGTGTTCCTAGCATTTTTTATCATGGCACAAGGATACGAATAATTGAATTCAACTTCACTTTCCTTACTTCAATTAAATCCAAGCCAAGATTGAATCAAACGGGAAAAAAACCAATATTATTTCAGTTAAATTCCTCAATGTTTCTTCATTTTTTTGACTAACAAAATCCAGTTTCATCAAATGAAATGCTCCATTTAACACAGTAAAGCCAGTTTAAGCTCAAAAATTACCAGTTCAATCCTACTTCATTCATCGAACCTCAGCAATTGAACAAAATAAAAAATAAAACTGAAATAAAAACTCAATTAAAGAAACAAAGAAATAGATCAAGAAAGTAGAAAAAAGAAAAAGAAAAAGAAAACCCTAGAGCTTCCAATCAAGAATGTGAGTAGAAATCTACTTTCGATGAATCGCGAGAACAGGTGACGAACAAGGCTGTAATTTTTTAGCAAGCTAATTAGATTGTTTAAAATTAGGGACACGATCAAACAGATTAGGGAAGAAGATCTAGCAAACCTAAGACCAAAATCTATTCATGCAGGAGCATTTTGCTTGACACCTTTGCAACAAATTAACAAGATCCTTCAATATAAAACATACAGGAGCAAAAACAGCAGAGGAGGAGAGGCACACCCAAGAACAAATCACGATCAACAAAAACAATAGACAGAGAAAAGGAGAACAGAACCTGTTGATAACCCAAGAAGAAGAAGCACACCGATGAGGAGGAGAGGTTGACTTAATGAGGATATTTACTGGAAATCCGTAAGGATCTTTAAGTTCTTTTATTCAGATAATTTATAAAATGAAATGAGGATAACATTAGAACAAAAGAAATTGAATAAAAGTAAAATAGAGCTTAATATATATATGAAAGCTTTGTAAGAAACCACATGAGTTTATTATTTATCAAGTTTAGCAAATGACTGATACAAAAATAATAGATAAGTATTCCTATTGGTGGGATATATGCATCATAATTAATTATAGGCCAATAATGAATATTTATCTAACTACTTTGATACATTGTTTTAAATTACAAGATTGAAATCAAAAGATTGTTGTTTTTTTTTGTAATTTTTAAAATATAACCTAATTCATATCTAATATTTATGGGCAAAACCAGAAATTCAGTGTTGGGGACCAATATAAAAATTTAATTATTAAAGGGTTCAAAGATAAAAATTTTGTATATGAATTTTATTAAAATACTCATATCTATATTATTAAAATATTTATATTTTATATATGAATTTTTTTATTAAATATTGTTCTTACCGAAAGTTGCTTGTTTGCTTAAAATAACAAATGCACTGGAAGTGTTAGACTGTAGTGACCACTGCTGCTTAACACCGCAAAAAATTATGCAAACAAAACAAAAATAACACTAAGGTTTGTTTACATAGTTCAGTTTCCCTATGTTTGCGGAGCCTAATTCAGTGAGTAATTCCACTATTTTTTATCACGAATACAATAAGTCACTCACACTCAAAGTCCTGTGAGGTAGGATCTGTTTCTTATTTTGTTCTATCATCCTTAACAAATCAGGAGGTAGGTTATAATCTCGATCACCTTTAGAGTCCTAGGGTTCCTCTGGACACATATCCTGCTCAAAAGGAGACTCTGAGTCAACGGCAGCGTTTCTTGTATCATTGTTAAAAATTACAATCCGTGGTTATGACTTTTATAGGCATATATTACATATTAATTATTTTTTTATATTTTTTCTCGTTGCTTTTGCTGTTTCCACTGTTTTCCCTCTCTGTCCTTTTCGTTCTCTCTTTGTAAGTACCCATGGCAAGGTCAACGGCATTGGAAAGCTGTGCCTTGCCATTTCGATGAAAGGGCAGACGAGGTGTCAGACCTCGGGCGTCGAGTTCGCTGACGAGGCGGAAGCGACGGTGTGGGTACCCTAGGGCTTTAGGGTTTCTAAAACCTTTAAGTTAGTTGGGCTTGGGATTGTGTAACACTGGGTTTGGGTTTTGTATTTGGGCCATTATTTTGTAAATGGACTTGGACTTTTTAATTTTTGGTTTTTAATTTTGTTTATTTATTTCTTGGTTTTGGGCTGGACGAAATTGAGCCCTTACGACTATCATTCATTAGCTGAATTTTTAGTGAGTAATTTATAAAAATAACAAGTTGAAATGACATTACACATATAATAATATGTTTCATACATCAGATTTTAGAAATAGAAAAACTTAACTGAATGAATTTAATAGTTATCGTTTGGTGATGACTGAAATTTTAAATTCTGCAAAATTCAAAGACGTACGAAAAGTGATAAATTAAAATATAAAAATTAAATCTACAACTTTCACAAAGTACATAGACTGATGACAGAATTTAACCTATAATCTATTGCCAAAAGAAAATCAATATAATCTATTTAATTAGTATATTGAGGATATATGCATCGAAGCTAATTATAGGCGGAAAATGAATATAAATATAATCTCTTTCATTAGTATATTGGATATGAATATACAAGATGTTCATCACAGTTCTAAGTTGGTAAGATGAATTCGAAAATTTTACATGTAATTTATATTATATATCTTTAGTGAATTTTTTAATTATATAATCGTGATTAAAAAAGTGTCATATCTAATTAAAATTTTTTTCTTTCTTAATTACGGCTAGTATTATTTTAGTAATATCATATATAAATGTGAATTTATGTACTCAGTTGAGTTATAAATGTATAAAGTTGGCCCTATTAACAGGCATTTGACACGTGGTTCAGTTGTAATTAATATAGGCAGTACATCGCATTCAACCAATTAAGGCTCATTAATAAGATTGTCGGTAGGGTTGTTTGAATTTATGCCAAATTATGGTTCTGATAATTTTAGTAATATTATATATAGAATTTGTAGATCACATCGACTATAAATGTGAGGTTATGTATTCAGTTGAGTTTCAATGTATAAAATTATGGGCATTTGACAAATGCTTCAATTGTCATTAATATTGGTAGTACATCAGTTTCAACCAATGTAATCAAACTTAATGTTGATGCTAACTTATGATTTTGATATTTTTATTATTTTTTATTGATATTTTTGTTATGAATATCTTATTATTAGGTGGATGTTTATCGAGATCAAGATAAATAGTTTGCACTCTCTCAAAGCATTCTTGTGTCAATTTAGAGTTCTGATTTTTATGTTGATTTATGCATCGAAACTAATTATAGGCCAATAATGAATAACAATATAATCTAGGTTAAAATTTACTATTAGTTCCTGTATTTTGCGAAAGTTCTATATTTAGTTCCTATATTTTAATTTGATCAAATTTAGTTTCTATACTTTTCAAATTAATTAATTTTAGTCCCTATACTTTTTAAATTTTGAAATTTGTCTAGACCCAAACAATAGAAGTTAAATATACTAATCTTGTACTAATCTTGTACTATGCATACAGGTTTAAATTTAGGACCATCAAAACACTATCTAAATTAATTTAGGACCAAAACTGGATAGGACAGTATGGTCGTTTTAAAACACCATCAAAATCGGACCAAATCGGGTGGTAGTGAAAGTCATCGTCACAGATGACTAGTCAATGACCATCATCACCAGAAATCAAATCAGGGATGGTCAGTTTTTGTTATATGGGTTGGTGTGTCGAGCAAAGCTCGAGGGCGGTTCATATGGATGGGTGGAAAACTAAAGCATTTGATAAGTGATAAAAGTAACATGTTTTAATCTCATTCTTAATGCGTTTTTGGATGATTATTTATGCAAAATGGTGAATTTTATGCTCCTAATCCTTTAAATTCATGTTTCTATACTTAGGAGAGCATTTGAGAGCAAAAAGAGCAAAAAGAGCAAAAATTAGATAATCAGAGTAGATTTTAGGAGCCACAAGGGCTGGGTCTTCCCACACGAGCTGGACACACAACTGTGTGAACCACACGGACTGCCACACGGCCATGTGTCAGACCGTGTTGATTTCACGATTCGCATTCCAAACACGCAGAAAAATGTAATTTTTAGGCTTTTTGGGCATTCTAAGACCTATAAATACCAAATAGAATAACAGAATAGGGAGCTATCAGAGAGCATTGAAGAAAACAACTCGAAGAACACCATTGAAGCCAACTCTGAAGCAGATTTCATCAAGATTGAAGACTTCTTTTTAATTTCCTTGAAGTTCTTTAAGAGTTTTTTTTATCTCTTGTGATTATACTGACTTTGAGATGTTTTTTATTTATAATTATGAGTTAATTCTCTAGATACCTAGGGGAGATGAACCCTATAATGAATTCTATTATTTGAATTCTATTATTTGATTTCTATTTTACACGATAAATACTTGGATCTTGTTCTCAGTTATATGTGCTTATCTCTTGTGTTAATTTTCCTGAATATTAATTCATTTTAAATGTGCTTAAATCAGAGGAGCAAAATTTCAAAATTTGAAATTTCAGATCAGGATCAACAGAATTTTCATAAAAGATCTTCCTGACCCAATCACAAACCGCTCCCCCAATAATATCTCACTACTTTTGGAAGAAAAGGGCATGAAAACTATCGCTACCTGGTACTTTAAGAGGTGCCATATCAAAGAACATCTTTAATCTCCACATTCGACCCCGGTTTTTTCAAAAAAAAAAACAAATATCAACTGGATCAAGCTGAGGAAACCGCTAGAAGGTAAATTACCAAAGGCGTAGGAATATCTCTATACAATCATTGAATTTATGTTATTCAGTTGAGTGACAAATGTATAAAGTTGGCCCATCATTATTATAGGTAGAACATCACATGATCATCTAATGTTAACGGTTCAATTCAAGGCTCATTAATAAGATTGTCGGTAGGGTTGTTTGAATTTACGCGAAATTATGGTTTTGATATTATTATTATGCTTCACTTTAATTTTTGTATTTAAATTTGATATAAAATTATTTTTATTATAAATATTTTATTATTAAATGAATGTTTATTAAAATAAAAAATAGTTTGATATACATTAAAATTAATGTTTATTAAGAGTAAAATTCTATGTAATTTATAAATTTATGTCTATAAATATATATATTTTGGAGAACCATTAAATATATCTGTATTGATGAATAAAAATTGGTTCTCTTTTCCTCTCTTTTTTCTTCTTAGTTATTTTCCATTGTCCCCAAACAAACTTTTTCCTCTTCTTAATTATTTCCTTAGCCCCAAAGAAAATTATGAAAAAAGTTCCATAACCAAGCATTAAAAATTAAAGCTCCTTCCTTAAGCATTCAAATATTTTTATTATTTTATGTAAAGAAATCTGTAAATGATGCTGTTGCATAGAAGAGAAAGAAACCAATGCTGGTGGGAAGATTCAAACCCAAAACCTCTAATGCTCCAAGCACCTTATACCACTTGATTACTCCAACACTTTGATGCCTTATGCACAAAGATTTTATAAAACCCTATTGATATATGATCAAATTTATTCATTTGAGGATTGAAAATCAGATCTATTCTCTGGGATCTTAAATTGCCGGATGGCAAGATTTGCAGGAAGGTTTGTTTGTTTGTTTTTTTAATATTTCATATCTAGATTAATTTTAATTTTAATTTTAATTCATGATTAATTATGAATTATTTGATTAATTTATTTTATTCCCATCTTTTTGAGGACGGTGAAAGATTCTATCTTAGTGTTGTTTTTGATCATTGATATTAGATTTATCGAGTAAAATTTAGATTGGTAAGGAACTCCATTTTTTATTTTAGGTCTTGGGCTTCAAACATTCAGCTACATCAATTTTTCACATATATTTTTACATCGTATTATAATCAGATTCATAATTGGTAAGTTTGTAATTTTATTAGAATTTTCTTTTTGAGATTATATTTTAATTGGAAATATTAAATCGAATCGGATCTCATCTACCTATAATGGTTTAGAACCTAAACCCATTAAAGGTATTAAAAAGTAGTTACCAAATAGTGGTAGTTAAAATATAAAGAAGTTTTTTTCTTATAAAAACAACTGCTTTGATAGATTAAAAAAATTTGGCATTTGGCCGTTGAACAAAAGTTGGTTTTTGCCATTGCTATTTATTTGAAGTGGTTTACATATTTGATGATATTTCATCATTGATGAAATTGATGGCACTCGAATATTAAGAAATATATCTCTTAGATAATGCAATACTTTCAATGAGAACGATGAGAGTCTTTTCTTTTCTGGAATGAGCATAAAAACTAGATGTCCAAAGCTTAGGCGGAGCAATGGTACGTAAATAAACATAGATAAACATAGTATCCAATACATTAAGGTTTAACCTATTAACTAACACATTCAAACTTATATAAACATACAAAGATTATTCCTAATCAAAGGATAAAACTTAACTTTTAAAACTTTATAGGTTATAATGTCAAAAGTATCAAATATTAATTTAAAAACATGCTAACTAATCTAGGTACATGCCATATGACCCAAAACACTTGTATACATACAAAATAGCAAAGAGGTGACTTATGAGATGAGTGGGAGAAATTGGATGCTTGACCTTGAGTCTCCTTGATGAGTGCTAAAAGTAGCATGTTTTATCTCATTCTTAATGTGATTTTTGGACGATTATTTGGTTTAAATGGTGAATTTTATGCTTGTAAGTGCCATAGAAAATCATCATTGAAGCATTAATCATTCTATCAATTACTTGTGCAAGTACCATTAAATTTTCTCCTATAGTAAGTGAGTTTGTTTTTATTATTCTTTTTGTTAGTTGTGGGTTAAAAATGTTCCGTATGATTAATTGTTTGAGTTTCTAGGTGAAGTTGGCGAGGCAATTAATTTTTCGGTGACCTAGAATCGTTGGTGGGCTGCTATTTCTTGAAGATAAGGAGTCAATTTGGGGTTTTAGGTTGAAATTCTTCGTTTAAACTTTATGTTGGATATATCAATTTTTGTGAATTTGGTTTGGGAATCATCTCAATTGGAGATTTAATTGTCGTTTCTAGGTTTGAGAAGTCTCATGGTTGCATTTGCATCATAATCATATCAAGCGTGTAATGAAAACCCTAAAAATTGCAAATTACTGAAAACCGAAAAATTGGACTATCAACGCCACACGGGCGTGTGGGTCCAAATTCTAAAATTTTTCCCGGAGGTTGTAGTTGCCATGCGAATTGAATATAGCCCTTTTGTAGGGTCTGCATGGTATAATTTTGCCTATAAACCATGATTTCTGTTACTCTATTACTATTTAATATGACTAGTAAACACATAGGTAGTATGTTATATGTGATAGCATGATCTGTTATATGCTAAGTATGATATGAATATGATATGAAAAACATGTATGTCATACACTATGTGATATCTGTCTAGTTTTGCATATGCATTGTGGTGGGAAATTTGTTTATGGAGGAAATGCTGGCAGTTTAATTTATCTGTTTAATTTGATGGTGTAGCCATGTGTATCTGTATTTGGAGGGTATATCGCTTATTGATCTGGCAACTAAACTGCAAGTACTCTGAAAAGTGTCATATAGACACTAATTGGTGTGTAGGGCTGGTTGGGTATTTAATACCCTAATTGGTATGAAGGGATGGTCAGAGATGGTGTGTAGCGGATGGAGGTAGGAGTTTAATCTGTATCTGATATGCATATGTTTTTGTTTATGAAATTCGTCTTATTGGTACCAGAACACATGTCTGAAATGGTATTTGCTGTTTAAATTATAGTAAGTTCCACACTGAGCTTGTAAGCTCATTCTCTATTTGTTTGATTCTTAGGTAACCCTCAGACATAGGACAGATCAGAGTGATCGGAGCTCGGTTTTACATATTTGCATTACATTTCCTTAAATTTTGTCTAGATTAATCTATTTTTGTTTCATTGGATTATTTTGGACTTTTGAGACTGTATTTAGATTTGGACTTTTAATTTCTGTTTTAAACCGTTTTATCGTTTTAAAATTATAATTAGTCTATTAGCAAAACATTGGATTTTCAAAATCAAACTACATTTTCAAAATTGAATTTAACTAAGAGTTTCACTACAAACGTAAGTGTTTTTAAGGTATAAATTTAATTGACAAGATTAATGAATTGAGTAAGAAAGATATTTTCTTTTAAAATAAATCAAAATTACTTTTATCAAAAGCTAGTGCTATTTCTACAAGCCTAACTAATTTTTGGATTTTCAAATTGAATCATGGTAACTTTTTTAGATCTGTGCGTAATGTTTAGGTCGGGTTTAGGGTGTTAGAATTAACTCATTAGTCCTCATGTCATCGATATCTTTGGCCTCCTCAATGTCTGATAATTTGATTAAGGGGGAGATACCTAGGGGAATAATATGTAATTATGATTGTTTTATTTTTCTTGTATATGTTTTGTTCAGAAATTTCCAAAAGGGGAGAGTGTTGACATATTTAAAGACAAGATTAATTCTATTGTTGTTTTTGTGGTTGAAACAGTTGTCACAACCTTAGGCACTATTTCATTGCCCTACTTGCCTATTTGAAGAGTTAACAAATTGTAGAACAAAAGCATTGGGCTAATTATTATGAAAATATTTGGACGAGTAAAACCCAACGCATGAAGACCACTTGAGTTAAAATTGAAGACTTGAAGATTGGTTTATTACAGATTAAGTCAGGTTACTTGCGGAATAAGTAAAGTCACATTCTATAGTTTAGGACATTATATTACATCAATACTCTTATTGAAGTATAATATTATACTGGTTTTTAGCCTTACTTTATAGAAAAACAATTAAAATATAATCTTATGTAAACAAAACTTAAGTACTACATAAACTTAAGTTTTGCTTAGAATAAGGGTATCTGATAGGGAAAAAAAACTTTAAGAGAGCACAAATTTGTTCATGTTAGAAATATTTATGTGTGCATTGTTTTTGTGAGGAATCAAGATAGTCTCTCGGATTGCAAAACTAAGTTTTCGAGGGGGAAGCTTAGTGGGAGAGTGATCTAGTTTTTGTACAACGGTGAGGTCACTAAATTGGTAAGTGTTAGACTAGTGTTAGGACTTAAATCATTGGTTATACTATGAGAAAGATAGTGGATCATTGCTAATAAGTGATAAAAGTAAAATATTCTTAATGTGTTTTTGGATGATTATTTACTCAAATTGGTGAATTTTATGCTCATAATCCTTTGAATTCATGTTTCTATACTTAGGAGAGCATTTGGAAGCAAAAGAAGCGAAAAACAAGCGAAAATTGGACAAATGGAGCTTATTTCAAGAGCCACACAACCTGGGCTTTCCCACATGGGTTGGACACATGGCCGTGTGAGCCATTCAGATGTGCCAGACCGTGTCAATTTCGCGACTTGCATCCCAAACACGCGGAAAATTGTAATTTTTAGGCTTTCTGGGCATTCTAAAGAATATAAATATCAAATAGAATAAGAGAATAGGGAGTCATCAGAGAATATCGAAGAAAACAACTCGAAGAACTCTATGGGAGCCAACACTGAAGCGAATTTCCAATCAAGACTAAAGACCTCCTTTTAATTTCTCTTGAAGTTTTTATGAGTTTCTTTATTTCTTATGATTATTCTGACTTTGAGATGTTTTTATTCACAATTATGAACTAATTCCCTAGATACCTAGGGAGGATGAACCCTATGATGAATTCTATGATTTAATTTCTGTTTTATGCGATAAATATTTGATTCTTGTTCTTAGTTATGTGCGCTTATCTCTTGTTTGAATATTTTCGGGATATTAATTCATGTTTAATGTGTTTAATCGGAGGAGCAAAAGTCTCTATTTAAGAGTAGATCTAGCATAATTGAGTGGAGTTGCATGCAATCTTAGAAATAGGACGACATAAATCTACCGGATTAGAGTCAAATCTAATTGGGGAATCCATAGATCGAGTTAATTCGAAAATAAGAGTTTTAATTAGAAAGAATTTTCAATTAATCAACCTAGAGTCAATTGCTCTTACTCTCGAAAGAGATATTAGCATAATTTAGAGATTTCTACGGATCAAGATACCAAGTGAATAAATCGTTTAAATTAGATTCATAATAATAGATGAAGTCTAGGTGGATTCTTTCCTAGGTATTATTTCTCTCATTGGTTATTATTCGATTATTTTCCTGATTCACTCTCTGTTGAGTTATTTAGTTAGGTTAATTTACTAAATCTTAGTTTAAAACAATCACTCCAATTTGTCGGCTGAATATTAGGAAAACAGTAATTACTAATACTTTTAGTCCTTGTGGATACGATACATTTACTCACCATAGTTCTACTATTTATCGATAGGTGCATTTGCCTTTGTCGTATTTTTAGTTAGTCACGTGAACATACATCAATTGCTCTAGGGAAGACCCCACAGACATAGACTCAGGTCGAACTGTGTAAACAATCTTGGTGTTCATCTTTACTTTTTTTGCACTTCTCGTTTTGTGATTAAAGGTTTTGTGATTGAAACTGTGGCTACAATTTCAAGTAACATTTTAGTCACATTTTTTGTTTGCTAAACAAGTAAACCCCTAGTTTCTACATAATACATTATTTAAATAATATTAATAAATTATAAATTTAAATATTTCAAATACTTAAATTACACACTCTACTGTGAACGAGTTTTATAAAAGTAATAAAATTTTAACAATAAAAATAATGCCATATTATTTCGTCTTAATCTCTACAACAATCGGTTCAATCTTCAGCCTAGTTCTGATCTTCTGTGGCAATTGCCTTGATAGGATAAAAAGTATTAAAATTTAATCCTGAAGAAAATATAGTTATTGAAGTGATACTATTTCAACAAACTTTCTTTTCACAAAGTTATAGATATGTTTGGTGAAGAAGAAAATTGATATTCAATTTCTTAATTTTATGATTTCAATTAAAATATTATTTGTTTTTAACTCAAAGTAACTTTGGTTAAATATTTATTTTTAAACTTGAGTTCAGCTTTAATATAATTAAACTATTTGAGCTTAAATTAAAATTTTATTAAACTTGTTTATCAAGTTTCGTACTTTAGTTTGAATTCGGTTAAATTTTTGTGAATTCGACTAAATTTGTATTTATTCAAGTTTGATGAATTTATCATGTGTATTACTGGATTATAATGCGTTGATCATTTTGACTTTTTAATAATAAGGTTTTTTATAAAAAAATGTTACAATTTTATTATTTATGAATCAAATGATGATATATTGTTTAAAAAATGATTAGAATATCAATTTTTAGTCCGTTAATGATACATAATTTTTTTTTGAAAAATCTCACTATAGTTTATGATCATATTTATTTTTTTGACATAATGTCTAGAATTATCCATAGTCTCTCTGCAGCCCATAAATAAGAGGATAATACACTCCAATGTACTTAAACTCACGTCCTCCTGCATTCACAACAATACTCATACCAATTAAGTTAAAACTCAATCGACATGATATATAAAATTAAACATTATTGATAAATTAAATAATAATTTTTTAAAATTTATAAATATAAATATAATTATAAGTAATATATATTCGAATAAACTATAATAATAATCAAATATTGAAGAGCGCAATGGTATGTATTAATATCTAGAGTATATTTAAAATTAAATAAAAATAAATCTAAAGAAAAATTAAAGTCCAAAGATAACTTAGATATAATTTATTGAGAATAAAAACGGAACATCAAACACGAAAGTCTGGAAATGGTGAATAATACCAAAACCTTGGAAAAAGTTCCAGAAAATTATTGCTAGCTGTAAACTGCAGGAGGATTAAAAGGAATGCAATGCACTGAAAAGTTTTCTTTGAAAAGCAAAAACAATCATCAAATCCAACAAAAATAAACAAAATAGAAGAACATCTGCACTTCCTGCGAGAATTATCAACACAATTAAAATAGATTTTATATGATATTAATTTATTCTAAATTAAAATAACTAGTATAGCTATGTGTCATGTTTCGTGTTGTTATATATATCTAAAATAAAAATTTGAAAGTTCAAATATATTTTAAATTTGTATACATTTTTTATATTCGAAATTTAGTCACTGTTTTGTTTTTTTAAGAATATAGTCTTTTATTTTTTGGATTTAAAATTTGAGATTCATTTGTTACCACTGTTAAAATTATTCTACTAAATTTTTTAGCGTGATATCTTAAAATTAAAAAAAATTCACTCGATAATTATATAACAATAAAAATAATGTTAAAAATATTGATCAGAACTTTTATTAAAAACATTCATTCGAACTCGTTATAATATCTAATTTTTTCTGCACTTTTGGTTTTGTGGTTTAAACTATGGTTACAATTTCAAGTACCATTTTAACCATATTTTTTGTTTTCTAACCTAATAAACTCCTCGTTGTTACATAATACATTATTTGAATAATATCAATAAATTATAAATTTAAATATTTAAAATACATAAATTACACACTCTACTGTGCACGAATTTCATAAAAGTAATAAAAATTTAGCAATAAAAAATAATGCCATACTAATTGTTCTAAATTTAATTTTTATAAAATATTAAAAATTTTAAATTTTTAAATAAGATTATTTGAAAGATATATATTATTTATAAATTTAAAATAATTAATTTTATTATTAATTAAAATTATGTAGGTGAAGATATCAATGACAAAAATTGTTATTTAAGTATAAAATTAAACCAAAATTTTAAATAATAATAATTTAAATCAAATATTAATTTTGATTAATAAATTATGTAGGGGTTGATTTTAAATAATAATAGTATTTTAAATAATTAAATATAAATATAAATATAAATATAAATGGTTGTATTCAATAATGGCAAGTAGCTAGCAGTTGTCAAAGTCTATATATAAGCGGGAGGTTTTTATCATAAAATGGTAACCATATTTTCATTCCTATTTTCTACATTTAACTACGACCCACTAAATTATCACTTACAGTTCCATTCTTGAATTGGTAGTGAAAGAATAAACAAAGGAAGAAAATGTGGAGGCTTAAGATAGGGGAAGGTGGCAATGATCCTTACCTTCAGAGTACCAATAATTTTCTGGGAAGACAAACATGGGAGTTTGATCCAAATGCAGGCACAGATGAAGAACGAGCTGAGATTGAAGAAGCTCGTCTTAACTTCTACAACAATCGGTTCAATGTTCAGCCTAGTTCTGATCTTCTCTGGCGATTGCAGGTATATCATTTTGCCATGATATAACAATAAATTAATATAAAAATAGGATTAATCTTGAAGAAATATAGTTATCTCCTTGAGGCGATACAATTATATATATAATGGTAAAATGTATCTTTCTTTTTATCTTCTCAATCAATTCACATACTAAAACTTGGATGAAAATACCTAGAAAGACTCGTTATAGCTAAATTATGTTTGTTGTATGCAGTTTCTAAAAGAGAAAAAGATGAAACAAACCATTCCCCAACCGAAAATAGAGGATGGTGAAGAAGTGACACATGAAGCTACAACAGCAGCAGTGAACAGAAGTGTGCACTTATTTTCAACTCTACAATCAATACATGGCCACTGGCCAGCTGAGAATTCTGGCCCTATGTTTTTTTCTGCTCCTTTGGTCATTCCTCTTATTCCTTTCCATTTATTCATGTTATATCTATATATATTTCTTCTAATTTCCCTTGCAGAAGATCACAAATTTTTATGCAAATCTTATCCTCATCTTTGCAGGTCATGTCTTTATATATCATGTTGACACCATTTTTTGGATGAAAACGGGGTCAACTCGGATTTTGAAAATAAAACGAAAAATGGGAGTCGCCACCAATCTTTTTTCATGAGGTGTGATCGGGTCACCTCGTAAAATGGTTGTTTTTAATAAACGATTTAGATTTTATTAAAACAACGATTTTTGTCTACGAAATTCAGAAAAATGGGTTCGGGAGTCGGTTACGCACGAGGAAGGATTTGCACCCTCGATACGCCCAAAATTGGTACCTAGTTGATTAATCAGTGTCTTAGTGTCGAAAATTAAAAATTTGAAGAGTTTTAAAAAATACGATCCTTAAAAGAAACTCTGATAACGTGAATTGAAATATAAGATTCTCTTGTTCCGAAAGAATATCACATCCAGCACGTTAGGACACGATACTCTATACCATCGAAACCAAGATCACCTTATAGTTTATTGAAGCCATACTTTGAAGCTTTAAGAGGATATGTGGCTATTTAGTCGAACGAGAAATCGAAACCCAGCACGTTAGGGCACATTTTCTCGATTTTCCAAACGCGAAATATTGCCTCATTTAGAAAAATTTTTCTTTTTGATGTTTAGTGTCAATGCTTGACAAGACAATAACGACTACGACAAGGTGAGCAAAGTAAAATGAGTAACAACAGTACAATAGGCAAAATGAAATGACGAGGCGATTACAAAGCATACAAATAAATAAATAGAACTAACATTTTAGAAAAAGCACAAGTGTACATGAATAAATAAACAAACAACAAATAACAATGATGACAAATAAATACAATTATGTAAAAATGTATATGCATATATAATTTTAAGCCATAAAATAAGAAATGCATATAAATTATAGAATATGAAAACATAGATAAATATATACATATATAAAAAATCGGTAAGTATTATAAAAATAAAAATAAAAATGTAAATATGTGTTTATATATATTTACAAATCGTGATAATATAAAATATATGTATGTGAATTATAAAATATGTGAAATATACAAAAAGCATTTTAAGAATATAAAGAATATATATAAGTATGTATATGATGTAAAATATGCATAAATATATGTAAGTATATAAGAATTATGAAATATGAAAAATATATTTAAGTATGTATAAGTACGTATATCTACATATATATGAATTAAGATGTATGTATTTATGCCTATATCTATGTATACATAAAAATATGAAATATAAAAATATAAAAAGTATATTTATAATAAATGAAAAGTATGTACATATACAGTAAGCATAGATTATAACGGTTAATTATTTTTATGACTCGGTTTTGTGGTCCCGAAACCACTTTGCGACTAGGGCCAAATTAGGCTGTCACAAGCAGATTATACAAATAAAAGACTAGATTAAAATTAAACCTAAAATAAAAGGAATAATTTACAAATAAGATAGTTTTAAAAAAAATTAAAAAAAATAAAAAGTGCAAAGTATATAAATGTATAGGGACAAGGACTGAAAATAATCCAGGTCCCAAAACGCTGCACCTTGGAGTGGACTAAAATGAAACGGTGTACAAATTTTTGGGGAAAAATTAAAATAAAACACATGGATGCCAATGGGGGTCTGCTGAAATGTGGTGCAAAAAGTGAGGGATTAATCATGGAAATTTCCCATTTGACATACAAATGCACAATTGGGTCATGGCATGGGTCAACACGTGGTCCCCACCCTTAACCACCACTGTTTCAATTTATTTCAAAATGGCAGGAAATTGAATGGCAATTGGCCATTTCTTCAAGCCACAACAATTAAGGCAAAAAACCTAATACCTTATACTTTCCCCTTATTCTGCCGATTCTCTCCCCTCCCAAACACTAAGTTACACATTCAGGCCTGGGGAATTATTTTTCAGCCTTGAAATCTCTTCTTGGCTTCGATTCAAACAAATCAAAAAGGAGATTTATGGTGTATTTGCCAGGTATGAACTTCTTTCTTCTCTTTTTATTTGCTTTCAAACATAAAAACGAAACCCAAAAGAATGAAGAACCAAAAAAAAGTATACAGAGATTTAAATCGAAAATCACCTTCTCCAAAAAATTGCTTTTGAACTCTCTTATTCAATATGAGTATGTAGTATCTCTAAAACCCCCCGAAATACAATCGATTCTCCCCTCCAAAATACAATCTGTTTCCCCTCAAATCCCTCATCCAAAATATAATCTGTTTTCCCCTCCTTTGAAATATCAAAAATCCTCCCCCTTTACAAAATGATAGATTTCGGCTTTTAAAGCCAATATATTTTTTTCGTTCCTTTTGTTTATTACTTCCCCATCATTCGCATGCTTTCTTTGCTGTTGTGTTTGTTCTTGTTGCAGGTGGTGGGCACGGTGGAGTGTCAGACGCGTGGGGCGTGGTGGCCAAGGCTGAGGGGCATGATGGCCGACATGGTGGCATGGAGAGCTGGAGGTGTGGCAGATGAGGAGGCCAGCGGCACACATGCTTAGGGGAGGCAAATAGGGTTTGCTTCTGCCGAAAATGTTAAAGTCATATGGGCTAGGGTTTTTTAATTTTGGGCCCATTTGTGATTGGGTTATTATTTGTATTTTATGGACTATTTGTGTTTAGATTTTGGGCTTCCGAGTTTTGGGCCCCGGGCAAAATTGGGTTTCTACATATCACAGGGAATCTCAATACCATATTCTCATCAGAACATCGCAAAGAAATTCTCCGTTATATTTACTGCCATCAGGTTATAAATTTGATTTTGTTTTTCCTAAATAAACTAAGGGTATCTTTGTTTTTCATTTGAGTATATATGACATATGATTAGGTGTATATAGTATTAATAAATATTAGAACTTGGATTTGCATGGCAGAATGAGGATGGAGGATGGGGATTATACATAGGGGGTCACAGCACAATGTTTTGCACAGCTCTCAACTACATTTGTATGCGTTTATTGGGAGTAGGACCTGATGGTGGCCTCAATAATGCTTGTGAGAGAGGCCGAAAATGGATTCTTGATCGTGGGGGTGTCACTACCATTTCTTCTTGGGGGAAGACTTGGCTTTCAGTATGTCATCTTTTTTTTTTTACAACAATATTTACCATCAAACTTAATTCTTTTTATATTAAATATGTATTTCTATTTAATTTGGTTGTAGATACTCGGTGTTTATGAATGGTCAGGTTGCCAACCAATGCCTCCAGAATTTTGGCTCTTTCCTTCTTATTTTCCCATTCATCCAGGTTTGCAATATTTATTTGTTTGTGGTTAATTCAAAATATGTATTATTTTGTGTATTAAAATTTTAGAATTCGGATAATTTTAATATTGAATCATTTTGAACTTTATCATTTAGATATTAAATCGGAATACAACATAAGATATGCAAAGTTAATTGTATATATTAACGATGATGATATTCTAATGCAGCAAAGATGTTTTGTTACTGTCGATTAACGTACATGCCAATGTCGTATTTGTACGGAAGAAAATTTGTGGGTCCAATCACACCTCTAATTTCACAATTAAGAGAAGAACTCCACATTGAACCATATAATGAAATCGATTGGAGTGCAAAGCGGCATTTATGTGCGAAGGTAAAATTTATAATCATAATGTATGCCACAATATTTATAGTTAAAATGTAAATGAAAAAATGTTTTATACATGGCATGCAGGAAGATCTTTATTACCCTCATACACGGCTTCAAATATTGCTCTGGGATAGTCTTTACATATTTTCAGAGCCTCTCCTTAATTGTTGGCCCTTTAATAAGTTACGAGAAAAAGCTCTTAAAGTAACAATGGATCTCATTCATTATGAAGATGAAAGCAGTCAATATATTACTATTGGATGTGTGGAAAAGGTAACCCAATTCAATTAGAATTGATTTTGAATATTATATATATAGTGCTTGCTAATTATTTAACTAATTAAAATTTGATAATACATTGGGCAGCCTTTATGTATGCTAGCTTGTTGGGTTGAAGATCCAAATGGAATTCACTTTAAGAAGCATCTTTCTAGGGTTGATGACTATATTTGGGTTGGAGAAGATGGAATAAAGATGCAGGTTTGCTAATTATAAAAACACTACAAATGTTTAATTAATTAAACTTTCAATTTCGATATTGAATTAATTAAAGTAATTTAATCTTTATCAATTTTGAGAATCAACAACTAAAAACAATTGATCACAATATCAACATTTTTGATAATTGTACATATTTTTGTTGGTATAATAACAATTTTAACCTTTAAAATTGAGTAATTTTTGAAAGTGAGCAACTAAGGAAAACTAATCATGGCATTAATGTTTCCTGTCAATTGTACATAATTTTGATCAGTATTATAACAAATTGAGTCCTCAAAGTTTATATATTTTACATAAAATGTCGTTAAAATGTGTAAATGTTGCGGGATAAATTTGTTATTATATCAGTAAAATATATGTAGAATTGACGAAAAACATTAACGTTATGATTAATTATCCTTACTTGCTCATTTTCGAAATTGATCAAATTTAATTTGCTTTGATATATTTTTTTTAAAAATGATCAATTTATTCAATATCAAAATTAAAAGAAACCATAGAGATCTTTTGACTGTATATTTTCAATATTTCACCATGCAGAGCTTTGGTAGTCAAGTTTGGGATGCTAGTTTTATTCTCCAAGCTTTGCTTGCTAGCAATTTATCTAATGAAATTGGACCTACATTGATGAAGGGGCACAATTTCTTAAAGAACTCACAGGTTTAATGTTTTGGTTTCTTAATTACTTCTATTTTACTTTCTCCAATCTTCTGCTTAGAGTTGATGGTTGAAAATTTTAAGGTTAGGGATAATCCTCCGGGAGACTTTAAAAAAATGTTTAGACACATTTCTAAAGGATCATGGACATTCTCTGATCGTGATCATGGATGGCAACTTTCTGATTGTACTGCAGAAAGTTTAAAGGTAATTTTGTTTTAGTTACAATTAAACACAATGCATTTTGATTTTGAAACAAATTTGCAATTGGAAATTATTGCTTTAAAAACAGTTAAATGTTTTTGCAGTGTTGCCTATATTTTTCAATGATGGCACCGGAAATGGTTGGTGAGAAAATGGAAAGAGAGCATGTCTATGATGCTGTCAATGTTCTTCTATCTTTACAGGTATAGATTGTAATACCAATAGGGACTTTAGCGGAACCAAAAAAATGAATAATAATTTTTGTAGAGGAAGGTATAATTTTAGAATTAAATAATAAATTATTATGATTTGATAAATTTTAAAGAATCTCTATGGTAAATTTACCATTTTCTGAGGTCAAGCCTTCTCTGAATACCAATAATTAATTCATACCAATGTCAAATTATTTTAATTTGTCCTTATATGATGAATATCTTGGTCTTAAGTATATTCTATGATACAAATGATTGCAGAGCAAAAATGGTGGTTTCTCAGCTTGGGAGCCAGCAGGAGGTGGATTCTGGTGGGAGGTAATAACTATTTCAATATTTGGATTAGTCTTTATATATATATGCATACATATATCAATAACTTTTCACCTTAAATTATCTTTTTAGTGGCTGAATCCAGTCGAGTTTCTAGAGGATATAGTTAAAGAACATGAGTAAGAGGCTTATCTTTTCCCTTAATAAATTTCATTAATTATTTAATGTAAAAGAAACCAATTTATAAAATTATATATTAATGAATGGAGAAAAGAAACAAATGTAAACTCCAGGTATGTGGAGTGCTCTTCATCTTCAATCCAGGCACTAGTTCTTTTCAACAAATTATACCCAGGGCATAGAGAACAAGAGATTGAAATTTGCATCAGAAAAGCTGCAAAGTACATTGAAGATATGCAATATCCTGATGGTTCTTGGTAAGGACTTAATAAGGCCTTTTCATTTCTTCAAAACATGAAATTTGATGGAATGGATATATAATTCCTATATATATGTGTGTGTTTAGGTATGGAAGTTGGGGAATTTGCTTCTTTTATGGGACATGGTTTGCACTATCAGGTCTTAAAGCTGCCGGTAGAAACTTCAAAAATTGTTTGGCTATTAGGAAAGGAGTTGATTTTTTGCTTAAAACCCAAAGAGAAGATGGTGGTTGGGGAGAGAGTCACCTTTCTTCTCCCAAAAAGGTAATTAATATTCAATATAAATTTCCTTTTGTTCATATGGTTAAATTATATATTAGTCCCTGTATTTGTATAAAATTTGAGATTTCATCCTCTTACTTTTACAATTTAAAATCCTACTCCAATAATTATCGTTATTGCCAATTTATACCAAAATTTGTCAATTTAACATGTTTATTTTCTGTAAACCATATGCCATATCATTGAGGATAGACTAATCAAAATTTCGAGTTGACAAATTTTGATAGAAAATACTTGTGATTTTAATGATTAGACTGAAATATTTTTCTGACTTAACTAGACCGAAATTTTTAAATAAAAAAATTGAGATTTAATTTGTCGCATTTTAAATACAGAGACTAAACCTCAAATTTTGTCAAAATATAGGGACCAACAATATATTTTTACTATCATATATATATTTAATTATATAAATACTTTTTTTTGTCCTTGTTGATAAAAGGTATACACACCCATCGAAGGAAAAGAATCGAACTTGGTAAATACTGCACAGGCTTTGATGGGTTTAATTATTAGTGGTCAGGTATGCTTTACTTTCAATTGTCTATTTATCTTATAATCCTAATATGCCCAAATAAAGAAAGGCTTAACACCGAGTTTAGTCCTTAATCTTTACATTATTTTTAATTTGGTTATTATTATTTAATTAAATTTGGCCTCAATCTTTTAAAATAAAAGTCGAATTTGACCATCAACATTTCAAAAAAAATTAAATTGTTATTTTTTTAACGAAAAAATTAACTAAAATATTAAATTTTTAAACATGAAAACTAGCATTACAATCCGCATATACTCCATGCTATTTAAAAGAAAATGAACTTTTTATATACTTTTTTGAATTTAGAATTTTTTTTATCTTTTCAAATATTTTTATAAATTTTAAATTATTTGTTGACGTGACATATAAGATAAATAATGTTATGTTAACACGAAATACATGTGAACTGCCATGTCAATATTGTTAACAAATTAATGTTTGAAGGTAAAATTTTGCATTATTCCAAAACTATATATATTCTAAACTTAAATTTATTGCTATGTTGATTTTCTTTATCACTATACATATATCCGTATGTTACTAAATAGGCTGAGAGGGATCCTACACCTTTGCATCGAGCTGCAAAATTGTTGATAAATTCTCAGTTACCAAATGGTGATTTTCCCCAGCAGGTAAGTTTCTTTATGTATATACATGCATCATTAAGAGAAAAGGGAAAGGAAAAGGGGTAAAAGTACTAATTATGCTATTTATTAAGAGTCAGATTATATTTTATTTTTTTATTCAAAAAATGGATAAGTTAGTCTCTATATGTTAGATCAAAGAGCAAAATAATTTTTTTGTTAAAAATTTCATCTATTTCTATTTTTAAATACTGGTCCCTGTACATTAGAATGAGATACATGTGACGTGCCATATTTGTCTAGTTATTCTATCAGTCACATAAGTTTTTAACGGTAGAATTAGATGAAAATTTTAACAAAAAGGAACAATTTGTTCTTTAATCTAGTATATAAGAATTAATTTGTCTATTTTTTAAATAATAGAGTAAAATATAATTTAACTCCTAATACAAATATTTTCATAATACTTTTACCGAGAGAAAGATATATATATTATAATATTTTTGTGATGATGTAATTTTTGGATCAAATGGCAGGGACTGGGTGGATCTTTCTTTAAGAATTGTATGCTACACTTTCCATTGTATAGGAACTTTTTCCCACTGTGGGCTTTGGCTGAGTATTGCAATTATGTTTGGCCATCAAAATATGTATCTTTAGAATAAAACAATTTATCTATAAGAAATTATATATAATAAAATCGGTGAATATTTGATATATTTGACAGTATATTCTTTTATAAGTAATTTTAAAATCTTGGCATGTATCTTTCTCTTTTTTAAATGTTTATTTTTTAATATTTTACTATACTCTATAGAACATTTGTCAACTTCCAACTTTACTTGTGGAGTCTAAAAGCTCCACTATAATATATCAAATAATTTCTCTAATAAAATAGTGCAATATATATATATATATATATTATATTGTCATTATATTTTAGTTTATTTGATCTTTGATTTTTTATAAATATAAATTTCCTTTTAAAGATATATATCGATTCTTTTATTAATTTATGTTTTTTTTCCTCAAAGTGGTTGAACTATAATGTTAAACCAATTCAATCAAAAAGTGAATGTTCAACCTGTTCAACCTTCGATTCAATTATTAGTATCTTTTATGATTGTTTTACGATCTATATTTGAGATTTGTGTTTATTTCTCTTATTATTATCAATTGAATTATTTAGTTTGTTTAAACTAGGTCCTCTTATTAACACCCACAATAATAGGTGAAAGGAAAAATAGAAGTAAAAAGATGGCTAAAAAAGAGAGAGAGTAAGTGACATTAGTGTTGTGTGCAATGTTAGGAGACATCGTTAAGAGGGAAAGTCATAAAATTTGAAATGATTAACCTTCATGGACCTATATAAATATGAATGATACATTTAATTATAGGATAGTGATGAATTTTAAGGTAATTTATTTGAAGTATTGGTAGTGAAATTTTTTAATTGTAATTAAGAAATTGTTCTGTGTCAAATTTTATTTTTTATTTTTAATTACAACCTAACCTTTTTTTTGGCCATCAAACAATTCATTCTTTCATTGCAAAAACAAATCATACAAATATACACTTGTACATCATCATGAAACACCTATACCAAGACAAAATAACAAGCATTTAACCAAGAGGTAGGAGGATTGATCTTCACCCATGTGAATGGAACACAATTCATGACCAGTCGTTTACCTCTTCGGAGAGTAGTCGCGACGAGAGGATTTTTCGAGGCTGGAAGCCAATCACCTTCAAATCAAATTAAAATGAACTCGCTGAAAATGCTCTCGACTCTAACATGCCACTCAAAGTCTACCTTCACCTACGCACAAAAACAAACATATTCACATACTAAGCATTGAAAACTCACTGGTGCTAACATAATTTAAATTCAACGCATTATTAAATTAACCCATAAAGCATAATAAAATGACACATAATTAAGTCGAACATACTAGAATATGCACAAGAGTTGGGCGGGCATAAATGCACCGATAACCACAACCACACTAGTATACCGCTCGTACTCCTAGGGTATTTGAGCTAGTGATATGTTCTCGACCGCTAGGGTATTAAAGAACTATCAAATGATAATTTGCGCTCAGCACTAAAGCTCCCACCAACATGACAAACCCTATGGAATGCCTATCGGATTCGAACAGATTGGTTTAATAAAATTATTCATAAATTACATTAATACCTTTTATATATTGTCCTCAATAGTTTTTTCATGTAAAGCAAAATGGAAGCAAATATTAGCTCACTGGTTATCTAATGTTTAACTAATACTAAGCGGTATTACATGGTCGAATATAGAAAGAAAATTTAGGTAAGTAAAAGCTCAAGTTCAAATAGATAAGGAACTGAAAGCTGGTACATTGGGTATACGACTTTTGCGGTATGTAGCATCATTCACAATAGTGAAATTCATAGTCCAAGACATGAGAAAATAATATTCTCTCATTAGTATTACATGATAGATGAAAAGTAAACATGTCCATGGTTTGTTCATCTTTGTGATAAATGACTTGATTACTATTTGATAGTAATTGACTTTTCATGAAGGAAGATGTAATTGTTACCACGAGATAAAATAGAATCATATTGGGAGAGCAAATTTATCCCAAAAAGATTAAAGATATCCTATGAGGGTAACACACTTTTAACAAGGTCATTAGATGAGTATGATTGAGTTACTTTCGTAATGGTATGTCATTAGGGAGAGCTTAGTCAAGATACTATAATAGAACGAATCCATGACTAAATGATCCTAAATTGTCTTTCTGTATCCGACCACGTAATACCGTTTAGTGTTTGTTTAAACATTAGACAACCAATGAGCAAATATTTGCTTTGCTTGCAAAAACCACATGGGGACATTATACAAAGTATAATAATGTAATCCATGAATTATTTTATTAATCAATCTATTAGAAAAATTTACAAGTTTACTAGTACCCTTGTCTCAAGACAAATGTCACTAGTCTTGAGAACTAGATGAGTTTGTCTCGAGACCAAATTGACATGTCTTGAGAAATTAAGCAATTGAATTCATAATAAGGTAGGTTTTTGTTCTAACGGTCTTGAGACATGCTCTTATTATCTTATTACTTAATGGTCAAATGGCCTAAAATGCACATTTTCATTCATTCAACCTCATTTAATTGTACCTAAAACATATCCAGATATTACGTCAATGTTAAATCACAAATTAACACATGTAAAAACAATCAACCACCATCAAATTATAGTATCCAATGCATTAAGGTTTAACCTATCAACTAACACATTCAAACTTATATAAATAAACGTAGATAATCACTAATCAAAGGATAAAACTTAACTTTTAAAACTTTGTAGGTTATAATGCCAAAAGCATCAAATATTAACTTAACAACATACTAACTAACCTCGGTAAATGCTATATGACCCAAATTAGTTATATACATACAAAATAGCAAAGAGGTGACCACTTAGATGAGTGAGAGAAATTGGATGCTTGACTTCGAGTCTACTAAGTTCTTGTTTGAGATATACGCACGGAAACAACAAAACTATATGTTGAGCAATACGGTTCAGTGGTGCTAACATGATTCAAAAAAGTAATCATTTATAACAAAAATAAACATATAAATTTAATATGAAATCCAACCATAACTTAAATCATGTTTACATTTTTTGTCTCATGCTTTTAATATCCTGCTTTCATGCTTACATTCATATTTTGCCCAAAAATGATATTAACACATTTTGTGTTTGCACAAGCTCGGCTTGATTCAAAAAGTAGGTCTAAAATGTGTCCAAGCCCACCCATGTTTTTTCAAATATCTAGCCCAAGCCATTTAAGCCCGCCCATATTATTTTTTTAATAATTAATAATTAATAATTTTTTATATTTTATTTATCAAAATTTTATATATAATTATCTTAATATTTTTAAATGTTTACTTTATAGTAGTATTATATATTAATATATATATTTAATTCGTATGTTTTATAAATTTAATAATATATAAAAAAAGTATAATGTGAAATATTACAAACTTAAAAAACGGATTGAGTCGTGCTCAAGCCTTAAATGTTCAAGCCTAAACTCAGACCATATTTAAATAGGCCTAATTTTTTAGCAAGAATCGTAAAAGATTGATTAATCGAACGTAAGATTAGCATTGGATAGGAATTCTACAAATATTCGGTGTAGTAGGCCAATTTTGGCCCACTAATACCAAACCCCATACCCCCACTACAACAGCCCCATACCTCCACTACAACAGTCCCATACCGTCTGACACCCCCACCACCAACACCGGCCATACCCTGCAAACACAAACAACAAAAAAGGCAGCCACAACAGAGGAATAAGAGCATTTTTTATTGTTATTGTAATCGATTATAAAACCGAAGGGAGAAATTTTGAAAAAGAGGACGGATTGTATTTTGGAAAAGGGGGGGTTTTTATTTTTTTTACAAAAAGAAAGATTGTAACACAGGTATTAGAAATCAAAACGCACACAAGCAAATCTAAGAAAGATTGGAAACTAAAAGGTGTTCTTGGTTCTTTTTTTATTTTTATTTAGTTTTTTTCTTTTGTATTTTCTTTTATTTTTTTCTTTCTCTTCGCGAATCTGTTTAAGCAAAAACTAAAAGGAAGGAAAATGGCTCACCTGAATCCCTTTGAGCTCGCGTCGGAGTGATTTCTCCGTCGTTGTAATCGAGTTCGGCAAAGGGACAAAGAACTCTTTTTTTTCTCGTTCTTTGTTTGCTGAAAGTTTAGCCTTCAAAAGAGGCTTTGAAGACAGAGCGTAAAAGCTCATCCTCCGCAACATCGGTCACCGGCCATGGCAGCGTGCAGGCGAGCAGGGAATGGCCTTGTCGGCTGAAAAGAAGGAGAAGAGATAGAGGAGTCTGAAAGTGCTAGGTTTAGAAAAAAAAATAAAAAAAAGGAAATAAAGGCATGGATGGTTTCAAAATAAAAGTATGATTTAAATAATAAAACTAAAACAATACCGTTTGGGTAAAGGAAAGAGCCTATGCGCCTAAAATGGGTTATTTTTGTGGCCAATCCTTCTCTTTTGCGCTGCTATTGGATTAGGCCCCTGTTCTTCTTTTTATTGTTTTTAATTTGGCCGCATAATTTTCTCCTAATTACATTTGAGTCCCTGTTGAAATAATGCGCATAAAGGTTGGGATTATTTCCCTTTTAGTCCCTCCATGTTATTCACGTGTTCTAGTAGGTCCTCCCCTTTCCTTTTTTTTTGTTTCGAATCTATCCCCTAACTCTTGTTTTAAATTCAATTTGGCCCCATTTCTTTTTTTTTTATTTTATTATTTTCGCCTCAAATTTCTGTCTAGAGTTCAAATTAGCCCCTTTTCGTCCTTTTCTTTTGTATTTTCTTTTATTATTTAACATTATGGTATTATAATTGTATTTTATTTTCTTGCATATTATTTACTATTATTATTATCACTTTCATTCCATTATTATTATTGCTATTGCTATTTTTTTGTTGTTTATATTTTTATTTATATTATTGTTAGTATCATTATTATTATTATTATTATCTCCATTACTATTATTATTATTATTATTATTATTATTATTCTCTTGTTATATTACTATTCTTGTTATATTATCACTATTTTTCTTACTATTATTATTACTACAACTATTATTACTATGATTATATTTTCTTTTTATACCCATTTGCTTATTACCTCATTGATTTTATATCATTACTATTATAATAATTATTATCATTACTTTTCATCGTTATATATATATTTTCTTTTCTCTGTTTTATTACTATTATTAATATCATTATTAATATTATTTTTATTTCTATTTTTATTTTTATTAACACATTTTTTACCATATTATTATTTCCTTTTTTTATACATATCATTATCGATATTAACATATACTATTATTATTAATGTACTATTATTTTCTATTTATTACTATTATATTTATTACTATTATTAATATATATATATTTTTCTTTAGTGCTATCACTATTATTATATTATTTGTCTTATTAATGTACTGTTACTATTTCCCACTTAGCTATTATTACTATTATTATTTTTACTATTATAATTATTATTATTCTTTTATTATTCTCTTACATTGCTTGTTTGTCTTACTCCTCTATTTCTGATCTCATCATTCTTATTATGCATTTATTTTTATTCTGTTATGTTCATTGATATCGAAATTCATATTTGTTTGCTCATTTTTCGCTATTCCACTTTACCACGAATTTATATTAATTACCCAACGAAAATAATTCTTTCGTAAAAGCAATATTTCACGTTTGGAAAGTTCGAGAAAACGTGCCCTAACGTGCTGGGTTTCGATTCCTCGTTCGACCAAATGGCCAAATACCCTTTTAAACTTTCAATAATAAAGGTAATATTTCGTATTTAGAAAAATCGAGAAAACGTGCCCTAACGTGCTGGGTTTCGATTTCTCGTTCGACTAAATAGCCAAATATCCTCTTAAATCTTCAAAGTATGGTTTCATTAAACTATAAGATGATCTTGGTTTCGATGGTTTAGAGTATCGTGTCCTAACGTGCTGGATGTGATATTCCTTCGGAACAAGAGAATCTTATATTTCAATTCACATTATCAGAATTTCTTTTAAGGATCGTATTTTTTTTAAACTCTTCAAATTTTTAATTTTCGACACTAAGACACTAATTAATCAACTAGGTACCAATTTTGGGCGCATCGAGGGTGCTAATCCTTCCTCGTGCGTAACCGACTCCCGAACCCATTTTTCTGAATTTCGTAGACAAAAATCGTTGTTTTAATAAAATCTAAATCGTTTATTAAAAACAACCGTTTTATGAGGTGACCCGATCACACCTCATCAAAAAAGATTGGTGGCGACTCCTATTTTTCGTTTTATTTTCAAAATCTAAGTCGACCCCGTTTTCATCCAAAAAATGGTGTCAACAGATTGGCGACTCCACTGGGGATTATAAGAGAGTCAAGCCACGTGTTGATTATTTCTTGTCTTTTTGTTGAAAGTGGAAAATTCGATTTAAATTTACGATCCTCTCATTGCATCTCTTTTTGTTTTGAGTTATATTTTTTTATCATGTTCTGTATTTTATTTTATACCTCTGCACATTGCATTGCATGACCGTTGGTCACACCTTTTAAGTGGGAGTGAGAAACTACGCCTTCGTGAGGTTTTCACCTCCGCATGGGATAGTGAATCGCTTCCGGGATACATCTGTACCTATGTCTTCGTGAGATTTTCATCTTCGCATGGCCATAGGGAAATGTATTCCCCTGAACTGAACTCGGTCCATATGAGCCTATAATGGGTGAGGATCGAGGAATCTGCTGGTTCAGGTACCCTTACTTTAGAACCAAAGCTCATGTAGTGAACCTTAGGAGCCCACCCTAGGTAGAACCACTTCGAACCCCTAGTATTCACCCAAATAGGTGTTCTATTTATTCTTGCTTGCTTTTGCTTTGTACTAACATGTTTTCTTTTTGTTATGATTGCATTGCATTTTCATCATAAAAAGAGGTGTTGATTCACGTTCAATTGCTAAATAGAGAGCTTGTCATAAGAAAATGGGTTTCTTGATAGAGTGGATGACGATACGGTTGTCCTAATACGGTCCGAGAAGATATAACAAAAGAAGGATGATAGTTCAGTAGAGGACTATACGACTTTGCCTCGTTGCCTGAAGACTCAAGATGACAAGGATTATTCGAGAGCTGCTCAATTTTTTTTAAAGAGAAGCCAACGAGCATCACGAGGTTGAGTGAGCAACGAGTCACGGCCCGGATCAAGTAAAAGAAGATAGAAGAGACGTCCCTTTTGAAGAGTTTGTGAGACTTATCTTAACACTCGAATGAAGAAGAGGATCGAAGGACTCCGCCTATGAGGGCGAAACTGTATATATATATCCGCTTTATGTAAAGAGATTTGTTTTCTAATAAGGTTGTTCTAATAGAATTGAACCAAGAATCAACGTCTCTTTTTGCATTCATTTCATACATTTGCATTACATTGCATCATATGCATTAGATTTTCACGAAATGGCCCTAATTAAGTAAAATTATTTCAGTTACCCTGGAAACCAACAAAAATCTAATCAAATATCACTACGGTACTCGTCGCCAAACAAAAGCAATGGATCAAAGGTTGGAAAGATTGGAACAGTTGCAACGAGAGATGCAAGATCAGATGCATAAACGACTGGAAAAAATCCAACAGGATATGTTAGAATCCCAGAACACTGCGATGAACCAATTAAAGCAATTATTGGCTGGAGGGAATAACAAAGGAAAAGACCCCGTAGTTGATGCTGGGGAGGATCACGATGACCCTGTTTATCCTTCAGGTTTCACCCCAACTAACATCCAAGCACAACCAGAGGTGTACCCACAAAGGGTACCGGTTACCATTGGACCTCAGTATCTGGCTGGTACCTCGGTACCAGTGCACTTTCAAGTAGGCTCGGGTTCTAATCCCGGGGACAACCCCACCAATCCGGTGGTCCCTAATCTCGATGATATGGCGGAAATAGAAAAGGCAAGAATGGATCTGCCAAAACAACTTGAGGATCGATGTAGATGGCTAGAGGAAAAATTCAGAGTCATGGAGAACATCGACTATCATTGCGGGGTTGACGCCAAGGATCTGAGTTTGGTCCCTGATTTAGTACTCCCACCTAAGTTCAAAATGCCGGAATTTGAAAAATATAATGGGACTAGTTGTCCTGAAGCTCATGTAACTATGTTCTGTCGAAGAATGACAGGATATGTCAACAATGATCAGCTATTAATCCACTGCTTCTAGGACAGTTTGATCGAATCTGCAGCCAAATGGTACAACCAACTGAGTCGTGCTAAAGTTAGTTCATGGAGAGACTTGGCGCAAGCTTTTATGAAGCAATACAGTCATGTGACAGATATGACACCCGATAGAATCACATTGCAGAACATGGAAAAGAAGCAAAGTGAGAGCTTTAGGCTATATGCCCAAAGATGGAGAGAGGTCGCGACACAGGTCCAGCCGCCTCTTTTAGAGAAAGAAACCACGATGCTTTTCATCAACACTCTGAAAGCACCGTTCATTAACCACATGTTAGGAAGTGCTACCATGAGCTTCTCAGATGTAGTGATGTCTGGTGAAATGATTGAAAATGCAATAAGAAGTGGGAAGATAGATGCGGAAGAAGGCATCAAGAGATCAACCCCAAAGCACAAAGACAATGAGGTGAACAACACGAGTACATATAGCAAGGGTTATTCAAAACCAATTACGGTGAATCAGCCAAGAAAAATGGTCGCTAACCAACAAGGCTCATTGAGACAAGAACCTGGAGTGAAACCAGGTACTGAGAACCTTCAGTTCACACCAATTCCAATGTCGTATGAAGAGTTGTATCAAAATTTATTCGATGCGCATGTTGTTTCCCCTTCCTACTCAAAACCCCACAACCTCCATATCCAAAGTGGTATAATGTGAACACACACTGTGACTACCACGCAGGAATTACGGGGCACTCAATAGAGAATTGCATCACCTTCAAAAACTAGTTGAAAAACTCATCAACATGGGTATTGTCAAGTTGGGTGACTCATCTACTGCAGAAAATCTGCTACCCAATCATGATTGACAATAAGGTGAATACGATGTATGAATAGATATTGGGAAGTGTTCACATCAATGACATGCATGAAGATACAACTGAAGAGGGAACTTTGTCAGATGTCTGCCCTCATAAACTTGGAAGTGTTCTAAATAAATCAGACTGTAAAAGAAGTCTCTGTAGTATTTAGAGCCTACTTAGAGTAATATTCAGAACAAACTTGTTGCTTTTAGCCTGAAGCAATATGAATTTTTTTTTTGTGAAATAGGCTCATGTCTGAACGTCGTTATTTTAATGAAATGCATCTTTGCGATCATTTTTGAGCTAATATTCTTTCATTCTTTATGAATAATTATTTTTAATCTTTCATTCTTTCTTCCAAATCATTCATTCATTCATAATCATACTGTACATATAATTATTCTTAAATTCATACATTCTTTGTATATTCTTTTGCACCAACAACAGGTCCCTGAATATCAACGACATGAATGACACTACTACAGACTCAGAATCTCCTTTTGAGCGAGACATGTGTTTAGAGGAATATCATGACTTCGAAGATGACATAGATTGTGGCCTATCTTCGTACTTATTGAGGAGGGTAGAACAAGGTGAAAACAGATTCCACCTTACGAAAAATCAATGGAGTCCATGTGGGGCATGAAGGTTGTTAGGTCGATCTCGCCAAAAAAAAGTCTGGCGGTCATCAGTTTATCTTCACGGGAAGAAGCTGCTTTGTATGCTAATGTCACGAAGTCGACAGCAAATTTTTTGAAAAATCACGTCAGCTTGAAAAGTCGAAAAGGATCATATTTGACAATGCACTAAATTTGAACATGAGCACAATATCAGAAGTTTGCAGTCTGTTCAAGATTAACACCATATCGCCAAAAAAAACACTCTCAGGGCAACGCCCTCTTTTTGGGCTTATCGCGATTTCACCTATTGAGGTCGAGATTTCCTTCTCTTTGAGTCTTTGGATCCAATCCTGGTTGAAGAGGAATGTTCAAAATATCTATCATGGTCAAATATACCAAAAGCAAATGGTATGAGTTCACCAAAACAAGGTTTGCTCCAGAGAATTCTACAAAGGGGACCCGATATCAAAGAAGATCCTTCCCATACAAAGGGGACTTCAGAAGAAAGTGGATGCCAAGCCAGAAGAACCTTATATGGAAGGCTTTATCTGGGAGAGTGTAGGTATTGACCAAGATAGATGGCAAGAACTTGCCTAATCTTGAGAATTTTGATTCAAGGAACAAATACTTCACTTAAAAAAAAAGAAGAGAAAATTAATGAAAAAGAAGAAAAGAAAAATGAGTGAAAAAAGGAGAGGCCATGGTGAAAACCCGCAAAGGGCGCCTTGAGACCAAAGGGGCTTGAGTTGAAAACCCAAAAAAAAGGGCGACTCAAATTTTGGATCAAATTGGGGCATGAGGCGATCATAGCAGCTCAAATTTTGATCAAATCAGGGCATGTAATGATCTTGCTATACCTGATTCAACCGGAAAGGTAGGTAGCATCTTGGGGCATCGACAAAGTCTTGTAGATCTCCTAAACACATGTCAAACACAAGATGGTCTTTCAAAGAGTTGGTACAGAGAAGTTCAAGCTACGATATCTGGGGCATCTTGTCCTCATACTATTTTTTTTCTTGGAATACTTCATTCTTTTTCAAGATACGTGTTCCCAATTAATTCCCCTTTTATTCTTGCTATCCTTGATAGTTTATTCATTTTGAGCTATGCTCTCAAATCAATTCTATTTTATCTATCGTCATGATCTTTTGCAAGCATGTTGCATTGGAATAATGATTAATGGACTAATAAAACTTTCACGAAGGAAGTTTTGCGTATTACTCTGGAAAGTTTCTAAATAATATAGGAGCCTGAAGCAGGACAATTGTTTAGAACACTCCAAATTTAAAGGTTGGAAATTTGGGAAGGAACAGTCTAAATTTAGACTTTCTCTTTGGATTTTTGTTGTCAAATGCATTGATTGACAAGACGCCATGTTGGTAACAAAGCTTGAATAAACAAGAAAGTGATGATCTTCAGGCAATAGGAAGAGGTTACCTCGGGAAGGAGAGCCCTTGTTTGCGCATGAGTCTTTGGTACGACACCTTGGGAACGATGTAAGGGACCAGAAGGATTTAAATCTTATACCCTTGAATTACGATAGGAGAAGATTAAAAAAAAGCCATATCTTTCCACCCTTGGGTTACAGTAGGAGATTGATGTTACAAATTTTATGTCACAATGGATTGAACTACGATGTTCACAGTGGGGGCAATCAGATTACGTGTTTCTTTGGAAATGCCGGCTGGTCAAGAAGGCGTTGCGACACGTTAGTGACATAAGCTTTTGAGCGATGATAACCTAAGCATTAAGGAATCATTTTCATGACATTCTGCATTCATTCAAATACCATTCACACATGTCTAGTTAGGAGCATTTGATTTATTTTGATCATGCCATCCTAATCATTAGGCATAATTAGGTTCATTATACAGATCATGTTCCCTAGAGAACAGATCAGTAAAAATTGAAGATAAACCTTGCCTCTCTCGTTTGTAGTAGAGCTGGTTGAAGATATCAGATATTGCCTTCCTGTATTTGGCAGCGAAGCAGATCAAAGATGGCAGATTTTACCTCCCTGACTACAGTGGAGTACATTGAAGCCGATAACTCTATCTCCCTGCATCTGGCAGTGGAATAGATTGAAGATCAAATATGACAGATTTTACCTCCCTGACTACAGTGGAGTACATTGAAGCCGATAACTCTATCTCCCTGTATCTGGCAGTGGAATAGATTGAATATTGCAGATCTTGCCTTCCTGTATTCGGCAGCGAAGCAGATCGAAGATGACGGATTTTACCTCCCTGACTACAGTGGAGTACATTGAAGCCGATAACTCTATCTCCCTGTATCTGGCAGTGGAATAGATTGAAGATTGCAGATCTTGCCTTCCTGTATTTGGCAGCGAAGCAGATCGAAGATGGCAGATTTTACCTCCCTGACTACAGTGGAATACATTGAAGCCGATAACTCTATCTCACTGTATCTGGCAGTAGAATAGATTGAAGATTGCAGATCTTGCCTTCCTGTATTAGGCAGCGAAGTAGATTGAAGATGGCAGATTTTACCTCCCTGTGACTACAGTGGAGTACATTGAAACCGATAACTCTATCTCCCTGTATCTGGCAGTGGAATAGATTAAAGATTGCAGATCTTGCCTTCTTGTATTAGGTAGGAAGTAGACCGAAGAAAGCAGATCTTGTCTTCATGTATTGGCGTGAAGTAGATCAAAGATAACAGGTCCGGTCTTCCTATATTGGTAGGAAGTGGATCGACGACGCAGATCTTGTCTTCCCATACTGGTGGCGAATTAGATCGAAGAAAGCAGATCTTTTTTTCATATATTGATGTGAAATAGATCGAAGATAGCAGATCCTGCCTTCCTATATTGGTAGGAAGTGGATTGAAAACAGACTCTATCTCCCTGTATTTAGCAGTGGAATAGATTGCAGGTCGAAGACGGCAGACTTTACCTCCCTGACTACAGTGGAGTACGTTGAAGTCGATAACTCTATCTCCCTGTATTGGGCAGTGGAATAGATTGAAGATTGCAGATCTTGCCTTCCTGTATTCGGCAACGAAATAGATCGAAGATAGCAGATCCTGCCTCCCTATATTGGTAGGAAGTGGATTGAAAAACAGACTCTATCTCCCTGTATTTGGAAGTGGAACAGATTGAAGATCAAAGATGGCAGATTTTACCTCCCTGACTACAATGGAGTACATTGAAGCCAATGACTCTATCTCCCTGCATTTGGCAGTGGAATAGATTGAAGATTTCAGGTCTTATCTCCCTAAGTAGTAGTGGAGCAGATCACACCCAGTCTTATCTCCCTAAATAGTAGTGGAGCAGACTAAAAACACAAATCTCACCCCATGGAGTCGTAGCAGAGTAGATTGAAGCTACAAGGCGTATCTGAAGTTGCAGTAGAGGGGATCGAAGCAACAAGATGCGGCAGGTTGGAATAAGGCTACTTGAAGAAGATGAGCACCAAAAAGTCAAGACTCGGCAAGACCGGGCAAAATTGGCCCTTTTGATGTCTTTGCTCTATTCTCGTTACACGAAAATGAGCAAAGAGGGGCAGCTGTAGTAGGCCAATTTTGGCCCACTAATACCAAACCCCATACCCCCACTACAACAGCCCCATACCTCCACTACAACAGTCCCATACCGTCTGACACCCCCACCACCAACACCGGCCATACCCTGCAAACACAAACAACAAAAAAGGCAGCCACAACAGAGGAATAAGAGCATTTTTTATTGTTATTGTAATCGATTATAAAACCGAAGGGAGAAATTTTGAAAAAGAGGACGGATTGTATTTTGGAAAAGGGGGGGTTTTTATTTTTTTTACAAAAAGAAAGATTGTAACACAGGTATTAGAAATCAAAACGCACACAAGCAAATCTAAGAAAGATTGGAAACTAAAAGGTGTTCTTGGTTCTTTTTTTATTTTTATTTAGTTTTTTTCTTTTGTATTTTCTTTTATTTTTTTCTTTCTCTTCGCGAATCTGTTTAAGCAAAAACTAAAAGGAAAGAAAATGGCTCACCTGAATCCCTTTGAGCTCGCGTCGGAGTGATTTCTCCGTCGTTGTAATCGAGTTCGGCAAAGGGACAAAGAACTCTTTTTTTTCTCGTTCTTTGTTTGCTGAAAGTTTAGCCTTCAAAAGAGGCTTTGAAGACAGAGCGTAAAAGCTCATCCTCCGCAACATCGGTCACCGGCCATGGCAGCGTGCAGGCGAGCAGGGAATGGCCTTGTCGGCTGAAAAGAAGGAGAAGAGATAGAGGAGTCTGAAAGTGCTAGGTTTAGAAAAAAAATAAAAAAAAAGGAAATAAAGGCATGGATGGTTTCAAAATAAAAGTATGATTTAAATAATAAAACTAAAACAATACCGTTTGGGTAAAGGAAAAGAGCCTATGCGCCTAAAATGGGTTATTTTTGTGGCCAATCCTTCTCTTTTGCGCTGCTATTGGATTAGGCCCCTGTTCTTCTTTTTATTGTTTTTAATTTGGCCGCATAATTTTCTCCTAATTACATTTGAGTCCCTGTTGAAATAATGCGCATAAAGGTTGGGATTATTTCCCTTTTAGTCCCTCCATGTTATTCACGTGTTCTAGTAGGTCCTCCCCTTTCCTTTTTTTTTTGTTTCGAATCTATCCCCTAACTCTTGTTTTAAATTCAATTTGGCCCCATTTCTTTTTTTATTTTATTATTTTCGCCTCAAATTTCTGTCTAGAGTTCAAATTAGCCCCTTTTCGTCCTTTTCTTTTGTATTTTCTTTTATTATTTAACATTATGGTATTATAATTGTATTTTATTTTCTTGCATATTATTTACTATTATTATTATCACTTTCATTCCATTATTATTATTGCTATTGCTATTTTTTTGTTGTTTATATTTTTATTTATATTATTGTTAGTATCATTATTATTATTATTATTATCTCCATTACTATTATTATTATTATTATTATTATTCTCTTGTTATATTACTATTCTTGTTATATTATCACTATTTTTCTTACTATTATTATTACTACAACTATTATTACTATGATTATATTTTCTTTTTATACCCATTTGCTTATTACCTCATTGATTTTATATCATTACTATTATAATAATTATTATCATTACTTTTCATCGTTATATATATATTTTCTTTTCTCTGTTTTATTACTATTATTAATATCATTATTAATATTATTTTTATTTCTATTTTTATTTTTATTAACACATTTTTTACCATATTATTATTTCCTTTTTTATACATATCATTATCGATATTAACATATACTATTATTATTAATGTACTATTATTTTCTATTTATTACTATTATATTTATTACTATTATTAATATATATATTTTTTTCTTTAGTGCTATCACTATTATTATATTATTTGTCTTATTAATGTACTGTTACTATTTCCCACTTAGCTATTATTACTATTATTATTTTTACTATTATAATTATTATTATTCTTTTATTATTCTCTTACATTGCTTGTTTGTCTTACTCCTCTATTTCTGATCTCATCATTCTTATTATGCATTTATTTTTATTCTGTTATGTTCATTGATATCGAAATTCATATTTGTTTGCTCATTTTTCGCTATTCCACTTTACCACGAATTTATATTAATTACCCAACGAAAATAATTCTTTCGTAAAAGCAATATTTCACGTTTGGAAAGTTCGAGAAAACGTGCCCTAACGTGCTGGGTTTCGATTCCTCGTTCGACCAAATGGCCAAATACCCTTTTAAACTTTCAATAATAAAGGTAATATTTCGTATTTAGAAAAATCGAGAAAACGTGCCCTAACGTGCTGGGTTTCGATTTCTCGTTCGACTAAATAGCCAAATATCCTCTTAAATCTTCAAAGTATGGTTTCATTAAACTATAAGATGATCTTGGTTTCGATGGTTTAGAGTATCGTGTCCTAACGTGCTGGATGTGATATTCCTTCGGAACAAGAGAATCTTATATTTCAATTCACATTATCAGAGTTTCTTTTAAGGATCGTATTTTTTTTAAACTCTTCAAATTTTTAATTTTCGACACTAAGACACTAATTAATCAACTAGGTACCAATTTTGGGCGCATCGAGGGTGCTAATCCTTCCTCGTGCGTAACCGACTCCCGAACCCATTTTTCTGAATTTCGTAGACAAAAATCGTTGTTTTAATAAAATCTAAATCGTTTATTAAAAACAACCGTTTTATGAGGTGACCCGATCACACCTCATCAAAAAAGATTGGTGGCGACTCCTATTTTTCGTTTTATTTTCAAAATTTAAGTCGACCCCGTTTTCATCCAAAAAATGGTGTCAACATTCGGGATTTAAGCATCAAAACGAGATTTACTTACCTTTTCTTGGTAAAGATTTGGGATCCCACTTGAGAAGTTAAAAATTTCCACCGCCAGTTTACCAAATATTTACTCGTATATGTTTAAACTGAAAACTAATTATAAGTTAATATCTAATTGAAAATACATCGAATTAATTAATAAAATTTTATGAAATTTTTATTAATTAATACAATATAATAAAAATGATTTTAATTATATTTTTTGTGAAAATAATTAAATTAGTTTATTAGATAATTTAAAAGTATTAGGATTTTGAATTTTTTTACTCTATTTCATTTTAAAAAAAAGGTTGATAACATCATGATAAGTGCTAACATGTTTTAACTTCATTTTTAATACGTTTTTGAGTGATTATTTGATGTTAATTGTGAATTTTATACTCATAATCACTTAAATTCATGTTTTAATGCTTAATAGAGCACTTGAGAGTAAAACAAACAAAATTCGAAGTGTCAGATCAAGCTACAGGAGCCACATAGGCTGAACATTCCACACGGCAAGATAGGAGTGAATTGTCATAGAATATTTAAGAAAACAACTTGGAAAACACCATTGAAGCCAATTTTGAAGCAGATTTCCGTCAAGATTGAAGATTCCCAATTGATTTTTAAGGAAGTTATCATGAGTTTCTTTATTTCTTTTGGTTATACTAAATCTTGGATGTTTCTATTTTCAAGCATGAACTAATTTTCTAAATAATTAGGGGAGATGAACCCTATGATGGATTCTGTCGTTTGATTTTTATTTTACGCAATAAATATTTAGTTTATTGTTCTAAATTATGTGTGTTTAATTCTTGGTTTGATATTTCTAGATTATTAATCTATATTTCATGTGCTTAAATCAGTGATTGAATAGCCCCTGTTTAAGAGTAGATGTTGTATAGTTGAGTGGAGTTGCATGCAATCTTAGAAATATGATGACATAAATCTACCGAATTAGAGTCAAATCTAATAGGGAAATCCATAACATGAGTTAATGTGATAATAGGGTTTTAATTAGAAAGAAATTTCAATTAATCAACCTAGAGTCAATTACTTTTATGCTAAAAAAAATTAGCATAATTTAGGGATTTTTACGGATTAAGCTACTAAGTAAAAAAATTGTGTAATTTAGGGATTGACTCGAGCTCAAGCCTTCAATGTTCAAACCCGAAATCAGACCATATTTAAATAAGCGTAATATTTTTTACTTAAATTCTATCAAATTTCAAACCAACCTTTAGGCAGCCTAGTATATACCGTCCCCTTAAAATTTATCTTTCATATTTAATAATCATATTTAATAATGACAATTAGTGATTGTGGTGTAAAGTCTTATATTTTATCTTTCATGTACTAATGGCAACTAGTGGTTGTGGAGTAAAGTCTATAAGATGAGGGCTTTGTTTATGAATAGGAAGAAAATGTGGAGGCTTAAGATAGGGGAAGGTGGCAATGATCCCTAATTACGGATTGAACACGCAATTATTAATTTCAACTTAAAAATCGAACTTTTTAATATAGTTGAAATCCAGTTCATTGCATTAGCTATGCGGTAATTTAATTATACAAATAGTACTAATTATTTCACATACTCGAACATAAACATTATCAAAGCAAAATAGAATCCATTTTTTTATTTACCTCTCTTAGAACCCTAATATCCAAAATTCCTCTATTTTACTACAATCCCGCTCAAATCTATATATGATTTTATAGCTATACTTTACGAACCTCAAATTATCAAAAAAACACCATTTTTTTTCTAAAACTCATCATGGTTTTAGTTTATAATTTCTAATAGCTTTCTAATATATATATTGTCGAAACCATTTTTTTTTAAAACGGGGTCGACTTGAATTTTGAAAATGAAAACGAATATAGGAGTCGCCACCAATCCTTTTTATTTAAGTGTGATCGGATCACCTCATAATTAAATCATTTTAGTAAAAATTTAAATTTACTAAAACGATAATTTTTTGTCTTATAAAATCCAGAAAACGGGTTTTGAAGTCGGTTACGTACGAGGAAGGGTTAGCACCCTCGACGTGCCCAAAATTGGTACCTTGTTGATTAATTAGTGTCTTAATATAAAAAATGTGCAAAGATTTTAAAATACGATCCTTGTATTAAAAAAAACTTGTATAAAATAAGTTACCGTTAAGACCCTCTCATTTCGGAGAGAGAAAATATCATACCCAATGATTTAGGGCATGATATTTCACCTCCTCAAAAATGAGCTTGTCCTAAAAAAACTCATGCAATAAAATTTAAAAGGATATGACATTGTTTAAGTCAGATGAAGAAATCGTAGCCTAATACGTTAGGGCACAATTTCTCAAAATCCCAAACATTGAATATTGCCTTTATTATTTTTTTAGAAAAATCATGATCTCGAGAAAACATGTCATATCCAATGTGTTAGGACACAACGTATCAAATTCCCGATAATGAGCTTTTTATTTATGTGTTTTGATTAAAGAATATTCTCGATTTTGAATTTTTTTGACTCTATTTCATTTAAAAAAAAAGTTTGATAACATCATGATAAGTGCTAACATGATTTAACCTTATTTTTAATGCATTTTTGAGTGAGTATTTGATGTTAATTGTGAATTTTATACTCATAATCACTTAAATTCATGTTTTAATGCTTAATGGAGCACTTGAGTGTAAAACAAGCAAAAATCAGAGTGTCAGATCAAGCTACAGGAGCCACATAGGCTGAACCATTCCACATGGCAAAATAGGATTGAATCGTCATAGAATATTGAAGAAAATAACTTGAAAAACACCACTGAAGCCAATTTTGAAGCAGATTTCCGTCAAGATTGAAGATTCTCAATTGATTTTTAAGGAAGTTATCATGAGTTTCTTTATTTCTTTTGGTTATACTAAATCATGGATGTTTCCATTTTCAAGCATGAACTAATTTTCTAAATAACTAGGGGAGATGAACCCTATGATGGATTCTGTCGTTTGACTTTTATTTTACGTAATAAATATTTAGTTTCTTGTTTTAAATTATGTGTGTTTAATTCTTGGTTTGATATTTCTAGATTATTAATTTATATTTGATGTGCTTAAATCGGTGGTTGAATAGACCCTGTTTAAGAGTAGATCTTGTATAGTTGAGTGGAGTTGCATGTCATCCTAAAAATAGGATGACATAAATCTACCGAATTAGAGTCAAATCTAATAGGGAAATCCATAACATGAGTTAATGCGATAATAGGGTTTTAATTAGAAAGAAATTTTAATTAATCAACCTAGAGTCAATTGCTTTTATGCTCAAAAGAGAAATTAGCATAATTTAAGAATTTTTACGGATTAATGTATTAAGTAAAGAAATTGTGTAATTTAGGGATTGACTTGAGCTCAAGCTTTCAATGTTCAAACCCGAAATCAGACCATATTTAAATAAACCTAATATTTTTACTTAAATTCTATCAAATTTCAAACTTAGGCAGCCTAGTATATACCCTCCCCTTAAAATTTATCTTTCATATTTAATAATCATATTTAATAATGACAATTAGTGATTGTGGTGTAAAGTCTTATATTTTATCTTTCATGTACTAATGGCAACTAGTGGTTGTGGAGTAAAGCCTATAAGATGAGGACTCAGTTTATGAATAGGAAGAAAATGTGGAGGCTTAAGATAGGGGAAGGTGGCAATGATCCCTAATTGCAGATTCAACACGCAATTATCCAATTCAAAATTTCAGCTAATTTGACTCACTAATTTCAACTTAAAAATCGAACTTTTTAATATAGTTGAAATCCAGTTCATTGCATTAGCTATGCGGTAATTTAATTATACAAATAGTACTAATTATTTCACATACTCGAACATAAACATTATCAAAGCAAAATAGAATCCATTTTTTTATTTACCTCTCTTAAAACCCTAATATCCAAAATTCCTCTATTTTACTACAATCCCGCTCAAATCTATATATGATTTTATAGCTATACTTTACGAACCTCAAATTATCAAAAAAACACCATTTTTTTTCTAAAACTCATCATGGTTTTAGTTTATAATTTCTAATAGCTTTCTAATATATATATATATATATGATATTTTTCAATGTAAGGGTAGCATTAGATATATTGGGAACAATTCTCACAGGTCCTTATCACAATAAATGATAGTGATGGTTATTGTAAAATTGGGTTCTGAGATGATGATGGACATGATAGACTATTTGAGACTTGATTTTTTCTACATCGCTGATGTGGTAGGTTTCTTGGGGGCTCTTAGAAGTAGTTTCTTATTGATCGAAGTTCATCATCAGGTTGGCTTGATGATAGTGGGGCTCGAATACAATTTTCAATGTTTTGATCGAGGTCTTGCATTTTTTATTTGTTTTTGAATGCTTTAGTGTTGTGAGTACCGCCAGTTTGTCTTTCTCATCTTTTGGAATTATTTTTCATATCATTTGTGCATAAGTTTGTAGCTTATTATTTATCATTTGTACTATGTACTATGTCTTTATATATTTATTATTCACTTTTTCTATTAATAATAATATTTTCTTAATAAAAAATTATTTCAAGTTATGATTTTACTATGAAATATGATTATTCTCACAATAAGTCCTTAGCAATTTATTTATTTGGATTTTCAAAGTCCTTCCCCTAGAGGTGTTACGGGTCGGGTTGGACTTAATATTAACACAATTTAAGCTTTCATAAGCCCAGTTCGACAAAAAATATGTGCCTAAATCTTGCCCAAGTTGACAAATATTTTGCAAATAAATAACTGAAGCCCATTTAGGCCCCAAATAATATTTTAAAAATATTAAAATTTTATTTAATATTTAATAATCTAATTTTTTTATTTATGAAAATTTTATATATAATTATCTTAATATTTTTTAATGCTTACATTATAGTAGTGTTATATATTAATACAGATTTAATTCTTATATATTATATATTATATATTATATAAAAATAATATAATATAAAATATTATAAACTTAAAAAACAGATCTAACCGAACTCATGCCTTGAATGTTTAAGCTCAAACTCAAAACATATTTTAAATGGATCTAATTTTTTGCCAAAACTCATTTTTAGAACTAATGTCTTTACACGAGCTACCGTCTACCCCTCCCCCTTAAATATTATCTTTCATTTAATAATAGCAACTAATGCTATTGGTGTAAAGTCTGTATAAGATGATGACTTTGTTCATGAAAATTTAAGGAAGAAAATGTGGAGGCTTAAGATAGGGGAAGGTGGCAATGATCCCTACCTTTACAGTACCAACAATTTTCTGGGAAGGCAAACGTGGGAGTTCGATCCAAATGCAGGCATAGCTGAAGAACGAGCTGAGGTTGAAGAAGCTCGTCTTAATTTCTACAACAATCGGTACAATGTTCAACCCAGTTCTGATCTCCTCTGGCAAATGCAGGTACATCATTTTCCTGAATGTAACATTTTATAATATAAAAGAATTAAATAGACTTATTTATCATTATTTATATATTTGATGAATGCAGTTTCTAAGAGAGAAGAAGATGCAACAAACCATTCCCCAACCAAAGATAGAGGATGGTGAAGAAGTGACATATGAAGTTACAACTGCAGCAGTGAAGAGAAGTGTCCACTTGTTTTCAGCTCTACAATCAAAACATGGCCATTGGCCAGCTGAGAATTCTGGCCCCATGTTTTGTTTTCCTCCTTTGGTCATGTCTCTATATATCACAGGTCATCTCAATACTATATTCTCTCCAGAGCATCGCAAAGAAATTCTCCGTTATATTTACTATCATCAGGTAATAAATATAAATATAAATATAAATATAAATATAAATATAAATATATATGTATTGAACGGTGGATTGATAATAATAATAAAAAGAAAGTTTGTTTTGGCATGGCAGAACGAGGATGGAGGATGGGGATTATACATAGGGGGTCAGAGTACAATGTTTTGCACAGCTCTCAACTACATTTGTATGCGTTTACTGGGAGTAGGACCTGATGGTGGCCTTAATAATGCTTGCGACAGAGCTCGAAAGTGGATTCTCGATCGTGGGGGTGTCACTACCATTTCCTCTTGGGGCAAGACTTGGCTTTCAGTATGTTGTCTTCCTTTTATTTACCATAAAACTTAATTTTCAAAACTTAACCTATGATATAAAACTCAATAAATTAAGATTTATCATATCAATATTGATATGTTAAAATCTTCAAACTTTCGAAATTAATAGACAAATATTTTTTGTTTTGAATATGAGAGGTAAAAAAAATTAGACCATAACTTTAATATATAACTTTTACACATTAACATTAATTTTTAATTAATCCATGATCAATCGTAAATTAGTTACATCACTACCTACATATATGCCCAATTTATTTTAACCATATTATATCAGTTCTAATTTCAACTAAATAAAATTACTACTTATTTTATGTGTATATATATATATTAATTTTGTTGTACGTAGATATTGGGTGTTTATGAATGGTCAGGCTGCCACCCAATGCCTCCGGAGTTTTGGCTCTTTCCTACTTATTTTCCCATTAATCCAGGTTTGTAACAAACCATATAAATGATTTGTCTATATATATATGTATATTAATGATGAAGATATTGCAACACAGCAAAGATGCTTTGTTATTGCCGATTGACTTACCTGCCAATGTCCTATTTGTATGGAAGAAAATTTGTGGGTCCAATCACACCTCTGATTTTACAGTTAAGACAAGAACTCCACACTGAACCATATAATGAAATCCATTGGAGCAAAAAGAGGCATTTATGTGCAAAGGTAATCATAATCTATATATGTTTGATACAATATTTATATCTTTTTCCTTAACTAGAAAATGTGAAAGCAGAATGTTTCATTCATTGCATGCAGGAAGATCTCCACTATCCTCATACATTGCTTCAAATATTGCTTTGGGATAGTCTCCACTTATTTTCAGAGCCTTTCCTTAATTGTTGGCCCTTTAATAAATTGAGGAAAAAATCTCTTAAAGTAGCAATGGATATCATTCACTATGAAGATGAAAGCAGTCGCTATATTACCATTGGATGTGTGGAAAAGGTAATACAATTAAAGTATAAATAATTTTGAATAATATTTGTCAACATATAATGCTTGCTAATACACTTGATATAATACATTGGGCAGCCTCTATGTATGCTTGCTTGTTGGGTTGAAGATCCAAATGGAATTTATTTTAAGAAGCATCTTGCTAGGATTGATGACTATGTGTGGGTTGGAGAAGATGGAATAAAGATGCAGGTTTGTTTATTATTAAATACTAGAATTGTTGAATTAGTTAAACTTTCATTAAATTATTGACTTTGATTGTTCATTACTATTTTAGCTAATTAGTTTATGCTCTCCTTTTTTTTTTCAATATTTCACCATGAAGGGCTTTGGAAGTCAAGTTTGGGATACTAATTTCCTTCTCCAAGCTTTGCTTGCTAGTAATTTATACGATGAAATTGGACTAACTCTGATGAAGGGGCACAATTTCTTAAAGAACTCACAGGTTGTCTGAAACTTAAATTTAAAACCCTAAACATTATATATAGTTTCTTAACGATTTTCATTTCCACCACACAACACAAAGTTGTGATTAATTTTACCAATTTGCTCGAAATTGGTTGAAATTTTAAGGTTAGGGATAATCCTTCAGGAGACTTTAAAAGAATGTTTAGACATATTTCTAAAGGATCATGGACATTCTCTGATCGAGATCATGGATGGCAAGTTTCTGATTGTACTGCAGAAAGTTTGAAGGTAAATTTTGTTTCATTCAATTAAATAAGTGGTGTTCATAAACTCAGTTATATTCACGTTGGTTCATTTACCTAACACTATCTGAAAAATAAATCTGGTTAAGTTCAAACATTCAATGTTGGATCTTAAAATACTCATTTTTTCTACACATTTAATATTATTTTTCAAATATTAATGAACTTTCATGTTTAGACGAATGACTTAATCACAAGTCTAAATTCAGTACAACATTTCAAATTTTAAAGATCCGCAATAGGAATTATTGCTTAAAATATGTTCCTTACCTTGCAGTGTTGTGTAAATTTTGCATTGATGGCACCAGAAATGGTTGGTAATAAAATGGAAGACGAGCAATTTTATGATGCTGTCAATGTTCTTCTATCTTTACAGGTACAATATATAGAATGTCTACGTTAAAAAGGATTATTAATTGCGTAAAGGTTCAAATCTCATTATATATAATTTTTTTATTGATTTTAGTAAAAATATAAAAAGATAAAAAGTATCATTGTAATAATATAATTTATTTGTATTTGGAAGAGTACTTTCATAATTTCTTGGTGATTGTTGACCTGTCACACCTAATCAATGAAGAGTTTAAATATAAGTATACATATACAAACAATGAGGGTGAAATAATGTGTAAAAAAATTGAAATGTGTAAAAACATTAAAATAAAAATTGGATTTGATGTGGGAAAGAATTTTTTTATAGATTTTGGTAGCATGAGTTCAATTCTCACCTTATGCAATATTTTTACTAATTTTATTAAAAATACCCTCATAATAATATAATTTATTTATGGGTAAACTACATAAATGATTACCCTATTATTAGAAACTTTTTTTATTAGGCCACCAACTTTAAAAAATTACAAAATGGTCACCCGACTTATCAAAAAAATTTTAACGCGTGGAATAAAATTAATGGTTGAGTCAACATGTCATTAAGGGCGGGTTTGGATAGGCGATTGGGTGCGGTGCGGTGCGTTTAGCTTACTTTTTGTCTCACGCTACAATATCTAATCTCACCGCCACCGTTGTTTTTACACTAGCCGCAGGTAAACGCACTGCTCATCCAAACCCACCCTAAGTTAACAACCTTGTCAGCCGAGTGTTAGTATTTAACGGTTTTAGACTCTCTCTCTCTTTTTTTTTTCTATAAATTGGGTGATCATTTTGTAACTTTTTAAAGTCGGTGACTTAACAAAAAAGTTTCTAATAGTTGGGTGACCATTTACATAACTTACTTAACAAAATTGGTAACCGGTTGACCTGTGACACAAAGTCAATTAAGATAGAAATATAGACATAGAAAATCTTTAAAAATATATGTTGAATTTCAAATTATTTTTATTTCCATGGAGGAAAAATTTATATCTAGAATGCCTTAAATTGTCCTTATATTATAATTTTTTTATTTGCCAACAAATTTTTGTATTGTATGGGATTAACACTTGAACTTAATCTTTAGGATCCTATGTTCGTTCCTCAATTATCAAATGTACTCTAAAAATCTAAATAAATAAACATATTGGTTTAAGTATAATTTATTTTACAAATGATTGCAGAGTAAAAATGGTGGTTATACAGTTTGGGAACCAGCAGGAGGTGCATTCTGGTGGGAGGTAATATTTCAATATTTGTACTTGCCTTCGATATTATATAATTTCCAATGAAATTAATAAAGCATTTTTTTCACCTTAACTTATCCTTTTAGTGGTTGAATCCAATTGAGTTTCTTGAGGATCTGACCATAGAATATGAGTAAGATTCCTATGCTTTTTATTTTATTTTATTATAATTAATTTAATTAATTATACACTGTTATGGAAAACTGGTTTATAAAGTTTACACTAATGAGAAGGAAAAATAATTGTAAAATCCAGGCATGTAGAGTGCACTTCATCATCAATCCAGGCACTAGCTATTTTCAAGAAACTATACCCAGGGCATAGAAAAATAGAGATTGAAAATTGCATCAGAAAAGCTGCAAAGTTCATTGAAGATGTACAATACCCTGATGGTTCTTGGTAATGGCCCTTATGAATTCCTCAACAAATAATTTAATCAGGTTTCACCAATTCCTACAAATGCATGTATATATATACTATATATAAAACTCTTTTAGAGAATTATTAAAGTATGATTTTATTTGGAAAGTAAGTTATATGATTTTGTTGGTGTTTTTTATTTTTTATATTTTTATGAATTAATAAAAATTAATGAAACTTTTTATTTTATCATCTGAACTAAAACAATTTTAATTATTATATGAAACTTTACTGAATTGGTGTTATTCATCAATCAAGTCCCAACTCAGTTAAGGAATTACCAAAAACTACCACTTTGCGTTTTAAGTACTAGTTCCCACACCAATATGCAAGTGATAGAATTTTTAGTATCAATAATGTTATTGCGTGAGTTGGTGTAACTTAACGCCAACTCAAAATGGATGACAACACCATGATAACAACTGTATTCATTTAATATTTTTATATGATGTACTTTTGTATTTAAATTTCGTTTTACTCACAATTTAATCTATTTTTTTATATCTTATATATTTCATTTATTATTATTAATTAGTTTCAAACCATACATTTTATTATTTTCTGTATGTTATTTTTAAACACATTTTTACTTTCTAAATATATGATTTTCATTCTAATAAAATTTCATATAAATGTATAGGTATGGAAGTTGGGGAATTTGCTTCTTTTATGGGACATGGTTTGCACTATTAGGTCTTAAGGCTGCAGGAAAGAACTTCAAAAATTGCTTGGCTATTAGGAAAGGAGTTGAGTTTTTGCTTAAAACCCAAAGAGAAGATGGTGGTTGGGGGGAGAGCTATCTTTCTTGTCCTACAAGGGTAATTAATATTTAATATAGCTTCTTCATTTTATTTTAGAGGATAAATCTAAAATATTAATTTGTGTAAATTTGAAATTTACCCTTTGGAATCATGAATCTCTTCGGAAACAATATATATGTAATTATGAATAGTTTTATTTGCCTTGTTGATAAAAGGTATATACGCCCATCGAAGGAAAAGAATCGAATTTGGTAAATACTGCACAGGCTTTGATGGGTTTAATTATTGGCGGCCAGGTATGCTTTACTTGCAATTAACAATGATTTTATAATTTTAATGTACCCAAATTAACAAATAAACTATATATATATTGTATTCTAAAATGATTGCTATACGTTGATTTCTTAATCCCCACAATAGGCTGAGAGGGATCCTACACCTTTGCATCGAGCTGCAAAATTGTTGATAAATTCTCAGTTGCCAAACGGTGATTTTCCCCAGCAGGTAATTCTTTTCCATGTATATATTATAGGTAAAAGTGTTAATGAGGCTTCTATATTAGAAGTTAGATTGTATTTTGTTTCATTTACTTAAAAATTAGGTAAATTGATTTTTATACATTAAATTAAAGAGTAAATTGGTCAATTCTATTAAAAATTTCATCCATTAAAAATTGTTGTAGCTGATAAAATAACATAATGACCAATTTTAAACAGTGAAGATATATGAAATTTTTAACACAATGATCAATTTGCTCTTTAATGTAATGTACATGAACCAATTTACTCATTTTTTCAAAAATACAATTTGACTCTTAGTGTAAAGGACTCCATGATACTTTTATCATATATTATTAAGAGAATGGGAAAATGAAAAAGAAAAAGAAAAGAAAATTTATATGTTATTTTTTTTTATGATGGAATTCGGCAGGGACTGGCTGCAGTTTTCATGAGGAACTGTATGCTACACTTTGCATTATATAGGAGTATTTTCCCTCTGTGGGCTCTGGCTGAGTATCGCAATCATGTTTGGCCTTCAAAACATGTATGCTGTTGAATAATCAAAAATGATCTATTGGAGGATTATATATAATAAAATCATGTCTCTCTCTCCATATATTAGTTGCATCTTGATATTTACAATCAACTTTTTCCTTTACCCTTTGCCATCGGGCAACAATGAATAACTTTTGATCCACTATGATGATCTTTTTACATAATTTTTCCTAGTTTTCAAATGTTCAATTGTGGTTTTTGGAATCAAGTAGATTTAGCTTTTCTTTACAACTTTTTCTTTCAATTAAATGCCAAATAAATCAAAGATAAAGTAAGACAATATAAAACTATAATCTTATTTTTCTTTATAAATATTTGAAATTTCTTTAATCAAAATATAGGGTCATCAACAGCAATGTAAGAAGAATTATAAAATTTAAACAACTTAGAAGAGTTATGACAGCCGAAGAAAATGGGATTAAGATGAAATTTAATGTTAGTTGCAACTCCCTCTAAAATTGGGTTGTTGTGCAACTTAAAGATGTTGACATTTTTTTATTGAAAAATTTTGGATATTATCTTACTCTATATTGAGTAGGGAGAGCAAAACTTGATTCGATTAGAAAAAATTGAAAAAAAAATTCAATTTTAAGTTAATCAAATCGAAAATATAAATGTAACACCCCAAATTTAGGGGTTTGGGCTAACATTTCAAAATTTGTCAAATAGTTTTTAATTGAAATGCCTGTTCATGTCTCAAACCCCACTCTTTGCATATTTTTTTCTCTTTATTTTTGAAGCAATTAAGGATGGGAGCCAACTTAAGGCCAGTTCTTCATTGCTTAAAAAAAGCACTTCTGACTCCAAAAGCATTTTTGAAAGAAAAGTTGTGAAGAACAAGCTGCTTTTGGCTAAAATTTTTAGCTTTTCAGGAGTGCTTTTTGAAAAGGAGAAGCTAAAAATTTTAGCTTCTCCTCTCACAAAAGCACTTTTTGTGCTTAATTATTTTTTCACCCCTCCAATAACATAGTATTTTCCTTTTTTTTCTTGGTGCTTCATTACAAATGTGTTAAAATCATTAATTAAAAATAAAAAATATTTTTTAAAATACTAATTACAAATATTTAGTGGTTATATTTAAATATTTAAAATATAGTTTATATATTCTAATTAAATTTTATAAATAATTAATATTTATTGCTTAAAAATATTTAAAATTTATATTTCATATATTAAAATATTAACAACAAGTTATAATAATTTTTTATATTCTTACTAAAATATAATAATATTAACTAATTTCAATATTATTTAAATGCATATTTGTTACTTGATAAAAACATGTCTAAAATGGACATTTTATTTCTCAAAATCACTTTTTGACAACAATGCTAAACAATCAAATTTTAAACCAAATTTTTCAAAAGCATTCTCCAAAGTACTTTTCTACATCACTTTTCAAAAGCACTTTTCAAAAGCAATAAAAAACTGGCCCTTAGTATAAGAATTTAACTTGGTAGAAAAAGAACATGATATGGGCACTAACCTAGTGTAACAGGCCTGATTTGCCCAGCCCGTTAGACAACAAAAAAACATTTATAAATAATAAAAATACCAAATAGTCCAGGCCCATTTACTATAAACCCAAACTAAACTGTCCTAGCCCAATACAACCCCAGCCCACTACATTTTCAGAAAACAAAAAACCCTAGCCCCCTAAGCCTTCAGTCGCCGCACATCAGCCACGCACGCCTCCGTACTGCCACCTCCGAACACAGCTCCATACGGCCCTCGTACATGCAAAATAAACAGCACACAAAAGCAGACAAACGACAAAAAATAAGAAAATAACAGTTGTAATATGCGGCTATAAAAAGCCTTAAAAAACAGTGATGTAGGGACTTTTTTTTACACGATACGAATACAAAAAAAAATCAAAGAAACAATGAACTTTTTTGCAGAGGTAGTCTCCGATTCTTCTTGTTTTTGATTTTATTCTTGTTGATTTCATCTTTTAAACAAAAAGGGGAAGAGACAATAAAAAAACATACCTTTTTGTTCGCGTTTAGCACCGTCGTGGGTGAGGTTTGTCGTTTCCGATGAAAAACAAAGTTTTAGGGTCGTGGAGTCAAAAACCCCCCAAAAAATTGAGCTTTTTTACTTTTCGGCAACCGCAAACAGCAGCACCATCACTGACAACCAGTGACCGCCACAGTGGTCCGGTGCCAGAGCCACGGCCGGATTCTGGAAAGGGGGCGGGATTTTTGAGAGCATTTCTGATTCTTTTTTAGTGAAAAGGGCTGAAATGAAGTTTTTTTAAATTTTTTTTTTTTGCTTAAGTAGCATTATCAAAACGGTGCCGTTTCATTAGGCCCCCCAAACGCCCAAAACAGCGTCGTTTTGGGGGGCCAAACCTGCAACCCGACCCACTCCAACCTCAGGATCCATGTGTTTTTTCTGGAAGGGTCTATCTGCGTGTTAGACCCTTCTACATTTTTCAGTTGTTTTAATCCAGTCCTTTTTATTTTCTAATTTATACTTCAAAATTTATTTCACTTTCAATTAGCTCCTAGCAAAATGGCGCGTTTTAGAGGGCGGGGATATTTCCCCAGTTGGTCCCTCTGAGTTATTCGCGCCTTTCAAATGGGCCCTCTACTTTATTTTCATTCTCGATTTTTACCTAGATTTTCGATTAAACTTCAATTTAGTCCTTTTGCGTTTATTTTATTATAATTTTAGCCCCTCTTGTATTCATAAACTTATTTTATTAGGATTTGGACTCTTAATTTTATCTCAATGTCAATTTAATCCCCTTTTATCTCTGTTAGGTTTTTTTGTTGTTGTTGTGTCTTATTTATTTTATTTATTTCTTACCATTTTTTTATTTTGGTTTTTTGTATTTAACGATGCTTTTATTTTATTTATTTTATTCTTGAACTTCCTTATTATTATTATTATTATTACTATTATTATTATTTCATTTATTCACATATTTTATTCTAAATTGTGTCTTTAAATTTCATTTATATTGTAATTCAGTTCTTTATTTTCAATATTGGTATAAACTATTTTTTCCTACATTATTTATGTATTTATTTGTTTTTTAGTTGGTATTGTCCTTTTATGTGCATGCTTTAGCATTATTACCATTGTCATTATTTATTTTATTTATCTGTTGGTTATCACATTAACGTTAAAGTAGTGTACATTATATGATTATCGTAAATTGTTTTTATTATATTCATTATTGTTATTTATTAATGCAACATTTCATTCATGTATTATTTTAAATATTACAGATTTTAACCTAAATTTGTAAAAAATATAAAAATTAGAAAAAAAAGTAATATTTCGCATTTTGGGATTCGAAAAGGTCATCCCTAACTTACGGGGTTTCAATTTTTCCGATAAATCCAAATATATGAATCATTTTTCAAAAACACATTTTCAAAATTATCTCGGGAATTAAAAAATTATTTTCCAACTTACGGAATATGATTTCTTTTCTAAACTGAGATAATAAAAATTTTCTAAAAATAAATAAAATTTTCGATGTTTATTCTCGTTTCGAGATTTAAGATTATATCCTAACTCACGGGATATAATGACGTGAAATACGCCTTTTTCTAAAAAAATTAATTAAGCGATTTTAATAAAAGGATTGTATTTTTAGTCTATTCAAAAATTTCAACTTTCGACATTAAGACATTAATTAATCAATTAGGTACCAATTTTGGGTGTGACGAGGGTGCTAATCCTTCCTCGCACGTAATCGACTCCCGAATCCATTTTTCTCGAATTTCGTAGACCAAAATCATTATTTTAGTAAAATCAAAACATTTTATTAAAACGATTAAATTGCAAGGTGATCCGATCACACCTTAAAAATTATCGGTGGCAACTCCCATTTTTTCATTTTTATTTTCAAAATAAAAGTCGACCTTTTTTTATTTTAAAAAACAGCTTCGATAGATTGGCGACTCCACTGGGGAACAAATAAGAGAGTCAAGCCGCAAATTGATTATTTTTTGCCTTTTCATCAAAAATTGAAAATCCGATTTAAATATACGATCCTTTCATTGCATTTCATCTGTCATTTGCGTGGTCTTTGTCATAATTTGTTTTATTGGTATGAGCCCTTTTAATATATCTCTGCATATTGCATTGCATGATGCTCGTTTATACCCTTTTAAGTGAGAGTGAGAAACTATTCCTTCGTGAGGTCTTCACCTCCTTGCAGGATACTGTATTGTTTTCGGGATACATCTCTACCTATGTCTTCGTGAGATTTTCATCTCCATGCAGCCATAGGGAAATGTATTCCCTTGAACTGAACTCGGTCCATATGAGCCTATAATGGGTGAGGATCGAGGAATCTGGTAGTTCAGGTACCCTTGCTTTAGAACCAAACCACATATAATGAGACCAAAGAGCCTACCCTAGGTAGAACCATGCCAAACCCTAGTGGTTACTCGAATAAGTACTTTATTTACTATTTCTCATATACTTTAAATTCTAGCTTTGTGTATGACCCTGACCTACTGTGTTTTGTTTTGAATTTGATTGCATGGCATTTTCATCATAAAAGGGCGTTGATTCACATTCAGTATCTAAATAGAGAGCTTATAATAGAAAATGGATTTTTTGATAAAGTGGGGGATAATGCGGCCATCCAAATTTGGTCCGAGAAGATGCAACAAGAGAAAGGTGATAGTCTTACGGAGGGGTATGTGTCGGAGTTGTGAGACTTCACTCGCATCAGTGTGACTCAGAATAATCTCCAAGATTTGAAAGAAATATGGGGTCAGTGGGATGATGAGATCAATCAACTATTCTATTGTCATTATGGTGATTTGCCCTATCTGCTAGATATCAAGGTGGACGAGCACCTATTCTGAGCTCTTGCCCAGTATTAGAACCCTGCCTATCATTTCTTTACTTTTGAAAAAGTGGATTTGGTACCCACCATGGAAGAGTACACTACTTTACTCTGCTGTCTGAAGGTTCAAGCCGACAAAGCCTATTCGAGAGCTAGTGGACATCAAGCCTTTTTACAATTGCTTATTAGAGAGGCCTTGAATCCACTCAGTAGGGGCAGTACTATCATCATTGCACCAAAAGCTAAAGTTGGTAACGAAGGAACAACTGGTAATGATAAATGCGAAAGAAGACATTATTGCATCTGTTACCAGTGATGCGTCATACATAGATGCAGATGATGAAGTGATAGAATGTTCCTTTCGATCGCTAGAATTTGTGAATGCAACCTTCATCGTCGAAGGAAACAAGATCCCAATGTACAAAATATCCAAAGCTATGAGGATGAGCCTACGACTGATGGTAGAAAAAGTAGCGTTGTCGGGAAGAGGACTTGAGAAATACTTCCAAGGAAGAGTCGATGTACCAATCTTGACGGACAAATGGGATCACTTTTGCTTAAGGTATAAGCCAGACGCGAAGTAAAAAGAGGAGTTGGAGAAGAAGCGAGAGAGAAAAATAGCACGATTAAGCAGGGCAAAGGTCAAATGGGAACCAATGACCTTTCCCCATATGTCAAGAACATTTGTGTCAGAAGGAATTTTTCACCCTGAACGAAAGATGACAAGAAAAGAAAATGCTGAAGAAATGATGGGAAATCTAAACATCAACGCCATATCTGAAGAGGGAATTTTGGAAGGAAATTTATCGAGCATTCGCCCATATGTACCTGGAAGTGTTCTGAACAATTGGACTGTGGAAGAGATTCTTGTAGTTTTTAGAGCTAATTCAGAGTAATGTTCAAAACACACTTGTTACTCTAAGCCTAGGAGTAATAAGAATCCTTTTGTGAAATAGGCATATGCCTAACATCTTTATTTCAATAAAATGTATCTTTGCGTATCATTTTGAGAAAATATTCTTTTATTCTTTCATTTCATTCATAATCATACCATATAGATAGTTATTCTTAGATTCTTTTCTTCTTTGGATCTTCCTTTGTTCCTATAATAGGTCTCTAGATATCAATGATATAAGTGATGCTGCTACTGACTCAGAATCTCCTTTTGAGTGAGATATGTGTCTAGAGGAACCTTAGGACTTTAGAGATGACAAAGATTATAACCTATCTCTTGATTTGTTAAGGATGGTAGAACAAGAGGAGAAACATATTCTACCTCACAAAGAGTTAGTAGAAATTGTGAACTTAGGAGACGGACAAGAAAAGAAAGAAGTGAAGATCAGAGCTTGCATTACCACAGAGACAAAGCGGCACCTCATTGAGTTACTACAAAAATTTAAAAATGTCTTTGCATGGTGGTATCAAAACATGTCTGGTCTAAGTACTGATATCGTGGTACACTGGCTCCCCATAAAGGCAGAGGGCAAGCCAGTTGAACAGAAGCTCTGAAAGATGAGACCCAATGTTGTGATAAAAATAGAAGAAGAAGTTAAGAAGCAATTTGATGCTGGTTTCTTACAAGTGGTTAAATACTCAGAATGGGTAGCCAATATTGTCTCTGTCCCTAAAAAAGATAGAAAAGTACAAATGTGCGTAGACTACAAAGACTTAAACAAGGCTAGCCCAAAAGACAATTTCCCATTACCTCACATCGATGCCTTAGTAGATAATACGGTAGGTTTATCACTGTTCTCCTTCATGGATGGCTTCTCAGGATACAACAAGATAAAGATGCATCCTGAAGACATGGAGAAGACCACATTTGTAGCCATGTGGGGAACATTCTGCTATAAAGTAATACCATTTGGACTGAAAAACGCGGAAGTGACATATCAGAGAGTTATGGTAACCCTGTTCTATGATACGACGCAGAAAGAAATCGAAGTTTATGTCAACGATATGATTGCCAAATCCTGAACGAAAAAGGAGCATGTACAAGTTTTGAGGAAATTGTTATTGAGATTGAGAAAATTCCAACTAAAGCTCAATCCAGCAAAATGTACCTTCGAGGCTAAGTCAGGAAAAATGCTAGGATTTATAGTCAACGAAAAGGGATCGAAATCGACCCAGATAAAGTCAAAGCTATACAGGAGTTGTCTCCACCATGCACTCAAAAAGAAGTTTGAGGTTTCCTAGGAAAAATAAATTACATTGCCTGGTTCATTTCACAACTGACCTAGAAATGTGACCCCATATTCTATCTTCTCAAGAAAAGTAATCCAGGCGTATTGGATGATGAATGCCAGAAAACTTTTGACAAGGTTAAACAATACCTGTCCAATGCCCCAGTGCTGACGCAACCTAGTCCAGATAAGCCACTGATATTGTATTTGGTAGTATTTCAAAATTCTATGGGATGTGTTCTTGGCCAATGCGATGAGTCAAGAAGGAAAGAAAGGGCGATATACTACCTCAGTAAGAAGTTCACTAAATGTGAGACAAGGTACTCACCGATTGAAAAATTATGTTGTGCCTTAATCTGGATAACTTGAAGACTGAGACACTACATGTTGTACCACACAACTTGGCTCATCTCAAAACTGGACCCTCTAAAGTACATGATGGAGTCGACTACTTTGAATGGAAGGATGGCCCGATGGCAAATTCTGTTTTTCAAATTTGATATAGTCTATGTGAATCAGAAAGCTATAAAAAAGAGTGCAATAGCAGATTTTCTAGCCAGTAGAGCTTTAGAGGATTACTAGCCCTTGAACTTTAATTTCCCAAACAAGGATCTAGTGTATGTTGCCACCACTGAAGAAGACTCTCAAGAAAACCATCCTTGGAAACTAAACTTCGACAGAACCTCAAACGCTATGGGTAACGGAATTGGAGTAGTCTTGGTATCCCTAAATGGAGATCATTATCCATTTACTAGTAAATTGGATTTTGATTACACAAATAACATGGTGGAATACGATGCATGCATCATGGGTATCTGTGAAGCCATAGAACGCAAGATCAAAATACTGGAGGTATATGGGGATTCTGCGCTAGTGATCTATCAACTTAAAGGTGAATGGGAGACAAGAGATCCCAAGTTGATCGATTATCAAAGGTTGGTCCTTGAATTAATTAAAAAGTATGATGATATCACCTTCTGCTACATCCCGCGAGAAGAAAATCAAATGGATGACACCCTAGCAACTTTAGCTTCCTTGGTTAAGGTGAACAAACAAGAAGATGTGAAACTTATCCAGATGAGTATTTATGAGGCTTCAGCTCATTGTCACAACATCAAAGAAGAAGAAAAGGATGATCAGTCTTGGTACCGTGACATATTGTGATATGTAAAAAATCGTGAATATCCTGACCAAGCAACCAAGAATGATAAAAGAACATTGAGAAGGCTAGCCAGTGATTGCGTCTTAGATGGGGAGATCCTATACAAAAGAAGAAAGGATCAAGTGCTACTAAGATGTGTAGATGGTGTCGAGGATAAGAAAATCTTAGAAGAAGTCTATGAGGGTGTTTGTGGAATGCATGCTAATGGGTTTACGATGGCTAGGCAAATCAAGAGATTCGGGTATTATTGGTCCACAATGGAAGGGGATTGCATCAGTTATGCTAAGAAGTGCCATAAGTGTCAAATTTATGGGGACAAGATTCATGTGCCTCATTCACCTCTTCATGTTCTGACTCCTCCATGACCTTTCTCTATGTGGGGCATAGATGTCATTGGGCCGATCTCACTAAAAGCTTTTAACGGGCATCGATTACTTCACCAAGTGGGTAAAGGCTACTTCATACGCTAATGTTATAAAGTCGACAGTCAACAAGTTCTTAAAGAAGGAGATCATATGTAGGTATGGCATGCCAGAAAGAATCATATAGGACAATACATTGAAATTGAACAACAGTACGATAGCAGAGGTCTGTAGTAAATTCAAAATTAAACACCACAACTCATCACCATATCGCGCAAAAGTGAATGGTGGAGTTGAGGCAGCTAATAAGAATATCAAGAGGATTGTAGGAAAAATGACTGAAACTTAAAGAGATTGGTATAAGAAGTTACCATTTGCTCTTTATGCTTATTGAACATTGGTCAGGACCTCTATCAGGGTAACTCCCTTCTCCTTAGTTTATGGAATGGAAGCAGTTTTACCCATTGAAGTTGAGATTCCTTCCTTTTGAGTCTTGCCGGAGCTGAAGTTGGATGAAGCTAAATGGGTCTAATCTTGATATGATCAGTTAAATTTGATTGAAGAAAAGAGGTTGAAAGTTATCTGTCATGGTCAAATATACCAAAAACGAATGATGCAAGCTTACAACAAAAAGATTTGCCCTAGGGAATTCCATGAGGGGGACTTGTTATTGAAGAATATCATTCCCATACAAAAATACTTCAGAGGAAAATGGATGCCAAACTGGGAATGACCTTATGTGGTAAAGAAGGCCTTTTCTAGAGGAGCATTGATATTGACCGAGATGGATGGCAAGAACCTACCGAATCCAATGGATTCAAATTCAGTCAAGAAGTACTTCACCTAAAAAAAAAGGGGAGAGGCCAAGGCAAAAACTCGTAAAGAGCGCCTTGAGACCAAAGGGGTTTTGAATTGAAAACCCCTGAAAGGGCAATTCAAATTTTGATCAAAGATGAGGCACGTGGTAGTCTTGCTTTCTCTAAATTAACAAGAATGAGAGATGCTACATCCTGAGGCATCAACAAAGTGCTCTAGATTCCCCAAACACATGTTGAACTCAAAATGGTCTTCAAGAAATTCGGGCAAAGAAGCTCATGCTGCAATATTTGGGGCACCTATTTTCTTCTTACTCATTTTGCATTTCAACAATGTTTACTTTCTTTGATTAATTTATTCTTCTCAAATTTTGTTCCTGATAAATTTTAGTTCTGTCTAACATTATGATCTTTTTTTAGCATTTTGCGTTGAAATAATGATTAATATGCTAATAATACTTTTATAAAAGGGTTTTGCATATTGCTCTGAAAAGTTTCCTAAATAGTACAAGAACCTGAAACAGGATCATTGGTTAGGACTAGCCAAATTTAAGAGTTGGAAACATATGGGGAAGAATAGCCAAAATTACGATTATTTTTTCGGTTTCCTATCAAAGATACCAGCTGAGCAAGAAGGCAGTGTAATACGTTAGTGATAAAACCTCGATGAACAACGAGCAATGTCAACCCAAACATTAAAAAAGGATCATCCTCGAAAAATGACATTCTGCATTCATCATGCATACACATCTAGTTAGGAGCATTTGATTCATTCTGATTATAACATCCTAATCATTTGCCACGAAATACGCCCACGAAATGAATTTTACAGGTCATGTTACCCAGAGAATGGTATAACAAATCAATGAAGTTACTCATACTCCTAAAGTTGCAGTGGGATGGATTGAAGATAGCAAATCTTATCTCCCTGAAGTTGCAGTGGAACAGATTAAAGGTAGCAAATCTTATCTCCCTGAAGTTGCAGAAGAGCAGATTGAAGCTACAAATCATATCTCCTTGAAGTTGCAGTAGAGCAGATTGAAGATAGTGAATCTTATCTTCCTGAAGTTGCAGTGGAGCAAATTGAAGATAGCAAATCTTTTTTCCCTGAAGTTGTAGTGGAACAGATTAAAACTACAAGTTACAAATCTTATCTCCTTCAAGTTACAGTGGACAGATTGAAGATGCAAATCTTATTTCCCTGAAGTTGCAGTAGAACAGATTAAAGCTACAAGCCACAAATCTTATCTCCCTGAAGTTGTAATGGAACAGATTAAAGCTACAAATCTTATTTCCCTGAAATTTCAGTGGAACAGATAGAAGCTACAAGTTACAAGTCTTATCTCCCTGAAATTGTAGTGGAGAAGATTGAAGCAACAAATCCTATACCTATGAAGTTGCAGTGGGTTAGAATGAAGCTACTTAAAGAAGAGAAGCACCAAAGAAGTCAAAATTCGGCAAGACCAGACAAAATTGGTCCTTCTTAAAGTCTTTGCTCCATTCTCGTTACACAATGACGAGCAAAGAGGGGCAGCTGTAAGGGCCCAATTTTGTCGGCCTAAACAAAAACAGAAATAATAAAAAATAAAAATTTTTCAAACCCAATTACGAAGTCCAAAATACAACAGTCCAATTACAATACAAACCTATTATGTTACAAGCCCAAATGGCCCAAACAACACAAACCCTAAGGCCTAACAACCTAAACTACTTTCAGAAAAAAAGAAACCATAACCGCACCGCCCCTAACTCCCCTAAGTCTGCCACCTCTGTCAACATTACTCTCTACTTGCATCGCCACCTGCAAAGACCAAAAGCAGAAGTGACAGTGACAGCAAATATACAAAAATAGATATAAACTTTGTAATATGGCTATATAAGCTAGAAAAAACGATTGTAGTTTCTCTCCTCCGGGGATTTTTTCTTGAATGCAAAAAAAAAATCGATTCAAGTATACGAATGAACAAAAAGTAACTAAGCAAATTGGAGAACAAAAGTTAGAAACGTGCAAAGGTCATTTTATTTTCTTTATTTTCCTGCTTTCGAAACTATTTATATTCGAAAAAAATTTCTATTTTCCTTTTGTTTTTTTAAAAAAACTGTATATATATATCAAATATATAATAAAAGCGGAGGAAAATAAACTTACCTTGGGGCGTCCGACCACCGTCCACGGTAGTCCCTTTCGCCGGATTCTGGGTTTCGGCCAAAGGGAGAGGGGAGAGCTTTCCCAATATTTTTTTTTTGAAATCAATGGCTATATGATATTTTTTTTGTCAAAAACTTAATTTATATGGGCCCCCCAAAACGACGTCGTCTTGAGACTGGCCTCAAACACCCAAAACGACATCATTTTGGAGACCGACCCGACCCTAGCAAGGATCCGGGTGTTTTTTAAAGGGGGTCTAACTACCGCTTTGATCCTTTCGCTTTTTAACTGTTTTTCAATCCAGTCATATTTCCTTTTTTTCCTTTTTTTAATTTTACCATTTAATTTTTATTTTGTTTCATTTTAGTCCCTTATGGAACGATGCGTTTTGGGACTGAGTATATTTTCCTATTTGGTCCCTATCTTTTTTCTTGTGTTACAATTTAGTCCCTTATTTTATTTTTCTCCCGATTTCTCCACTAAAATTTTACTTAAGTTTCAATTTAATCCTTCTAATATTTATGCACTTATTTTATTATAATTTAGACTTTTAATTTCATTTCAATGTCAATTTAATTCTTATTTACTTAATTTTGACCCTATCTAGGTTATTTATTTTTATGTATTATTTATTTATTTTATTTATTTACTTATTATTTCCTTTTTATTTAAAATTGGTTTGTTTTTGTATTTATTATGCATTTTTATTTATTATTTATTTTTATCTCTTTTTCATTTGCCTTTATTATCGTTATTATTTATTTATTATTTTCTTATATATTTTCAAAAATTAGATTATTTATGTTTTACTTGCACATTTATTGTTCGTATTATTATTATCAAACGTTCATATTTTATTATGCGTATTATTATCATGCTATTATTACTACAAATTGGTATCGCATTGTCATTTACTAGCATAACACTTTTATTTTCTGTATACCACCATTTTTTTATATCTACACTTCTATTTAATTTTATCATGGTTGCAATCATGTCACGAACCATGTTCAAATACATTTATTCGTTTCTGTACTATACCCGAATAAATTAAATACACGTTATTTCAAATGTTATGTTTGTTTTGGCACGACGCATAAAAAAGAAAATTTTTAAATCGTGGCAATGTTCATTATTTTCAAAATTAGAAAAGTCATGTTCCTAACTTACAGAATATGGCTTCCTTCTAAAACCAAAATACACGAATATCTACTTTAAAATAAATAAAAAAAAGTGAGATTTAAGTAGCGATCAATTAGCGTTTATTCTCATTTTCGAGGATTTAAGGCGTCGTGTCCTAACTTACGGGACATGATCCTAGCTTCTTGATTAACTTGAAGTAAGCCCCTTTTCGTGAAAATTAATTTAGTTAAGTAATGTCTTAATAATTTATCATATTTTAAAATATCTTCAAATTTCCAATTTTTGACACTAAAGACATTAAATAATCAATTAGGTACCAATTTTGGGCGTAACAATGGTGCTAATCCTTCCTCGTGTGTAATCGACTCCCGAACCCATTTTTTGGATTTTTGTAGACCGAAAAATATTGTTTTAATAAATCAAACCTCTTACTAAAATGATCAAATTATGAGGTGACCTGATCACGCCTCTTAAAAGTGATTGGTGGCGACTCCATTTTCGTTTTTTTATTATAAAAAGTCAATTTCAAAAAAAAGGTCTCGACATAAAATATGAGTATTCTTGCAAGAAGTCCTTAGCTATTTATTTAATTGGACTTTAAAAGTCTTTTCATAGAGGTGTTCATGAGTCGAACTTAAGTATAATATTAATATACTTTATGCTTACACATGTTCAGTCCTGCTCGAAATACGAGCTTAAATATGAGTTATCTATCTATTATTATCACTAGTTAACCTACATCCCCATTTAATATGAGTTGTTGATTATATTTTAATGTCTTTTTTAAAAAATCTAAAATGATAAGGAGTTGTCTATCTATTATTATCACTAGTTGACCTACAATCCCCATTTAATATGAGTTGTTATTGATTATATTTTAGCCCCTACTAGTATATATCTTTAGTAATCACCATCCTCTTTCTTAGTATTCACTTCACTTTCATCTATCTTTACACTTAAATATGTTGTTTCAAAATCTTAATACACTTTGTCATTTTTGTATATTTTACAATTTTGTCCTTTTCAATATGAAATTTATTTATTTTACTACATAATCACTTTAAATCAATTCTCTTCCGTGTAGCAATTCTTTTGAATAATTTTTCTAATTTTTTTTAATATTTGTAGTCACTTCTAAATATCTTGCAATCTAGTCATTAACATTATAAAAATTCAATAATTATTATAATTATCCTTCTAACTTCACTTTTCATTCAATTTGACTATCTCATAACACTTTAATCAAATAGTTAATGATAATATCTTACTTCACATATCAGATTTTTATGCATTTCACTTTACTTCTCTTATTTAAATTTTAAATTTTGCAAGTTTACAATTTAGTCTTTAGCATCATAAAAATTTATTATTTACTATAATTTCACTTTGTAATTAATTCACTAACACTTAATATTCATTTAAGCTCTCTATCATAATACTTTATTTCACACATAAAATTTTGTACATTTTACAATTTAATCTTTTTTACTGTAACATCCCAAAAATCGGGTTAGAAGAAATTGGTTTTTAAAACCAAAAGAGGTCATCCCTCTATTTGAGTTTAGACTTTGGAAATTTTTGACAAGTAAATTGATCCGGTTTAGTGGTTAAGTGTTCTTGGTATGGGCGTAAGGTTTTGGGTTTGAATCCTATTTCTGGAAATTTTGTCATTTTGCTTAAACCCTTACCTCTAAATGTTGGTTTATCAGTTAAACTCAGTCAATTGATGTCAAGAATGAGTTTGCTGATTCAATGGTTAAGTAACTGTCTATGTCTGTGGTCCTATGTTCAAATCTTGGCATGTGTATTAGGGAATGTTTTATTTTTTGCATTTGGTTGTGTGGTAGTTAGTTTGGTTGGTTATTTAAAACCTTCTAGAAACCTCCAATGAGGTTTTGCATCTTTTTGTTCGTTTCTTTTCCTGCCATGTTTCTTCTGACATTCATTTCCCTGATATCTGGTTATTCATTTTGGTTTCTTCCTTTCAAAGTGACATTTTCTTTTGTTACGTTACATTGCGCTGATTCTGTACGCGATCTGACTTATCTTTCTTGTTCAATTTGTTGGTCGGTAAGTTCGATTTAAAGTTTTGGTGTCAAAAGTTCTTCGAGTTAATTTCAAATTTGGATGTTAGTTTTTAGCGATTTGACTGTGAGCTAATCGTTTGTTGGGCAATTGCTTGTCGTTTAAAGACGAGAACTCATCCTTATTGTTCTACTTCGAATTTGTATCAAGTGGGTATCGAAAACCCCTTCTTCTTCGAATTTTAATCGTCAAAAAATGGGACAGTCGATGCCACACGGCCGTGTGGCAAGTCGTGTAACTCACTGTTCATAAAAATTGTAGGCACACAGGCGTGCGCCCAGCCCGTATATTATTTATCATTTCTACTATATTTTATGTTTTTTTGTATTTTTTATTATTCATGATTTCTGTAAATAATAATATTTTTTAATAAAAATTAATTTCAACTTATGATTATACTATAAAATATGAGTTTTCTTGCAAGAAGTCCTTAGCTATTTATTTGGACATTAAAAGTCTTCTCGTAAAGGTGTTCTTGAGTCATGCTTAAGTATGATATTAATACACTTTATGCTTGCACATGTTCAGTCACTAGAAATATGGACTTAAATATGAGCTTAAATATGAGTTATCTATCTATTATTATCACTAGTTAACCTACATCCCCATTTAATATGAGTTGTTGATTATATTTTAATGTCTCTTTTAAAAAATCTAAAATGATAAGGAGTTGTCTATCTATTATTATCACTAGTTGACCTACATTCCCCATTTAATATGAGTTGTGCTTGATTATATTTTAGCCCTTACTAGCATATATCTTCATTAATCACTATCCTCTTTCTTAGTATTCACTTCACTTCCATCTACCTTTACACATGAATAATTTGTTTCAAAATCTTAATACAATTTGCCACTTTTGTATATTTTACAATTTGATCCTTTTCAATATGATATTTATTTATTTTACTACATAATCACTTTAAACCAATTCTCTTCCATGTAGCAATTCATTTGAATAATTCTTTCTAATCTTTTTAATGTTTGTAGTTACTTCTAGGTATCTTGCAATCTAGCCATTAACATTACAAAAATTCAATAATTATTATAATTATCCTTCTAACTTCACTTTTCATTCAATTTGACTATCTCATAACACTTTAATCAAATAGTTCATGATAATATCTTACTTCACATATCAGATTTTTATGCACTTCACTTTACTTCTCTTATTTAAATTTTAAAATTTTCAAGTTTACAATTTAGTCTTTAGCATCATAAAAATTTATTATTTACTATAATTTCACTTTGTAATTAATTCACTAACACTTAACATTCATTTAAGCTCTCTATCATAATACTTTATTCCACACATAAAATTTTGTACATTTTACAATTTAGTATTTTTTTAACTATTATTTCAATATATCAAATCAGTTCATCACATAATTACAATTCAAACTTTATCTTTCACTACTTAGTAAAAATTTGCGTACATAATATTAACATGTTTTAATTCAAATTAACTATTCTAACAATATTAATAATTAAATTAAAATTAAACCAAAGTAAAATTATTGAAGTACTTACCTTTTTTTGTTAGAATTTCACTATCTTTCTTCCTTACTTTGTCATCTTCTTCACTTTGTTTCCAACACTTCCATAATTTCTTCTCTTTTTTTCTACTTAATGAACACATCAAATACATAATTAAAACTCACACTAAAATTAATTTCTTACGTCTCTACTTTAATTAAACATAAATTCTATAAGAAATACTTGAATTTTTTATATTGTCTCCTTAATCTCTTCACCTTTCCACAAATTTCTCCACTTCCATTTCCAATTTCTTTGTTCCAAGATGTTATTCTAACTCTCTAGTGTCTCCACTTCAGTTTTCCTTTTTGGTGGCTATGGAAATTTTCAAGATTTTCGGGTGAAAAAGGTGAATTTTGATGGAAAAAGACTAAATTGTAAAGAAATCAAAATTTTCTTTCTTTCTCTCTTTCATGGACATTAGAAGGATGGTGAAAGTATGAAGAAATTTCTTCATCTTTCTTTCTTTTTATACTAATTTTAATTAAACAAAATATAAATAAATATCTATAATAAAATAATAATAAAATATTCAACCAATCATATTTCAACATTTTTCTTTCTTAATTATTACACCATATAATTATTTAATTTAGGTAATTACCATTTTATCCTTTTTATTTATTCAAAATTATATCCTTGAATCACTACTCACTTTTAGTAAAATTGAAATTTAGTCCCACTTATTTTTGCACTTATTCAATTTTGTCATTGCGCACCAATCCTACGTTATATTTTCATTTTTGAACCTTCAACTTCTCATATTTATGCTTTAGCCCCTCAAATTTCAAATAATTATACTTGAACCTCAAAACTTTTTACATATTTACAATTTAATCCTTACTTTACTTTAGTATACCTCAACATACTTCTCAACCTTCTCTTTTATCACTTTCATTTCCTTATTTTACTTTATCGAGAAATCAATTGTACTCCATCTCGATTTATTATTATTTTCACAGTATAACAGTTTCAAAGGTGTTACAAATTATGTAAATAGAAAATATTTTCTCGTGGGATATGATACCATTTGAGAGAATGGTGTCAGACACAAACACCATAGGCAACTCATAAACTCTTTAATTCGAGATATTTAAAGTTTCGTAATGTGGTTAACATTTAACTCTTTAATTTGAGAATTAAATGAAAACATTTAAGACATTTAACTCTTATAATATTACTTCGAAATAGAGTTGTTGTTCATTATATTTTAATGTCTCTTTTAAAAAATCTAAAATGATAAGGACAATTGTTTATCTATTATTATCACTAGTTGACCTATATCCCCCATTTAATGAGTTGTTGATTATATTTTAAGTCTCTTTTAATAAATCTAAATGGTAAAGGTAGTTGTTTATTTATTATTATCACTGTTGAAGTTTTGGGCCAAAAAAATAGAGTAATAAATTACATTAAAATATCCTTCAAGCGTTTGTACTTTTCATTATTTAGAATTTTTTATTATTATTTTTATTGAAATATTTAAATTTAATTATTAGCACTATTAAAATTTTCTGTTAAATTTGTTGTTCTGACATTTGAAATCAAGAAAAAGCTTTCTTTAATATTTATATAACAAAAAATGTAATATTATAATAACTTAAATTTAACAAAGATTGTTAACGATTCTTAAAAATTCATATAACTATTTTTAATTAAAATAAAGTATTAAAACTAATTAATGTTATTATAAAAATTGAGGTATCAAATTATATCAAAAGATTATTAAATCTCAAATTTATGCGTGGAGATTATAATTGAAACTTGATTATTATTACTATTATATCATTTAAAAAATGATATAACGATAAATTTAACCTTTAACATATAAAAGTTTTGTCAATTTGTCTCTTAAACTTTTTTCTTGAGTTCAATTTGGCCATTAACCTTTAAAAAGGAAGTTGGATTTGACCATCAATATTTCAAAAAGAGTCAAATTGATTTTTTTAACGAAAATATTGACAAAAATGTTAATTTTAAACACGACAACCTGAATGACATACACACGTAATTCATGAAACTTTTTTCTTTGAATTCAATTTTTTTTGAAATTTTCATGTTTAAATATTTTATAATTTTTAAATTATTTATTAACGTGACATATAAGATAAATTGTGTCATGTTAACATAAAGTATACGTGAATTACCATCAAATTGCTACACCAACATCATAAAAAGATATTAATGTTTTATTTAATATTTCCATTAAAAAATAATTTAATTTTTTTAAAAATATTAATTACTGAATTTAATTGATAATATTGCCAAACTAATTAAAAAATAAAAGTTAAATTGATAGAAGTATAATTATCCAAATGCTAAAAAAGAAAGAAAATATTTAGACACGTCTTAGATAATCGTTCATTTATGTACCTAGATTATTGATCAACCATCAAATCTAATTAATTGAGTGAGATGTTTTTTAATGACACTTGGGTGTAGTTGTAGAAAAAGAAAATGATTGTGCTTTTCTAGAAGTATTCTTTAATTTTTAATTTCAGTTTACATAATTGTGATTTTTATCCACACTTTTTCGATATTTTTCTACTCTATTTTCTCTAAAACTTATCATGGTTTAAGTTCTAATTTATAATTTCTAACGACTTTCTGGTATATATATAATATTTTCCAATATAAGGGTCACACTAGATATATTAGAAATAATTCGTGAAGATTTTTATCACGATAAAACAGAATAATGATTTTAAAATTACGTTTCGAGATAATGACGAGAAGGATAGATCATTTGAAATTTGACTTTTTATGTATCATTGGTGTGGTAGATTTCTTGAGGCTCTTGAAAGTGGTTTTTTAGTTGACCGGAGTTTATCATTAGGTTGGTTTGATGACAATGGGTTGGAATACAATTTTTAATAGTGTGGTCAATGTAATGCATCTCTTGTTTATTTTTGAATGCTTCTAATGTTGCAAGTACCATCAATTTGTCTTTCTCATCTTTTAGAATTATTTTGCAAACAAACCATTTGTGCATCAGTTGCATATATTATTTATCATTTGTACTATATTCTATATCTTTGTATTTTTATTATTCAAGACTTTTGTCAATAGTAATATTTTCTTAATAAAAATTAGTTTCAAGTTATGATTTTACTATAAAATATGAGTATTCTTGCAAGAAGACTTTAGCTATTTATTTATTTGGACTTTAAAAGTCCTCGCTATAGAGGTGTTCATGGGTCGGGGTTAAGTATGATATTAATACGTTTTATGCTTGCATATGTTCAGTCCTGCATGAAATATGGGCTTAAATTTTTGTTTCAGCCCGTCCATATTTTGTAAATAGCTAACCTAAGCCTATTTAAGCCTGCACATATTATTTTAAAAAAAGATTAAATTAAATTTAATATATAATTATTTTAATATTTTTTAATGTTTACATTATAATAGTATTATATATATATCGGTTGTCTAGTAGTATAATATATTAATATAGAGTTAGTTCTTATGTGTTATAAATTACATAATATGTTATTTAATCAAAATAACATAATATAAAATATTATAAACTTAAAAATTAGATCGAGTCAAGCACGAACCTTTAATGTTCAAACTCAAGTTCAGACCATATTTTAAATAGACCTATTTTTTTTGTTCAAATCTATTTTTAGACCTACTTTATTTTATTTTGTTCAAATTTATTTTATTTTATTTCAAATCTATTTATTTTTAGACCATATTTTAAATAGATCTATTTTTTTTGTTCAAATTTTAAGTGTGCTTATGGGTGATCCAGCCCATTAATAGTTCCACCCCTCCCTCTTAAATTTTATCTTTCATTTAATAATGGCAAGTAGTGGTTGTAGTGTAAAGTCTTTATAAGATGAGGACTTTGTTCGTGAAAAATTAAGAAAGAAAATGTGGAGGCTTAAGATAGGGGAAGGTGGCAATGATCCCTACCTTTACAGTACCAACAATTTTCTGGGAAGACAAACGTGGGAGTTCGATCCAAGAGCAGGTACAGCTGAAGAACGAGCTGAGGTTGAAGAAGCTCGTCTTAACTTCTACAACAATCGGTACAATGTTCAGCCCAGTTCTGATCTCCTCTGGCAAATGCAGGTACATCATTTGCCTTAATATAACACTTTATAATATAAAAGAATTAAATAGACTTATTTATCATTATTTATATGTTTGATGAATGCAGTTTCTAAGAGAGAAGAAGACGCAACAAACCATTCCCCAACCAAAGATAGAGGATGGTGAAGAAGTGACATATGAAGTTACTACTGCAGCAGTGAAGAGAGATGTCCACTTGTTTTCAGCACTACAATCAAGACATGGCCATTGGCCAGCTGAAAATTCTGGCCCCATGTATTATATTCCTCCTTTGGTCATGTCTCTCTATATCACAGGACATCTCAATACTATATTCTCTAGAGAGCATCGCAAAGAAATTCTCCGTTATATTTACTGCCATCAGGTAATAAATTTATATATGTATGTGTATAAGTTTAGCTATATATGTATTAAACGGTGGATTGATAATACTTAATAAAGAAAGTTGGTTTTGGCGTGGCAGAACGAGGATGGAGGATGGGGATTATCCATAGGGGTTCACAGTACAATGTTTTGCACAACTCTCAATTACATTTGTATGCGTTTATTGGGAGTAGGACCTGATGGTGGCCTTAACAATGCTTGCGAGAGAGCTCGAAAGTGGATTCTCGATCGTGGGGGTGTCACTACCATTTCCTCTTGGGGCAAGACTTGGCTTTCAGTATGTCGTCTTTCTTTTATTTACTAGAAAACTTAATCTTCACAAATCAATGAATGAATGATATAAAATTTAATAAACTAATATCTATTATATCAGATTGTTCAGAATAAAAATTAGATGCGAAAACATACCTAAATTTACTCATATGTTAAAATCTTCAAGATTTTCAAATGACAAACAAATAAATATTTTAGAGAAGATCCCATTTTTTATTTTTTGATGATAGGAAGTTAGAAAAATAGTGTATGTTTAATTTGAGACCATAACTTTAATATATAACTTTTACACATTAACCTTAATTTCTAATTAACCCATGATCAATCATAAATTAATTATATCACTGTCTACAAATATAAGCATAGTTTACTTTAACTATATTAGATCACTTTTAATTTGAACTAAATACAATTACAACTTAATATAACCCAACAATTTATATATATATATATTAATTCTGTTGTACGTAGATATTGGGTGTTTATGAATGGTCAGACTGCCACCCAATGCTTTTTTTTTATTCCGTATATATGTATATATATATGTGACTGAAAAAGGATACTGCAATGCAGCAAAGATGCTTTGTTATTGCCGATTAACTTACCTGCCAATGTCATATTTGTACGGAAGAAAATTCGTGGGTCCAATCACACCTCTGATTTTACAGTTAAGACAAGAACTCCACACTGAACCATATGATGAAATCGATTGGAGCAAAAAGAGGCATTTATGTGCAAAGGTAATTATAATCTATATATGTTTGATACAATATTTATATCTAGAAAATGAGAAAGAAGAATGTTTTATTCATTGCATGCAGGAAGATCTCCACTATCCTCATACATTGCTTCAAATATTGCTTTGGGATAGTCTCTACTTATTTTCAGAACCTCTCCTTAATCGTTGGCCCTTTAATAAATTGAGAAAAAAAGCTCTTAAAGTAGCAATGGATCTCATTCACTATGAAGATGAAAACAGTCGCTATATTACCATTGGATGTGTGGAAAAAGTAATACAATTGAAGTATAAATAATTTTGAATAATATTTGGCAACATATAATGCTTGCTAATACACTTGATATAATACATTGGGCAGCCTCTATGTATGCTTGCTTGTTGGGTTGAAGATCCAAATGGAATTTATTTTAAGAAGCATCTTGCCAGGGTTGTTGACTGTTTGTGGGTTGGAGAAGATGGAATGAAGCTGCAGGTTTGTTAATTATAAAGCACTAAAATTGTTGAATTAGTTAAACATTCATTAAATTATTGACTTTGATTGTTGATTACTATTTTAGCTAATTAGTTTATGCTCTCTTTTTTTCAATATTTCACATTGAAGGGTGTTGCAAGTCAAAGTTGGGATGCTAGTCTCCTTCTCCAAGCGTTGCTTGCTACCAATTTATATGATGAAATTGGACCAACTCTGATGAAGGGGCATAATTTCTTAAAGAACTCACAGGTTGTATGAACCTTAGATTCAAAACTCTAAATATTATATATAATTTCTTAACTACTTTAATTTCTTTTTCACCACACAGCACAAAGTTGTGATTAATTTCACCAATATTCTCGAAATTGATAGTTCAAATATTGGTTGAAATTTTAAGGTTAGGGATAATCCTCCAGGAGACTTTAAAAGAATGTTTAGACACATTTCTAAAGGATCATGGACATTCGCTGATCAAGACCATGGATGGCAAGTTTCTGATTGTACTGCAGAAAGTTTGAAGGTAAATTTTGTTTCATTCAATTAAATAAGAAGTGTTCATGAAGTTGGTTATATTCAAATTGGTTCATATGTGGTAGCTAAGTTGAGTTCAAACCTTTAATGTTAGATCCTAAAATACTCATTTTTTTCAACACAATTAATATTATTTTTCAAATATTATTAATGAATTTTCATGTTTAGACAAATGACTTAATCAGAAGTCTAAATTAATCACAACATTTCAAGTTTTAATAATCCGCAATAGGAATTATTGCTTAAAATATGGTCCTTACTTTGCAGTGTTGTGTAAATTTTGCATTCATGGCACCAGAAATGGTTGGTGAGAAAATGGAAGAAGGGCAATTTTATGATGCTGTCAATGTTCTTTTATCCTTACAGGTACCATATATAGAATGTCTAAGTTGAAAATAACATTAATTGCAATTAGGAAATATTAGCAAATTATAAATATTGCTAGCACGTGTTTAAATCTCATCATATGTAATTTTTTATTAGTTTTATTGAAAGTATAAAAAAGATAAAAGTACCCTCGTAATAATATAATTTATTTATATATGAAAGAGTATTTTCATAATTTTCTTAACCTAGTTGGTGACTGGTTGACCTGTGATACCTACTCAATTAAGAGTTTAAATATAAGTATAGATATACAAACAATGAGGGTGAAATAATGTGTAACAAAATTGAAATGTGTAAAAACATTAGAATAAGACACGGGTTGATGTAGGAAAGAAAAAATTAATAGAAATTAATGGCATAAGTTCAGATCTCATCAAATGTAATTTTTATTGATTTTATTAAACATATAGAAAGACAAAAATACCTTCATAATAGTATAATTTATTTATGGGTAAACTATATAAATGGTCACAGACTATTAGAAACTTTTTTGTTAGTGTGATTCACGAGCCTCTCCTAATTGTACACCAAAACCATCAATTAAAACGATTCTTACAAACACAAACACTTCCAAACCTTCCACAAGAAACAAGAACAACATCTTTTTATTTTTTGTGAATTACAAACAACGACTAGCATGACTCGAATTTAAGTAACACCTAAAGTAATAAACAGAAGCTATTTTCGAAGAACTTACCGTATTAAACAGACGTACCTTAATCAAATAGTCCAGCAACACACAAAGGCAGCAAGAAGATGAAACAAGAAGGAAGGAAAAGTGATAGTAGAAGGAAAACCAAAAGATGGAACGGTCACAAAATTGAAAAAAAAAAAAACTGAACGTGAAAAGAGGGAGAGAGAGTGAGAAACATGAGAGAGTGGTGAAATTTTGGGGAAAATTTTCCAATTTAATTTTTTTTAAAAAACCGTCTTAACCTAATTCATTTTATGACAACTTATCAGATTATTTAGAATTCAAATTTCATTCAACCTCTACCACATGGGCGGCACAGATTGGGAATTAGTAAAATATGTATATTTTTCACTCACAAGGATTTTAATACAAGACCTTTGGGCCGACAAACTTATCAATTGAGCGAAAATAATTTTTAATTTTAATATCCAAAGATAGAAGTTGGAACAAAAAAAAATCAAAGGAAAGGATTTGAACCCAAAATCACTCCCCCATAGCCACAACAATTAACCACTTAACAATTCAAAAACAAGAATTTTGGAGTGTTACATGTTAATTTGTGAGACCAATTCAATTAAGATAGAAGTATAGATATAGAAAATATTAAAAAAATATATGTTGAATTTCAAATTATTTATATTTCCATGGAGGTAAAATTTAAATCTAGAATGGTTTAAATTGTCCTTATTGTTATTTGCCAACAAATTTTTGTATTGTATGGGATTAACACATCAATTTAATCTTAGTATCCCTATGCTTTAAGTATAATCTATTTTAGAAATGATTGCAGAGTAAAAATGGTGGTTATCCAGCTTGGGAACCAGCAGGAGGTGCATTCTGGTGGGAGGTAATATTTCAATATTTGTACTTGTCTTCGATATTATATAATTTCCTATGAATTTAATAAACCATTTTTTCACCTTAAAATTATCCTTTTAGTGGTTGAATCCAATTGAGTTTCTTGAGGATCTGACCAAAGAATATGAGTAAGTTTCCTATGCTTATTTTATTTTAATTAATTTCATTAATTATAATTATACACTGTTATGGAAAACTGGTTTATAAAGTTTACACTAATGAGAAGGAAAAATAATTGTAAAATCCAGGCATGTAGAGTGCACTTCATCGTCAATCCAGGCACTAGCTATTTTCAAGAAACTATACCCAGGGCATAGAAAAATAGAGATTGAAAATTGCATCAGAAAAGCTGCAAAGTTCATTGAAGATGTACAATACCCTGATGGTTCTTGGTAATGGCCCTTATGAATTCCTCAACAAATAATTTAATCAGGTTTCACCAATTCCTACAAATGCATGTATATATATACTATTTATAAAACTCTGTTAATTATTAAAGTATGATTTTATTTGGAAAGTAAGTTATATGATTTTGTTGGTGTTTTTTATTTTTTATATTTTTATGAATTAATAAAAATTAATGAAACTTTTTATTTTATCATCTGAACTAAAACAATTTTAATTATTATATGAAACTTTACTGAATTGGTGTTATTTATCAATCAAGTCCCAACTCAGTTAAGGAATTACCAAAAACTACCACTTTGCGTTTTAAGTACTAGTTCCCACACCAATATGCAAGTGATAGAATTTTTAGTATCAATAATGTTATTGCGTGAGTTGGTGTAACTCAACGCCAACTCAAAATGGATGACAACACCATGATAACAACTGTATTCATTTAATATTTTTATATGATGTACTTTTGTATTTAAATTTCGTTTTACTCACAATTTAATCTATTTTTTTATATCTTATATGTTTCATTTGTTATTATTAATTAGTTTCAAACTATGCATTTTATTATTTTTTGTATGTTATTTTTAAACACATTTTTACTTTCTAAATATATGATTTTGATAAAATTTCATATAAATGTATAGGTATGGAAGTTGGGGAATTTGCTTCTTTTATGGGACATGGTTTGCACTATCAGGGCTTAAGGCTGCAGGAAAGAACTTCAAAAATTGCTTGGCTATTAGGAAAGGAGTTGAGTTTTTGCTTAAAACCCAAAGAGAAGATGGTGGTTGGGGGAGAGCTATCTTTCTTGTCCTACAAGGGTAATTAATATTTAATATAGCTTCTTCATTTTATTTTAGAGGATAAATCTAAAATATTAATTTGTGTAAATTTGAAATTTACCCTTTGGAATCATGAATCTCTTCGGAAACAATATATATGTAATTATGAATAGTTTTATTTGCCTTGTTGATAAAAGGTATATACGCCCATCGAAGGAAAAGAATCGAATTTGGTAAATACTGCACAGGCTTTGATGGGTTTAATTATTGGCGGCCAGGTATGCTTTACTTGCAATTAACAATGATTTTATAATTTTAATGTACCCAAATTAACAAATAAACTATATATTTATTGTATTCTAAAATGATTGCTATACGTTGATTTCTTAATCCCCACAATAGGCTGAGAGGGATCCTACACCTTTGCATCGAGCTGCAAAATTGTTGATAAATTCTCAGTTGCCAAACGGTGATTTTCCCCAGCAGGTAATTCTTTTCCATGTATATATTATAGGTAAAAGTATTATATAAGAAGGCCTATGTATTAGAAGTCAGATTAAAATTTTGTCTCATTTACTCAAAAATAGGTAAATTAATCCATATATATTAGATTAAAGAGTAAATTGATCCTTTTTGTTAAAAATTTTATCCATTTCTAGTGTTAAAAATTATTGTAGCTGATAGAATAACCAGGTAGTTACACGTGATATGTCACGTGTACCTTATGCTAACGTACAATGACCAATTTTTAACAAGTAGAAATAGATAGAATATTTAACAAAATGATTGATTTGCTCTTTTACGTAATGTACATGGATCAATTTGTCTATTTTTTCAAAAATACAATCTAGCTCTTAGTATAAAGACCTCTATGATACTTTTATCATATATTATACCATTAAGAGAAAGGGAAAATGAAAAAGGAAAGAAAATTTATATGTTAATTTTTTTATTATTATGGAATTTGGCAGGGACTGACTGCAGTTTTCATGAGGAACTGTATGCTACACTTTGCATTATATAGGAGTATTTTCCCTCTGTGGGCTCTGGCTGAGTATCGCAATCATGTTTGGCCTTCCAAACATGTATGCTTTTGAATAATAAAAAATGATCTATTGGAGGATTATATATAATAAACTCATGTCTCTCTATATTATAGTTGCATAACTTTTGCCATTGGGCATCAATGAATAACTTTTGATCCACTATGATGATCTTTTTACTTAACTTTTCTAGTTTTCAAATGTTGAATTGTCGTTTTTGGAATAAATAAAATAAATAAATAAATGATCTTTACAACTTTTTATTTTAATTAAATGCCAGATAAAGCAAAGACAAAGTAACACAATATAAAAACCATGATCTTATTTTTCTCTATAAATATCTTAAATTTTTTTAGTCAAAATATAGGGTCAACAACAAGAATATAAAAAGAATTGTCAAATCCAAACAACTTACAAGTTAGTTGCATTTCATCTTAATGTTAGTTGCATCTAGCTCTAGAATTGGGTTGTTGTGCTATGTTGACATTTTTTTATTAAATTTTTTTGGATATTGTCTTACATTATATTGAGTAGAGGTGAGTAAAACTCGATTCTATTCAAAAAATTGAAAAAAAATCAATTTTCGAGTTAAGCGAATCAAATTACTTGAAATTATTCGAGTCAACTCTATTAAGTAATTCGAGTTTCGAGTTTGGGTCTAATTGAACTAGACCTGTCCATGAGCCGGATCACCCAGCCTGAAGGCCTACCCAAAATGTGGGAGGGTTCAGGCAAAAATATAGGCCTGAAAAATGGGCTTGGGAACAAAAAACATGTTTAGAAGATGGATCGGGCCTCGGGTAATTTTTTTCCCGAGCCTGGACCAAATTTGCAAAAAAGAAAAAATTGTTGTTTTGCTATTATTTTCCTACTGTTTTGCTATCATTTCACTATTATGTGCTACCATTTTTTTTAATTCGGATATTGTATAACTCTTATTTTATTGTTAATTTTGCTACTATTTTAAAGGCATTTGCTTTTTAAGTTATACCTATTTTAGTGCTATTTAAGTATAAAGACTTTTTTTAAAATTTATTTACAATTTGTTTGGGAAATATTTATTTTAATATTTTTAGTGTTTTTGATGTATTATATTTTTTAAAAATATATATATAAAAATGATATAAAAATTTTAAAACCGGCAAGCCAAGCTGGGCCCGAGTTTTAGCATTTTTATCCGGACAATTTTAGGCCCATTTTTTTTGCCCAGGCCTAAAATTTTGTTAGGCTTGAACCTGACCCGGCCCATGGTCACCTCTAAGTTGAACTTTACAATTCGAATAACAGATTGGTGTGAATACCCCTTTGGTCCCTGTCAATTTTGAAAATGAACAAATTGGTTTCTCTCAACAAAATTTTTTTAAAAAAAATTCAAAATAATTATAAAAATTCCAAAATTTATATTTCTAAAAAAGTATAAAAATTTTAATTTTTTTAAAGAATATATAAAGAAAGTTAAAAGTTTAAAATTTTCTAAAATAATAATTTTGGGACATAAATAAATTAATTAAATATTCAAGTTTATCATACTAAAGTATCTTATTTTTTATTTTATTTTTTTGAAAAGTTTTCAAATATATATGGTTTCAATTTTATGTGCTCTAACATATAATTAGTTATATTGTAACAAGATTTTAATTTGACATGTTTACTTTTTTAAGTTAACTCGAAAAATTTCACTTGATTCGACTCGAATTTCATTTTACTCAACTCAATTCAAAAAAAATTAAATCGAGTTAGGATGATAAAATAGGACTCGCCAACTCGATTAACTCAAAATATTTTCACTTTATTCGATTGAACACTCACCCCTAATATTGAAGATGTTAGCAGTAATTTATTGGATGAACATGTGAACAAAATCTTGGATTCTTTGAAGACTTTTGACGTGATAAGTTTCCTTAATTGAAGAGATCCGTTTTTTTAAAAAAGTTATTCCTAGAACATCTCTATTATTTGTTTTCATATTGACGACTTACTAAAGCTTAATTCAAGGAGATTTAAGTTCACTGATTGAAGTTTTGACAAGCCAGTATATGACTATTTAAAAAAGGCTTGTTTATTATTTACGTACGAGATTGAGAGCTCATATCTTATTCATTGCGAGAAACTTGTGTTAATGCAGATATTTTTGTAAACAAACGATTATTTCTGTTCAGTTTGTAACTAAGCTTTCAAAATGAAATCTTAGTGGAGAGATTGATTTAGTTAATGTATAAAAATGAGGTTGCAACTTAATGAGTGAGAAGTTGTGTCACATCCCAAAAACCGGGTTAGTAGAAATTGGGTTAGTGAACCGATAGAGTGGTCATGCCCTATTTTTAAATAAATATTGTGAAATTTTGGAAAGTGAATTTATCTAGTTTAGTGGTTAAGTGTAGTGTTTGTGTGTGAGAGGTCTTGTGTTCAAATTTGTTCCCTTGAATTTTTATTAATTTTTGTTCCAACTCTTGACTTAGAACATCTCACTTATCTTTTAATTTTGAGTGTTAGTTAATAAGGATGAGTTTGCTGGTTTAGTGGTAAGGTTTTAGCTTACCTAGAAGTCATATGTTTGGATATTTTGCATGCGGAGAGAAAATATTTTTGCTATTCCCTGTTTGTGCAGTCTATGTGGTCAGAATTTGAGTTAAATTCAAATTTTGGAAATCTAATAGGATTTGGATAAATAAGCTTTTGTTTTTATTTTTTAAAAAATATTTTGCCTTATCCCCCAAAATTCTCTCCCTCAACTGTCCATTCTTTCTCACTTTTCCCCTCCACTTTCATGTTAGTTTTGTTTCCAAGGTACATGGCCGTGTGGGGGGGGGGGCGTGTGGTCCACATGTCCGTGTGGGAGGCCGTGTGACTATTTCTAGATACGATTTGCCAGAATTCACTTGTAAAGGAACACACACCTTTCGTCAGGAGTCCAATTAAAGTTCCTTACGCCTGATTAGGATCTGATAGTCCTAAATTAGGTCCTTCAAATGACATTTATACACGAGTTAATGATTTATTTCAATATTTATCAAGATTATCGAAAGTTTCGGGAAGAATCGTAAAAGATTATTAATCGAACGTAAGATTAGCACTGGATAGGAATTCTACAAAGATTTGAGATCTAAGCATTGGAACGAGATTTACTTACCTTTTCTTGGTAAAGATTTGGGATCCCGTTTGTGAAGTTAAAATTTTGTACCGCCAATTTACCAAATAATTACTCATATATGTTTATACTAAAAACTATTTACAAGTTAATATCTAATCGAAAATACATCAAATTAATTAATAAAATTTTATCAATTTTTTTAATTAATACAATATAATAAAAATGATTTTAATTATATTTTTTTGAAAATAATTAAATTAGTTTATTAGATAACATCATGTGCATAGCACATGCCATCGAAACTACTAAATAATTTAATAGTATTAGCATTTTGAATTTTTTTCCTCTATTTCATTTAAAAAAAAGTTTGATAACATCATGATAAGTGCTAAAAATAATATATTTTAACCACATTTTTAATATGTTTTTGGGTGATTATTTGATGTTAATTGTGAACTTTATACTCAATCATTTAAATTCATGTTTTAATGCTTAATAGAGCACTTGGGAGAAAAATGAGTGAAAAACGAGCAAAAATCGGAGTGTCGGATCAAGCTGCAAGAGCCACACGGGCTGAACCATTCCACACGGCCAAACCACATGCGTGTGGTAGATCGTGTCGATTTTGCAGAATTGCACATCGAAGTGCAGAAAATCACGACTTTTAGATTTTTCAGGCATTCTAAGACGTATATATGACAAAAATAATAAGATAGGAGTGAGTCATCATAGAATATTCAAGAAAATAACTTGAAAAACACCATTGGAGCAGATTTCTATCAAGATTGAAGATTCCCAATTGATTTCTAAGGAAGTTATCATGAGTTTCTTTATTTTTTTTGGTTATACTAAGTCTTGGGTGTTTCTATTTTCAAGCATGAACAAATTTTCTAAATACCTAGCATTAACTAATTTTCTAAATACCTAGGAGAGATGAACCTTATGATGGATTTTTTAATTTGATTTTTATTTTACACAATAAATATTTAATTTCTTGTTCTAGATTATGTGTGTTTAATTCTTGGTTTGATATTTCTAGACTATTAATCCATATTTGATGTGCTTAAATCAGTGGTTGAATAGACCCTATTTAAGAGTAGATCTTGTATAGTTGAGCGGAGTTGCATGCGATCCTAGAAATAGGATGACATAAACCTACCAGATTAGAGTCAAATCTAATAGGAAAATCCATAACATGAGTTAATGTTATAATAGGGGTTTTAATTAAAAAGAAATTTCAATTAATAAACCTAGAGTCAGTTGCTTTTATGCTCGAAAGAGATATTAGCATAATTTAGGGATTTTTAAGGATCAATGTACTAAATAAAGAAATTGTTTAATTTAGGGATTGACTCGGGCTTGGGCCTTGAATGTTCAAGCCCGAACCGAGACCATATTTAAATAAGCCTAATTTTTTAACTAAAACCAATTTTTAGGCCTAGTATTTTTACTCATATTCTATCAAATTTCAAATCTACCTTCAAGCCTAACTACTAGCCTAGCCTAGTCTACCCTCCCCTTAAATTTTATCTTTCATATTTAATAATGACAATTAATGATTGTGGTGCGAAGTCTAATATTTTACCTTACATTCAATAATGGTGGTTGTGGTGTAAAGCCTATAAGATGAGGATTTTGTTCATGAATAGGAAGAAAATGTGGAGGCTTAAGATAGGGGAAGGTGGCAATAATCCCTACCTTTACAGTACCAACCATTCTTTTCTATAATGGCAAGTTTTTGATTGTACTGCTTAAAGTTTGAAGGCAAAAATGGGAGTTCGATTCAAATGCAGGCATAGCTGAAGAACGAAATGAGGTTGAAGAAGCTCGTCTTAATTTCTACAGCAATCGGTACAATGTTCAACCCAGTTCTGATCTCCTTTGGCAAGTGCAAGTACATCATTTTCCTGAATGTAACATTTTATAATATAAAAGAATTAAATAGACTTATTTATCATTATTTATATATTTGATGAATGCAGTTTCTAAGAGAGAAGAAGATGCAACAAACCATTCCCCAACCAAAGATAGAGGATGGTGAAGAAGTGACATATGAAGTTACAACTGCAGCAATGAGGAGAAGTGTCCACTTGTTTTTAGCTCGACAATTAAAACATGGCCATTGGCCAACTGAGAATTCTGGCCCCATGTTTTGTTTTCCTCCTTCGATCATGTCTCTATATATCACAGGTCATCTCAATACTATATTCTCTACAGAGCATCGCAAAGAAATTCTCCGTTATATTTACTATCATCAAGTAATAAGTATAAATATATATATGTTAAAATAGAATGTCGGTAATGGAAATATATCACAAAGAAAAAAATAAAGAACACACAGATTTTACGTGGAAACCCTTTCTAGAAAAAAACCACGGGCGGTGAAAAAAAAAATTCACTATGTCGAATTCGAATAATTACAAGAGGAGTAGACTATGTCTATTTATAGGCTTGTAAAACTATATTCTAATAGGAGTGTAGTAAGATTGAAACACCTTATTCTAATCAATATCAAATAGATGAAGTTTAATAAGGTTTAAAAAACCTTATTCTAAAAATAAAATAAAAAGAATATAATTCTATAGGGATTTTACTTTTATTTTATTTTACCACTGTATTTGATTTAAATAAGGATTCGGGTCACTTAATTCTAACAATCTCCACCTTGACACAAATTCTTAAAGAACAAGTTCTTCCTCCCGAACTCTCAACGAACAAGTTCTCCACCTCTTCCATAAAACCCCTTAAGGTTTTAACTTCAACAATGAACACCAACCAAGTCTAAGCTATGCTCAAACTTGGTTATAGGAAGTGACTTAGTCATCATATCTGGAGGATTTTCATGAGTACTAATTTTGCTCACAACAATATCACCACGAGCAATAATATCACGAACAAAATGATACCGAACATCAATGTGTTTTGTTCTCTCATTAAACATTTGATCTTTTATAAGGAAGATGACACTCTGACTGTCACAAAATACTGTATTGGTTTGGAGGTCTTCATCGAGTTCACTAAAGAGTCCTTTTAACCAAATAGCTTCTTTACAAGCCTCAGTAATCGCCATGTACTCAGCTTCAGTGGTAGACAAAGCGACTGTAGTTTACAAAGTGGCTTTCCAACTGATTGTACAACCTTCGAATGTAAAGACATAACCTGTGAGAGATCTTCTTCTATCGAGGTCTCCAACAAATCAGCTTCAACATACCCAATGACGCCATCTCTAGTTCTTCCAAACTATAAGCAAAGATCGGTAGTACCTCGTATGTATCTTAAAACCCACTGAACTACTTTCCAATGTTCTGTAACGGGATTCGCCATGTATCTACTAACTGCACTGACTGCATATGATAAATCTGGATGTGAACAAACCATGGCATACATGAGAGATCCCACTGCACTAAAGTATGGAACATGTGACATGTACTCAATCTCATCATCTGATTGTGGAGACAAAGTCGATGAAAGTCTGAAATGGGCTGCTAAAGGAGTACTAACAGGCTTAGCATTCTGCATATTGAATTTGCAAAGAACTTTCTCAATGTACCCCTTTTGACTTAGGTACAATTTACTTACTTTTCTATCTCTGAGAATCTCCATACCAAGTATATTCTTTACTGGTCCCAAATCTTTCATCTCAAATTCTTCACTTAGTTGGGCTTTGACATTTCTTATCTCTCATTTATCTTTCGTTGCTATCAACATGTCATCAACATAAATGAGTAGATACACAAAAGAACCATCATTATTTTTCTTAAAGTAAACACAACTGTCAAAGCTACTTCTTTTAAAATCATGAGAAGTCATAAAGAAATCAAACCTCTTGTACCACTGTCTTGGTGACTGTTTCAAACCGTAAAGGGACTTTTTCAGCAAGCAAACATAGTCCTCTTTTTCTGAGACTATAAAACCCTCTGGTTGTTGCATGTAAATATCTTTCTCAAGTTCTCTATGTAAAAATTTACATCTAACTGCTCAAGCTCTAAATCATGCATGACCACAATACCAAGCAAAGCTCAAATCGAACTATGCTTCACAACTGGGGAGAACAGATCTGTAAAGTCCACTCCTGAAATTTGACTGTAACCCTTTGCAATATGCCTTGCTTTATATCTGGGTTCTTCAACTCTTGGAGTCCCCTATTTCTTCTTAAACACCCATTTACAACGAATAACCCTTTTACCTTTAGGAAGTTTCACAAAACCTCATGTTTTATTTTTGTGTAGTGATTTCATCTTCTCTTGCATAGCAAACATCCACTTTTCTGAGTCTTAACAACTTATCGCCTCAAAATAATTAGATAGCTCTTGATTTGCATCTATATCTTCAACCACATTTAAGGCATAAACAACTAGATCAGCCTCGACATACTTCTTTGGAGTTTAATTTCTCTTCTAGTTCTATTTTTGGCGATATAGTATTGTGATGAAGAAGCAAATTTATTTTGAATTTTTGTACTGGCTTCAGTAGTCGACTCTATTGTAGATTCTGGATTAATCTGATGCTCCACCTACTTTTGATTTTCTTTATTGGAAGAGTCTTTAAGAGATAAGTTAGGTAGCATAGCAGTTTCATCAAAAACAACATCTCTGCTAATCACAACTTTTCTATTTTCAGGACACCATAACTGATACCCTTTTACACTAGCTTTATAACCAAGAAAAACACATTTAATGGATCTCGGTTCCAATTTTCCATTATCATCATGAGCATTCGCAGGACAACCAAAGATGTACAATACCCCGATGGTTCTTGGTAATGGCCCTTATGAATTCCTCAAAGAAATAATTTCACGAGTTACTCCAAATGCATGTGATAGAATTTTTAGTATCAATAATGCTATTGCGTGAGTTGGTGCAATAAGTTAACTTAACGCCAACTTAAAATGGATGACAACACCATGATAAAAATTGTATTCATTTAATATTTTTATATGATGTACTTTTGCATTTAAAATTTCGTTTTACTCACAATTTAATCTATTTTTAATATCTTATATATTCCATTTGTTATTATTAATTAGTTTCAAACCATATATTTTATTATTTTTTGTATGTTATTTTTAAACACATTTTTACTTTCTAAATATATGATTTTCATTCTGATAAAATTTCATATAAATGTATAGGTATGGAAGTTGGGGAATTTGCTTCTTTTATGGGACATAGTTTGCACTATTAGGTCTTGAGGCTGCAAGAAAGAACTTCAAAAATTACTTGGCTATTAGGAAAGGAGTTGAGTTTTTGCTTAAAACCCAAAAAGAAGATGATGGTTGAAGGGAGAGCTATCTTTCTTGTCCTACAAGGGTAATTAATATTTAATATAGCTTCTTTCTTTTCTTCATTTTATTTTAGAGGATAAATCTAAAATATTAATTTGATTAAGGTATAATTTGATACATTAACTTTAATTTGATATAATATTATAAAATTTTCATTTTGATTAATCAAGTTTCATAAAAGCACAATCACAAATTTAACTCTTAATGTTTATATATTGTTTAATTTGGTCCTTATTATTATTTTTAACTAAATTTGACCATTAACATTCCAAAATTTTTAATTATTTTTAATTGAAATATTGACTAAAACATTATTTTTTTTAATGAAGACATCTCAACCTTGAAATATCTAGATCCCATCCAAAATGAAATTGCAAGTCTGTTGATTTCTCAAACCTGAAAATTGGCAGCTTCGATGAGTGAAATTTAATAAATTTCACCCATTCATACATGTATCATTCCCCCTTTCCCTGAAAAGATTCATCATCGAATCTTTTATTAACAGAGCTCATCGCAAAAGATCAACAAATTCTTGAAAGAATGAAACAAGTCCACTAAACAAATTCAGGTTAAGGTTAGTGAAAACATAATTATTCTTCTCTTTCAGATAGATTCTCTCTTTCTTTATATTCTCTTTTTCAATGTGAATTGAATTCTCTAATTATACTTCATAGAAATTTTCACTCACCAAAGTTAGACCATCAAATTGACTTTTATCGCTCAAGTTCTCTTTTCTCTCAGTCTTTTTCCATGAATCATTCTCATTTCCTTTTAACCCCTCACAGAAATTTTGAATTTTGAATTCATCATAACATAACTCTGTATGAGGAGAATAGTTGTCTAACTCATCCAAATTTGTATACTCTAGGAAACAATTTTCACTATTAACTTTTTCTGGTTCAAAAAGTTCACTATCACTATCATCATAGTTTGCACTATTACTATCATCATAGCTTGCACTATTACTATCAACTTCTTTGACATCAACTTTGAAACAAGGTGCAATGTTAGATTTAGACTCAACAATAGGAACAAAATCACACTTACTGTCTTCACAAATGGTGTCACTCGAAGTTTCTTGCTCATTTATATAATCATCGTCAATGATAGTAGTAGATGAAGACTCCTCAATAGGCTCTGTGTCATACTTACATTCCTTGATTTGCAAGGATGTTTTCTTAAATGAATATGTTGGACATTCAAAGGCTTTGTGATCCTTCGCATTACACCACATGCGCTTGCTAGCTAGTTCTCTTTGTTCGACCATAAGTCGTTTAAGCTCGTAGAAAATGTTATGTTTTTTGTACCAATGTCTTTCTTGACAAGTCCATGAACAATAGAAGGTTGAATGACATTGGAAACAACATGTCCGTGCGGGTTTTTTACAAATATGACATTTATGTCTTTCCCAAGGTTTATCATTGTTAGTTTCCATTTGAGCCAAAGTTTGACTGAAATTTTGTTGAACCACCTCGTGATGAAGGACTTGAGGTTGCAATGTGTCAAACTTATTTTCCAAACGATCTTGCGCCTCTTTGAAATCTTTCCGAAGTTCATCAAACAGTACTGCAAATTGGTCCATGGTAACTGTCGAAACCATTTTTTTGATAAAAGGTCGTCGACTTTAATTTTGAAAATGAAAATGAACACGGGAGTCGTCACTAATATTTTTTTGATGAGGTGTGATCGGGTCACCTCGAAAAGTGATTATTTTTAATAAACGACTTGATTTATTAAAACAACGATTTTGGTCCACGAAATTCAAAAGACGAGTTCAGGATTCAGTTATGTACGAGGAACGATTAGCACCCTCGTAACGCCCAAAATTGGTACCTAGTTGATTAATTAGTGTTTTAATGTCAAAAATTAAAAACTCGAAAAGGATTTAAAATACGACCCCTTTTTATATTGTATTATTTTTAATTAAAATTACTCAAATAAATCAAAATGTGTAAAATGCCTCCTCATCTCGAAGTAACAAAATGTCACATCCCGTAAGTTAGGAAACGATGCCTCGTATTTTGAGAATAAGCTTGCCTTTTATTTTTTTATTTAAACCTCATTTATTTTAATTTTAAAAGGATGTTCAGTTATTTAGGTTCAACGCGAGAAAAATCGAAACTCAGTAAGTTAGGGTACAACTTCTCAAATTTCCAAATACAAAATATTGCCTTTCTTTTTGAAATTTTCTTTTTTACGAATTTGGGAAAAAATTAATGTAATATTAAAATTGATATATTAATAAAATGTCGCATTAATAAATGACAATAATGAAAATAATAAAAACAATTTACAAGAATCATATAACATACACTATTTCAACGTTAATATGAACAATCAAAGATAAATAAAATAAATAATAAAAATGGTAATAATACCAAAGCATGCACATAAAAGGACAATAGCAACTTAAAAACAAAGAAATAAATAAAATAAATACATAAATAATGTAAGAGAAAATAATTTATAAAAGTATTGAAAATAAAGAACCAAATTAAAATATAAATGAAATTTAAAGGTACAATTTAGAATAAAATATATAAATAGATGAAATAAATAATAATATATGTAAAAGTAAAAAATTAATCTAATTTAAAGGAATAAAAAAGGGTAATAAACAAATAGATGAATAGATAATAATGAAATAATAATGAAGGCATAAATAAAATGAATAACTAATGAAAGAAAAATAAAAAATGGAAGAATAATAAGTGAATACAAGGATAAAAATAAATGAATGAATGAATGAATGTAAAAATAAATAAATAAAATAAAGCAAGAGCAGTGTGCATATAAAAGAATAAAAGTTTGAGATTAAGCAAATAAAGGATTAAATTGGAATTAAAATGAAATTTAGAGCCTAAATTATAATAAAATAAATGAATAAACACAAAAAGCACTAGATTGAAACTCGAATGGAATTTAAGGGGCATAAATCGAAATAAAAAATGAGGTAAAGGACCACGTTGAAAAGTGCGAACAACATAGAGGGACTAAAAGGGAAAATAGTTCCACCCTCCAAAACCAGCACTTTACATGGCGCTAAAATGCAATAAGAGCAAAATTCGAGGGCAAAATTAAAAGAAAAAAGAACAAAAAAGATCTAATTGAAGTGAGTCGAAGAAGCGGAAGAACTAAACAAGTAAATATCCCTTCCGCTTAAAAAACACGCGGATGCTTAACCTGGAGCGGGTCAAATTTTGGGTTTGCTCCAAAATGATACCGTTTTGGGGCTTCTGAGCACCAGCCAAAATGACGTCGTTTAATCACCTCTATATAAATCAATATTTTTTTTTAATTTCATTCTGCTTAGATTTAAAAAAAAAAACCTTGAAGCCATTTTTTTCCTCAAAATCTCCCTATATCCGGTCATGGATCCGGCCATCGGCCGCCGCGCCTGCCACCGATCACCGGCGACGGCGCCGCTGTCCACGGTGGCCGAAAATCACCCCGAACTTATTTTTGACCCCTTTTTCGCATAAAAATCGATTTAAAGCCCAAACTCTTCAAAATAAAGTTTTAAAAAAAATCTAAAAGGGAGAAAGCTTTTCAGCTTCCACCATTTGCCGTCGCGGCCCTTGGCCAAATCCTAGAGGATTCGATGGCCTTGCGAACCGACGGTGGCCCCAGCAGCGACACCCCGACGAAACAACGGGTAAAAAAAATAAAAACTTTGTTCTTCTTATTTATTTTATATTTTTTGAATCTGAAGTCACTATCTTTTTTTTAATATGATTTTTTTTGTATTTTATTTCTCCCCCTTCAAGAATACATTTTAATCCGGCTTTTATAGCCGATTTTTACATATTATTTTTATTTATTTCTCTAGTGTTTGTTGTTGCGTGTTTGTTTTTCTTTGCAAGAGGTGGCAAAAGCTGACGGTGCTGGCAGTGGCAGGCTGGTTAGAAGACGTGGAGGCGCAGTAGACAGAGGCTAGGGTAGGGTGCGGCGCCACTTGGGTTAAGGGGGCTAGGGTTTCTGTTAGGTGTTTAGGTTTTGGGCTGATTGGGCTATTAGGGTTTTTAGTTTTTTGGGCTTGTATTTGGGTCTGCTATTTTTTTTTGTAAATGGACTGGATATTTGATATTTTTTTGTTTTATTTATTATTTGTATTTGGTCTTGGGCCCGGGCGAAATTGGGCCATTATAGTAACCATGGATGGATTATACTCCTCATCCTTACTACGTATACATACCATTATTAGAGGTTGAAATAAAAACACTCAAAAAAAGTTGATTAAAGAAAATTAAACCTCACTGTTATACAGTCGCAATAAAAAATAAACAACTCTATGAGATAAAGAAAAGAAGGTAAGATTTTCTTGCTTGTAACTTTTTAAAAGCAATCAAACTCAATGGTATTCAAAAAGATGTGGGATCACTCTTTAACAAAGTTGACCTAAGGCTGTAAGAAGTCAAAGAAAAACTCGACTCTAAACGAATTAAGTTGCATGGAGAAAGGAGAGGCAATTTTTTTCGTACCTATTAACACAAGAAACTAGAATGTGTTAGAATGCATAATAGAATAAGAAAAGCTAAGACAAAAGAAACTGTAATGCTAGAATAAAAAAAATAAACTACCCAACCGAAAACCCAAAATAATGGAAAACAACTTGAATTTTTTCGTTCGAGGTGTTCCTAATTTCCAAAAATCACGAAATTTAAACTCAAGCCTCCTCAAACAATGTAGATCTGATCTGGAAAATTTCGGCATAAAATTCAATCCACAAAATTTTTTTATTTTTCATTTTTTTTTGTACTTTTCAGTCACTTTTTTTGTGAGAACTTTTTTTTATATTCTAAAAGAGTTCCATGAATCAGCATGTAAATTTCAGATTGTTTGGAAAGTGTTACCCACTGAAAATATTTTTTTCAGAAATTTTCTGGATAAAAAGGAAAAACATTGTTTTAAGATTATTTGTTGGAAATCATTTTATAAGAATACGAATAACACCTAAAATGCCCGAATCTGATACCAAATGATATGGAATTGAAGCGGAGGAAGTGGAAGAAGGATCATATTCAAGTTGTTTGACTCGGAAAAGAAAGATTTGAATTTGATCTAAAAGAAGAAATAAACAAATTTAGAAAATAACAAAGGAAATAAGAAAAGGTAAGAGAAATTAACAAAAAATAAAGGACAAATATTAAAAATAATAACTAAATAGTGAAAATATAGATTAAAGTAAAGCGAAAGATAGAATGATAAACCGATGGATATGATAGATAGAAGGATAAATGTCCAATTGAACCCTTTGAGATATAAATCCCAACAAACTCAATTAATGGCTCTAATCAACCCTCCAAGAAATAATCCTTGGCTAATTAAAGGGTGCAGAATGAATTTCCACGACCCCTTGAAGAAAATTGAGAAGAAAACTACTTCTAAAAATCATAAGAAAAAAAATCTTGCACAAGAAACAAACGCCTAGAGTTGAAAATTTTATTAATGAAAACAATTGTCTCCTTAATGAACAATGAAGAAGCCTTTATACAGGCTAGCTAAGTACATCCACATAAAACTCTAAAGTATACTGAAATTCTATTTAATCTAAATAAGAAGTAGTTTTAAACAAAACTTTCTTGTTAACCTAAATAACATAAAATACTTAATAATTATAAAAATTCGCAATAATAAAATAATAAGACCTAAGAAATACAATATTGAGCTCATATATAATAAAAATTAAGTCTAAAAATAGAACCTAATATGATTTAAACTTAAATTAAAAGCCTGAAACTCATAATTTCCTTTATAATCTCGTCTAGAAATTTTGCTTAAGCAGTCTTCACTAAAATGGTCATAAACAAAGGTCTCGAACTCGAAATCAAGTGATTCAAAGTGTGTTTCGAAGATAAGAGATAAATATTCGAATGCCAAACATCTCAACCTAGAAATGCCTCGATCCCATCCAAAAAATTGTCACAAGTTTGCTAATTTCTCAAACTTAAAAATTGGCAGCTTCGGTGAATGAAATTTAATAAATTTCACCCCATTCGTGCATGTATCACAAATCATTTGGAAAATTAACTCATGGGATAGATCAAAATTAATTATCAATACGTTGTGGATAAACCACTGGTCGAGAAGATAAACTGCCGACTACTTCCTTTGTTCAAAATGTCCCACCCCATGCAATGTAATATGACAAGTTCAAAAATGGTTCAATATTATGGTAGCATTTGATTATGTTTTTAACAGAACAATACGGTAGCAATAAATATGCTTATAACAGTTCAATACAATAGCAAATAATATGTTTATCACATATCATCTCAATAGCAAAAATCAAGCTTATTAAGTGTTCGGTTTCAATAGTAACAGAAGGCATGTTGTACAATCAATCGCAAATATAGGTCCAATAGGCATGTTCATTCATAATTCATGCAAATATGTATATGTAATATTAATTCAGTCAATTAGATCATGGATTCTAGTAGAATTCATATTATTAGGGGCTTAATTGAATAAAATAAAATACTAAAAAAAGTTTGGGAATCAATTAGGGACTAATCTAAACAAATTGTAAAATTTTAGATCAAAACTATAAATTCTTGGTTCCAAGGGACACACTGCTGTGTGGAAGGGGTACACAGTCATGTGGCATGTCGTGTGGAGAGACTGTGGTCGTGTTCTATTCGAAAAAGCAACTTACAGGGGAGACGCGACCATGTGACAGGCTATGTGGAAGGTTCTAGGCCGTGTGAGAAGCGAAAACTTAGGGTTTCATGTAACACTCCTAACCCATATCCATCGCTAGAATAAGGTTATAGAGCATTACCGGAGTTTACAAATTAATTTACAAACATTTCATTTCATCAAGTATTCATATTTATAACCAATCAAAATCAAAACATTAATGAGCTAACGTTGGCCAATTTAACTTATTCATGCCATTATAACTAGAATCAAATCACCCAAAATTACTGATAGAACCAATGGATAGTGTGATATATCTCCGACAAGCTTCCAATCCGATCGAGCTTCTGGTAATCATTTCAATGTATCTAATAATTATACATATTACCAATAAGAATTCAATTCTAATAATAAAACACATATTTATATAATATTCATCACCAAATAACATTCATTTTAATTAAAATTATATAGAATATAGTTCATACAAACTTACCAGGCTAAATTGCAGAAATACTAAAATTCAAGGACATTTTGGTAATTTTCTATTTTCCTTGAATTTCCACTCAATCTTGATCTAAATTAATATTTCATACAATTTATTAATTTAAATAATAAAACAATTCATTTCATGCAGTTTGGTCATTTTTTGACATTTTTGCAAATTTACCCTTAAAATTTTACTTTTATTCAATTTAGTCCTTGATCCTAAAACATGCAAATTAGCCATTTTTTAATGAAAACTCATGCTAGTTGAATAATTATATATTTTCCTCCTCCTCTCCATTTCACATCCTTAACGTATATAACATGCTTATATATAACATTATCTATAATTTCACTATTTATTTATATGTTCATTCAAAGCTGTCCACTTGAGTCATAGTCACTAAATTATTTATATCTTGAGTTGTAGAACTCCGAATTAAGATCTGCTGAATTTTTATGAAACTAGACTCACATATCTTCTTACCATAAAATTTTCAGAATTTATGGTTTAGCCAATAAGTGCAGTTTATTCTTTAAAGTCATCCATGTTCTGCTGTCTGACAGTTTCGACCCTTCTTCACTAAAAATTAATTATCTCGTCGTACGAGATTCAGATGACGTTACCATTTGTTTCTATTGAAAATATACTCATTATTAAGAATTTAAACATATAAATTTAAGCCCCTAATTATTTTTCTCAAAATTTTGATGATTTTTCAAAGTCAGAACGGGGGAACCGGAATTCATTCTGACATTGTCTCACAAAATTTAATATATCTCATGATTTACAATTTCATTACTTACACCATTTATTCTATGAAAAACTAGACTCAATAAGGTTTAATTTCATATTTTGTTAATTCTCTAATTAAATCTCCACAATTTATGGTGATTTTTCAAAGTTAACCTACTGATGCTGTCCAAAACTGTTTTGAGTGCAAGATGTTGATTACTAAGTTTATAACTCCCTTATTCCCTTTCTCTATAATATTTCTCATCACTTTCACTTATTTCCCTTCACTAATATATCAAGAGCATAAGAACTTATATAAGAAAACTCTACTATAACATCATTTCTATGCTTTTTCAATAATATCAAACTTAAAAATATATTGAAATCTTGATGTTCTTACCTTGTCCTATTAGTTTCAACCTTTAACTTGATTTTCTCTCTCCTCTAGCTTCTCTTTCTTGAATCTAACTTGATATTCTAGCTCCCCATAGTCTCCTTGTTATCTTTCTCTCTTCATGGATATGAAAATTCTTTTGATTTTTAGGTGAAAATGGTGAATTTTTGGTGGAAGGACCAAATTGTAAAGAAAGCAAAATTTTCTTTCTTTCTCTCTTCTTCTCAGGTTGGTGCATGGGAAAAAATGGTGGAATGGTGATTCTTCATCTTCCTTTTCTTATATATATACTAAATAAAATAATAAAATATTTTTTAAAAACCAAATTAAAATATTAATAAACTAATATTTATTTAATTAATTAATCTAAAATATCTCCAACATTGTCATTGCCTTCTAGATTTCTCTCTTCTAATTGACCATTTTGCCCTTTAATCTTTAAAAATTTCATCCTTGAGTCGTTACTTAATTTGGTAAAATTGCGATTTCGTCCCTCAAAATTCTTCACCTTTTTGTCACTTTATTTCCTTATTTTACTATATCAAGGATACCTACTTTCTTACGGTAGTAATTTTCGGGGCGTTATAGTAGTAATTTTTGGGATATTACATTTCAGGGGTGGCATGGTCGAAAAGTCCACACGGGTAGCCCACACACCCATGTCGTAGGCCGTGTGGTTTGGCTGGGTTAAGTTTTACCTCGATTTTCTCGTAAAAGAAAACACATCTGACTTTTGGGGTCTCGAGGAACGGCCTTCACATCCAAATCTGATCTAGGATACCTACAATGGGTCTTTCGATCGACAAATATGTAAGAATTAATATCAACTTTCAAAATTTATCAAATTTATCAAGATTATAAGGAAAACTTGTAAAAGACTCGAAATCAATTTTGGGAATTTTCAAGAACGATGTTTTTCAAGAATTCTAGGGTTCTTCATAATTAGAAATAAGAATGGTTACCGATTTTGGCACGTTATAAATGAAATTGACATCATTACTCTAAATCGACACGAAAAATAGATTAAACGAGGTTGGTTTCGGGTTTGGGTTTCAAAAATGAAATTTCCATTAAAAGAATATAGAGATTTTTATGAAAAAGAAAATAGGAAATAAAAGAAAAAGATGTATTTAACGAAAAGAAATTCTAATTAGGGTTGAAAAAGAAGTAAAAATCCACATGTAACTAGGAAAATGGGGGCTGATTTGAGAAATAAACCATTCTACCAAAATTTAAAACAAATGAAAAAGAATTGACATGATTTGAACCTGATGCAAGGGGGAAATTATGCTAAGGCCTTACCATTTGGAATACTATCCATTCTTAATTATTTCCTACTATATTTAATATCTATATTAACTTGATTTTGTTCCTTAATTACTGAAAAAAAAAAAGTGAAATGGAAAGAGTGAGGCTTAAACTTTAGCTCTCTGGAGAGTTTTCTAAGCTCTCTACCACCTAAACTAGAGTTTCTTTTTTTTTTATTAATGCTAACCTTATGATTTCTAGGGTGTTACATTTTTACTTATCTTAAGTAAAAAATTTAAATTAAAATAATTATTAAATTTTGATTTTTAATGGAATCGAAAATTTCAATGGTTTCTCAAACATATTTTCTTATCTAATTATTACTTTTATTAAAAAAATTCTATAAAATTATTTTTATTTATAAATTACCAAACGTGTTTAAATATTTAATCTTCAAGTGATTGAATTTTTTTCATCCGGTCATCAAATAATACTTAACTTTTAAAAAAAAATATCTATTTTTAATTGTAATTTTCCTTTTGAAATTTAAGTATTATTATTTTTTCAAAACACCTTTTGAATGATTGAATATCAATACGCAAGTCCAGGTAGATGAAATAGAAAGAGACAAAATAGTGTACTAATTTGTTTTGTAACCAAACTGACAGTCTAATTTTTCTTTTCCCGAATCAAAATTTTATTTAAGAACAATGATAGATAATAAAAACAGTATGTATCGATTGTCCCCTAGGGACCAGATGAACAGTACCTAGCTAATAAGGAATGTAGCTGAAAAGTTTTTTTTTAAAAGGTTAAATTTCGCCATCAAGTCCTTATACTTTACAGAATTTGTGAATCTAGTCCCTATATTTTAATTTGATCAATTTGAGTCCTTTTCATTTTTGAATTGATGAGTTTTAGTCTCTATACTTTTTGAGTTTTAAAATTTTAGTCTTAACCCAAACAGTAGCAATTCAATCTATTTGGTTAAATTCAATTACTAGTCTTGTACTTTGTGTATAGCAGTAGATTTAATTAATATTCTCTAGTTCGATCATTTTAGGTCCCTATACTTTTAATTTTTAAAATTTTAATCCATTAATTGAATTTTTTTTGAGTAATATGTGGAAATAATAAGCTGGCATGCCATCAAGCATATGATAATATGCTACAGAACTTAACTAAATGAATTCAATAATTGTTGTTTGGTGATGATTGAAATTTTAAAAGTAACCAAATTAAAATATAGGGTCTAAATCCACAACTTTCACAAATACAGGGACTAATAGCAAATTTAGCCGAAAACAAAAAGGAGTGATGTACCATTATCCACATCCATTCCCAACTGTCCATCTCAAAGCAAACTCACATAACTTCATAAAAATTTTCTCTTTTTCATAACTGCCACACATGGATACACTTCACTTTTGTCTATATCACCCATCTCTGCCCTTTTTCTCTCTCTTTAGCACTCACATTCACACAAAAAGTGACAAAATCAATTAGATTATAGTATTTAATTGAATAAGAAAGATCTCTCCTTCTCTACTTTTTTCTTCTTCCTTTTTCTCTTTTTTCTTGGTTTGCTTGCAACAATAATTACCACTTTTTGTCTCCATTTGCTTACATTTTCTTTTTCCAAAGAAAGGGTATTTTTTCTTAGATTCAAAAGTGAAACAGCAAACACCTTTCTTCTCTTTGTCTTAGTGGAGAGACATGAATCTTCTCTGTCCGTTATTACTTCCCATGTGGCAATGTTTCTTGTCTTTGTTATCACTTGTAAATCTTGCTAGAACCACACCTGTCTCCACTGTTTCTTCCTTTTCTTCACAAATGGAAGCTGTTTCTCCAGGTATTTCTTCTAAATGCTTTACTACCATTAGATGCTTTGCATTGGGATTTAGACCATTTGAGATTTTTGGGAAACCAGGGATAAGTGCTAGCTTCATCAAAAACAATATATAATGCTTAACGCTATGTTAATGGTAAAGCAGGAATGGCAGTGATTAAAGTAGTGCACCATCAAGATTTGAACAAGAGAATCCTTGTTACTCTAATTGTTGCTTCCACTCTCCTTTGTGGGGTATTGCTCTTTTTGTTATATTTCTGGATTTGTAGACACAAAATCATGAAGAATTCCAATGGGGAAGCCAAACGAAATCTGGGTATCTTTTTGTCTTACTCAATCACCTTTGTGTTTTGGTCTCAAAGTCTTGGCTGCTGATTGCAACTTTGTTCTTTGTTTTGGTTTTTTAATATGCAATCTGAAGAACCTACAAAAACAATTTCGTTGAGTCCAATTGCGGATCAGTTTAATTCATTACCAATGGCTTGCAAAAAGGGTTCAGTTGCTGTTATTGAGTATCGGTTATTGGAAGCTGCGACGAACAATTTCCGGGAAAGTAATGTTTTGGGTGAAGGCGGTCGTGGACGTGTTTATAAAGCTTGTTTTGATGGGAAATTCCTTGCTGTTGTGAAGAAATTAGATGGTGGAGGACATAATGTTGAAAGAGAATTCGAGGTGATATTTTGTTCCAAATTTGAACTTGATATGAATAGAGTCTATTGAGGGTCGGGAGAAGTCTTCCAAGTCAGGCAGCCGACTGAACCAGAGTGGTACCATATCCCTCAACAAGTGACTTATATCCCATAAGTCAGGGGTTCAAACCCCACTACAGTCCAGCCGCTCCCGGCTCTGTGAACCAGGCTCTCAGGACAGCTGCTCATGCCACTCTGACTCTCGGCAGGGCACAAGAGACAAAATCCTCTCCTAGAAGAAAATACTTTAGTTTATTGGAGGACTGGACTGGCTGTCAAGTGAATGACACTTCGAAGACTTCTCCAAAGGAGCCGATTTCCCCTCAACATAGTCTCTTTCGGATCTAATGTCTTTCCCCTGCCTTTATTCGATATTCTTTGAATGTGTGCAGAATGAGGTCGATTGGTTGATCAAAATCCAGCATCAGAATATAGTTTCACTATTGGGATATTGTATCCATGGTGAATCAAAGTTACTTGTTTATGAAATGATGCAAAATGGTTCTTTGGAGAGTCAATTACATGGTATAAACTCTGTTTCTTATTTGAAACTAACAATGTGGAAGAAGCTAAAATATATTGTCTTTGATCTAATTTCATCGATTTCGTTTTGGACATTACAGGACTGACTCGAGGATCAGCTTTAACTTGGCAACTACGGATGAAAATCGCAATCGATGTTGCAAGGTGAAACTCTGAGCCAATTATGTTTTACTCTCTTATTTGTTGCTATAACATGGTTCTAAATTTTGTCATTGATCTCTGATAGAGCATTAGAATATCTTCACGAGCACTGTAATCCACCAGTTATTCATCGAGATATTAAGTCATCTAACATTCTTCTGGACTCCGATTTCAATGCTAAGGTAACATTATATATGATGCTATCGCTAACAAACCTCGTCTTTACGTACCTTTGCATAAAAGTTAACCAGAATGGTTTCCGTTATTTAGCTGTCGGATTTTGGCCTTGCTGTGGTTACTGGATCTCAAAACAAAAACGTAAAGTTGTCAGGAACGTTGGGGTATGTAGCTCCAGAGTACCTCTTAGAAGGTAAGCCAAAGTTCCACATTGTTAACGCATAACTAAGTCCAAATGAAATCTGTTCCATTTTCTGGTCCGGAGTACCAAATTCGGTCTCGATTTTTATTTCAATAGTCACAGAAGAGTTTTTTCTCAGGCAAATTGACTGATAAAAGTGACGTATATGCTTTCGGAATTGTCCTTCTAGAGCTGCTAGTCCGAAAGAAACCGCTAGAGCAAATGTCACCATCTCGGTGCCAATCGCTCGTCACTTGGGTAATTTTCTTTCAACCTAAGATTTACCTGTAGGAGTAATTGTTTTACCGTATCTTGAACTTATTATTTGCTATTTTGACAGGCGATGCCCCAACTTAGCAACAGATCGGAACTTCCGAATATAGTGGATCCAGTAATAAGAGACACAATGGATTTAAAGAACCTATATCAGGTATATCGAAAAGAATATTCGTGTTGTCATATGACCTCGATCTGGTCTTAAAAGTTGATTCGTATTGTGTATTGAATAGGTCGCTGCTGTTGCTGTGCTGTGCATACAACCCGAACCGAGTTATCGGCCATTGATAACTGATGTCCTGCATTCTCTCATCCCTCTTGTGCCTATGGAACTCAGAGGTTCGTTAAGAGTTACATAAGCTGTCCGTCCTTCCTCAGCCTCTCTTTCGTGATGATTATACGAACTGCTTTCTTTGGTACAAGATTACAATGTAAAGTGATGTAAAATCGATGATTACATGTCTCTTTGATACATCTTTCTAATACGGATAGTTGGAACAGAAAAACTCCTTTCATAACTTCAACAAGAAAGTTATGTTCCATTCTCTGCAGCATTGTGATTAACTATTAGTGTCGTGGTGTATTTGTTGACACCTAATCTCGGGTTCTAACCTTGACAGCCCTATTCCCCTATACTCAAAAGGTATTAGTAAGTTTATCTTTTGGTCACTCAATATTAAAAAGTTACAAAATGTTTATTGAATTATTCGAAAGTTTTCAATTAAGTCACTGGATTGTATGGTTTTCTCCATTCGCATGGCCTGCACTAATCAATAGCTCTTCTTCTCTTCTATAGTTCAGGTTTTTTTTTTATGAAATAGTTTTGAACGTCATGACCCTAAACCTTAAATCTTAATCTGTGAATCAAAATAAAACTGACTTTCTTATTCGATCTTCGATATTGATCGTCATATCGATTTGAATCTAAGGTATGTTTTTCTACTCGTCAATAGGTACTGATCTGTAGTATCGATGGTCAATTCGTCATTTTGAGCTCGTTAACCGAACTTTTAAAAGAAACTTAACAGCAAGTGACTTAAATAAAAAAACTTTCGAATAGTTCAACAATTATTTTATAATTTTTTGAAGTTGAATGACTAAAATGTAAATTAACTTGCTAATAATTTAATAACCTTAGGCTAGGTTACCCAAAAAGAAAAAAAACTAAAAACAAAGAAAGTGCAAAACTAAAACTTCTACCATAGGTATGTCTAGGACTATATTTATCTTCGGACTTGTAATTTTCCTTTCAAGTATTCATATACTCATGTGCTATGAGATATAAGGTACCATAAATTTGGCAAAAAGATTCAAATCAAATTTCAGATGAAGATTGTAGAGTCATTGAGCCATTATTACGTGATAAAGACAAAAAGAAAAGGCTGTTCATGGGACCATGGTCTTGGTTTTGAAGTTCAATAATGATCATAGAGTCCATATTGTAGGCCATGAAAGCTTCACGATTGAAAGGCCTTTGCGTGATTGTGAAGTTTGCGCAGTAACCAATTGCGGCCAAGCTGGTGATTGTCAAATTCGACTTACCAATGTAGTGTATATAAAGTCAGCAGTAAATCTCTCTATCTAAAAATAATAATTTAATTTCTTTACTTGTATGGAAGGATGTTTAAATTTTTTATCAGATATCCATTTGGCACAAAGTTTAAACCCTCATTTTTATCTCTAATATCGTCTCTAAAAAAATAATTTAAAGGCTAATGCACTAAAAAAGCCTTCAAGCTACCTTACTATTTTGACATAACAAAATAAGAATCTTATAAGAGCTATAATGAATAGGTATCCATGATCTTACCAAAGTCACAACATCCATTGAGTCCTCAATGGAGCTCAACAATGTAGGGGGAGACAAATAGGAACAGTCCAAAAAAGGAATTGGAAGGCACCATAAAATAAGTGAAAGTCTTATATACCACGAGAAAATAGAAAAGAAAAGGAGTTAGTGAAATGCCTCCTATGTGATGGTCGACAAAGACTACCTAGGACGAGCGAGGATGACTATGATCAATAAGGAGGAAGAGGAACATGAGTGTTAGGCTCTATAGAATGGTTTTATGATTCACAATTCTGCTAAGGCACGGAAGGGTAAAAAACATAAAGGATTGATGTTTGCGAACATCAATATTACAAGCAAACAAATAAGTGCTCTAATTGACACAAAAGCATTTGAACTAATGATATCTGAGACGGATGGCAGTAAACTTGGTCTTAAGGTTGATAAAACAATCAAATTTATCAATATCTTTAAATCTAAGGTGAATCAAGAGACAAATGTTAGAACTAAGGTGTTATCCACTATCCAGCTTTTCTAGGGTGTGCACAATGATGAAAACACTGGCTTGGCAATCTTGAAGCATGATAAGACTCAAGAAACTATTAAAAGAAGACCACCTTGAAGGTGCTAGAGGTGCAACTATCCAAATAGTTTATTTGGATAATTTTTCAGTCCATTCTATTATAATATTTATTTTGAAGATTTTATCCGTCGATTTTTGGTTGAGTTTTTAAATTAAATAAATTGTTATACCTTTTAATTAATAAATACTAAACTCATATTTATATTCATATCCATAACTAAGCTCAAATAATCAAATACCCAATATTTAAATGCTCAATATTTATATCAACCCCAACCCATGGCTAAGACGTGCACTAGCTACTCAAGTTATTCATAGGGGTAATTTGAGCTTAATTTTATTTACCAAAATTGATCTAATTTTGGAGTTTTTAGAAGGCACATCTACTTAAAGCAAGGTCATTCAGTAAAACACTTAAATAACTTGTACTGTTTACTAGGTTAATTGTATGTAATGTCAACCATTGATGTAAATTGATTTGCCCCTTTTTACCTTGGTAGCTTTTTTTAGATAATTTGGAAGTATATTCCATGCTTAAGGCCATGCAATTTGTTGAGTCAAAATCTAGGCCCAGAGAGTAATGTTGGGTCTTCATCATATACATATGATTTAAGCTAAAACCCATGTGAAAGCTAATGTGCAAGAAAATTGGGGCTCAGGTAACATGCTTGTGCACGTGAAGGAATGGGGAAGATCAATGAAGAAAATCACAAATATATCTCTATGGCCTACAAAACTTTATATCTATATATTGTGGAAAAATATTTACTACATAGTTTAAAAACTTTACGAGTGTTGGGACGATAACAAGTATATCTAGAATATAGTAAAAGATTAAAAAGAAATAATTATATAAAAAAAATGAGCCACATTGTAAAATTATAACTTTGCTTGTGAAATTTTTAAATTTCAATGTCGATGTACCAAATACTCACTCATATATTATTGGTTAAAATCTACAATAGGCCTTTGCAATATTTTCAAATTTAGAATTTAGTCTCTATACTTTTTATTTAAGAATTTCTAAATTCAGATCCAATTGTTAACATTGTTAATTTTTTTGGTTAAATTTGTTGGTGTGACATTTTGAAATGAAAAAAAAATACTCATTTGGTAATAATGTAACTAAAAATTGACATTGTAATGAACTTAAATTTAACAAAATAATATTAATAGTGTGAGCAGTTTAACTTGAATTTTGAAATATGAAAAATGAAAAGACTAAATTCCTAGAAATAAAAGTACATGGATTAAATTCTAAATCTGGGAAGAATACGGAACCTTTAACATATTTTAACCTATATTATTTTTTGTTAACATGCTGTTAAAAAAAGAGAGAATTTTTATTCTGTAATCTTTTTTATAACCTCAACTCTATATTTGTTGTGTAAAATTAATTAAAAATAATCTACGACATATGTTTTTTCACTCATAATAATGTCTCTCTAATCTAAAATTTTGCTTTTGATAATTTTATTAAATCAATTCGAAATTGATTATAGATAAAAAAATTTGTTCAAGTTCGGCTCAATTTAAATCAAGAGACCCACCCTACCCATGTACAGGATGAATGAATCACCAATTAGATTGGTTAACTTTTAAAGGAAATTTTTCCTCTATTATTGATCCATAATTTTTGCAGTAAATTATGGTTTGAGTTATTCGCCTTTTAGGATAAGGCCACTAATTAACCACATAAAGAAATACTTTTGGCAGATATAAAATTAGGAAAATGTTAAAGACTAAAATGATATTTTTAAAGTAATTAATTTAATCATGTATTACACATACTTGATTGAATCAGAATAAATTAGTTGATTGGATCGGGGATACATAGATATATCGACTCAGATAAAAATATTGAATTAATTTTTCAATAAATTATATAGATTAGTTAAATTGATTTTTTAAATTTTTTTATTACTAAAATTTTATAAATATTTAATAAATTATTTAATTGAAACTGAACCAATCATCAAATAAAAAACTGTCGGTTTGACTATCTATTTAATTTTTAAAAGAAAATTAGTAAAATCAATTTAATAAATGTAAATGTTTTTTTCTTAAGAAATAGTGATTAAAACATTTTTAACTGTTAGACCATAAAATTGTATGATTAACTTGAGTCGAAGTATCTAAATCCAATGATAAGCAGATCTAAAGTTAAACATAAGACTGACATAAATATGATTAAGGATTTTCATGCTGAGTGCCTCATAATTGTCACCCTTCATGATTTGGGCACGAGACTCCATGTGCTATGATTGATTTTTTGACTACCTTAGTGTCCCCCTAAGGAATTTTTAATGGGGGAAACAATGGCTTCCTCACCTTTTAGTGATCTCTCATGATTTTGTCATATTTATAATTATAATTAGAAATGGAACTTCCACCATTCAATATTTTTTAAAAAATTATCATGACCATTGATTAGCAAATATGTATTCACTAGTCAAATAATCATGAAAGCAGTTATCAAATTGTATTTTGTTTTTTTTATTAAAAAATAAGCAATTCAATTCTTGTACATTGAATCAAAGAGTAAATTAATCTTTTTTTTTTGTCAAAAATTGGTGTGATTAGTAGAATATTCAAGCAGTGACACGTGACATGCCACATGTACCTTATGTTAATGTTTTAGACCAGTTTTCAATAGTAAAAATAGATAAACTTTTTAATAGTAGGGTCAATTTGCCCTTTGATATAACGTATAAGAACTAATTTACTAATTTTTTTAGTAGAGAAAACAAAATACAATCTAACTTTTAATATAAAAATTTTCATAATACTTTTATTGTATTCGCAATTATTAATGTATGTGTGACATTCACTCATGTTTATGATTGAAAATGAGAAAAAAAAAGTAATTGAAGGAAATGCAATCATATTAATGTTAAATTCATAATACTTTCATGAAGTGATGGATTAACATTACATCATGAGATGTTCAAATGCATGCTAGCTAAGGTAAAAGGAAATAGAACAAAAAACAAAACCTAATATTGTTAAACTCACTAACGTAATTGTGGGAGACAAAATAAGTACACATGACTAACATGATTAATCATGGGGCATGGGGTCAGATTAAGGGAATAGAACCGACCAACAACATATAGAAAAACCTCTTTAAAACACTATAAAAATATATAATAAAAGACAAATAAATAGAATAGAATAGAATAGAATAATATATATATTTAGTTATCAATATTTATATTTTTTTGTCAATTTGATCATTATTATTTTTATCTAATTTAGCTAAAATGTATAATAACTAAATTGACAAAAATGTAAACATTAAGGATTAATGTTGAATACATATGAAAATGGACAAAAAAACGTATAGCCTTGTATGAGTATCCATGTTAGTGTATGAATGTACAAAGAAAAGAATTAAAATACAGAAATTTATCAGTTTTCAAGAAGGAAATGAGCAAAGGGGTCAAGGTATGCATGTGTAAATAGGAAAGATATTCTGAGAAAAGAAAAGAACAAGGAAGAAGAAGCTACATACAAATTAATAATTTAATATTGAGAGTCGACAGGATCATAAACTTTAAGTTTCTGGGTTGATCTTTGCTTGACAAGATAGATATTCTGCAATCCCAAAGCTTAAACTTTTATGATACAAGCAAATCAAGTGAGGAAATTTTGACATTGTAAGGTGTCCAACATTGTGACATGTGGGTCCAAAAATTGTTGGAAATTGTAAGCATGCATGACTGGTCTTCCCATGCACACACACATATTAGACAACCAATAAATCACAGTCTTCCAAAAAGTGAGATAAGAGAAGAAAAAGAATAGTGCTTTTCTTTGAATTTAATACAACAAATTACACACAATAATATATTATCAATATTCTTAGTAATGAATACAAATAATTAAAATTTTAACATTTGTTATTGTGTAGTTTGTTATGTTAACATAAATATGGCAGATTTTCGGATTGAGTTTTGGGGAGAGTATAGTAAAATTTTTAAAAATTTTAAGAGTTTAACAAGAATTTTTTTTAAAAAAATTGAGGGTTAAATTAAAATTTTAAATTTTTCGTGAGATTAATGAGAATTTTTAAAACTTTAAGAGAAATTAATTAAAATTTCCAAAAAGATTAAAAGGTATAATTTTTTGGGGGGAGAGGGGGACAGTCCACCTTTGATTAGATTATCTCTGTTAGTGTTGTATCGTTAGTTCCATTAGCTTATTTTTGTCCTGAACACTGTTCAGTTAGAATATAAAGAACACGCAAACCAATAATTTCCGACAAAAAGACCACTCCGGTAAAACGACTATCACTTAAGTAATGTCGCCACTTAATAAGGACGATTGAAGAGCCAACTAACCAACCCAAAATAGCCATGTGTCCCATTAGATCCACCTTTATAAATCTCTCATCCTTGATAGAAGGGAATTTCACTTAACAAACTCACCCAACTCTCTTTTCCCAATTGATCATCCTTCTCCTTTTGTCGTTCCAATCCCAATCTCAATCCCAGTCCCATCACCAACACTATACAACTCTCTGCTCAAGTAGGTGAATTATCTTCGATCTCTATGACAATCTCCTCCATGCCATTTATCAGTATCATCGGAATCATGTCTTGTTATATAATTGAGATAATGATGATGATAAGTCCGTGTAGATTTTTGTCAAAAGAACAATTGCTTCTTCTTTTTTCCCCAAAAAGAACAATGCTTTACTTCCTTAGGATTTATACTTGAATTGAATTTTGTTAGGCCATATATGTTTCAAGTCGTGGACAGTTTGGTTTTAATTAATATACAATCACTTCCCTAAGATTGAGTAACATAAAATCAACCATGATTTCCACAAAAATGGTGGCGGCTAGCTAAGCCTAATTGGGAAACTTTTGTAGGGTGTACATGATTGAGCAAGTTTGGAACATACAAGACCCTACATCAAAAGGGTAAATGATTATATTACATTACATAAGTATTTGTATTTGAGATAGTTACCTGATATCAATATTAAACAGTTAATTATTATTTCACATTGGGGAGGGATTCACTTACACTGTTATAAAATTTAAGTAATTTTACATTCTTTTATCACTTCTTTTACGCATAATATTTTAACAGTCTAACTGTCATGGTTCATGCTCCATTCATGTAGATCATGCTTGTTAAATTTGACATAAATTAAAAATTTCTAACTACTCGTTTTATCTAAAAAAAGCTTTCAACCATTAAATATATATTAACATACACAATATTTTAGACCGCTATGATAGAGATAGATCGATTCAAAAATTTACATGCATGACAAGTACAAATATATTGATAAATTCAACTGTTGGATTGTTGAAATATTAATCGCAAAAAAAATGAAAAAATGTAAAACCACTTAAATTTTACACCGGTATGAATGGATCTCTCCCATTTCACATTATATGTAATAATGAATTGACAAAAAAATATTTTAACCATTCATTAATGATTTTTATAATAAATAGTTGGCTTATTTTGAAAAAATTTAAGCAATTTTTGAATATTTTATTTTATTTTAAAATTGTAACAATTTTGATAGAATAAATCATTATAAGCAACAATTAACTCAAATTTAATTAACTAGTCAGAATAACTATAAAGGAGAATCTACATATTTATGTAAACTGAAACACCAATCTAAAATCTTCAAGTTCTCAGAGCTCAACATTGCCATTGAATAATATTAGTTATTGGATTTTATTGTAATTCCTTGTGAGTCTTATATTAAATATATTTTTCTTTTCTTTTGAGATGAAATGAGCAAGAATTCCCCCCCCCCCTCTCTCACTCTTTTCTATGAAAAGGAAAAATTGTAAGGTTTCACATTCTTCTCGATGTATATAACAACGGACCTATGCAAGGAGGACTCAAAATATGTTGCTTTTAAAGAAATCAAAGGATCTATGTTGGATGGATATGCCAAAGCTTTCAAATATCAATCAGATTTATAAAAGGGAAAAAAATAAAAAGAAAAAGACAAAAGTAGTAGGAACATAAAGAGAATGTTCACTGAGAGAGACAATGCACAATCATGGTCTCCAAGAAACTCAAACCTCTTTCACATTGGCATCACATTTTCCTGTTTTTTTTTTGGACCAAAATAAAAGTTCAAAACATTAGATGTTTGTCTTACATTGTGTAGATTTTATTGAAAATGATCGGTAATCATATAGATTTGTAATATTTGGTGCTAATTCTAAAAATTATATTGCCATTTTATTATTTTCTTTTGAAAGCATAAGAGGCTTGCATTCACACTGAGGAGGTCTAATCAAGTAAAGTACTATACTTTATTCATTGCCCCCAATGAACATAGAGGAAAAAAGAAATGGAACAAAAGGTTTATCTCAAAAGAAGCATTCAACCTTCTATTCCTCCTGATAAAAATATCATTGAGGTATTTGTATTAAGAGTTGAATTACACTTTGTCTCCTCTATCTAAAAGACTGAACAAATTAATCTCTCTACGCTATATCAAAAAGTAAATTGGTCATTCTTTTAAAAATTTCATCCATTTTTAGTGTTAAAAACTGATATCTATATATGAGCATGGGATACATGTAGCACACTAGGTATCACTGTCTAGTTATTTTGTCTGCCACACTATTTTTTAACTGTAAAAATAGATGAAATTTTTAACAAAAATAACCAATTTGCTCTTTGATCTAATGTAGAGGGACTAATTTGCCCATTTTTTTAGTAGAGGGGCAAAATGCAATTTGACACTTAGACAAGGGCCTCCATGGTACTTTTACCTATTTTTTGCACTTTCCAAATTCTACACTATTTTCTTTTTTAACCCCTTAATTAAACTTGTCACCAGCATAATATAAAGAATTAGTGGTTCATGTTCTAACATTTTCAATGTAATTCAGATGATATAGAGATTCATACATATATATCATAACTGATCCTTAGAGTTTCCTACTTGAATACTTTCACATTACTAATGGCCTATATAAGATTACCAAGAACTAGAAAAGTGGAAGAAGAAAAGGGAAGCTTATGCATTAACATTTGGGGGGCCGGGGGGGGGGACATGCTTACAAATAATTAGACCTTAAGTAGAACTACTAGAACAAAGTTCAATAGATCCATAATCAAGCAACTCCTCTATCATTTGGTCTATATCATCATCTTCTAGTGGGATGAACTGTTGTTCGCTCCCCACTGGATTTTCTTCCGCTTCCCATTTGATCTCCGGTTGCCTGCGATAACCCGTTTCCGCATTGTTTCCGGTAATGCCATGGGTGGGAGTTAAAGGGTGACATTGTGCTGAATATGACTCTTTTGCTGCATTTGTTTTAGCTAGTTGAAGTGCTGCCATATGACATTTATGTAACTTAGCTGCCAAGGTAGCTGAGAGAAGCTTTGATGAAGAAGTAGGATCATTAGGATTGTATGGGAAATTGGTTCGAGCTTTTGCCCCACACATTAACCTTGCTGCCTCATCATATGCTGTTGCAGCATCCTCTGCTGTTTCAAATGTGCCTAGCCATATTCTAGTCTTCCTGAAAAACGCACACACAAAGGTTTCTTTCATTAAAACAACAATAATCACATTCTTTTTCAACATGAAAAAAGAAATTCCAAGAAAATTACAAGACGGGGTGTCGAATTTCAGAGACCCAAGAGCCCCAATGTCTTTGACGAACACCACGGTATCGTTGCTGAGGTCTTCCCATGGTGGTTTCTACAAGGAAAAGCTTCAATGAATGCTCGAGAAACAATGTGTTTGTGAAAAGGCCTGAGAGAAAGAGAACAAACAAAGAATAAGAAAATAAAAGAAACAGAGAAGTGGGTGAGTCAAGGCTTAAATGGAAGAGGCTCATATAAAGATAAATATATAAGCCTTTTTTGCAGCATTCTTATTATTCATTTGCTATTGAATAATAGGACCCACAAAGGGTTTTATTTTATATTTTCTCTTTTTCCATTTCCATGTGGAACAGTGTTTCTTTCTTTCCTTTTCTTGTCATTTTTGGGTGAGCCTTTTTAACATGGGAATACAAATATGCCACTAGAAAGGTGGTTTTTAGTTTCCATTTTTGCTATTTTCATGTGTAATGTATGGGAAGTTTACCAATCCAGACTCCAAAATTGACATGTTTATGTTAATTGGGTTCATTTCATGTGTGTATTAGATCATTAATTAGCCACAAATTTTTACCTTATAAAGTTAACATGACTAATGATATGTTTGTATTAGTTCAGCAAATAATGATGCATTTTAAAAGGAAAGGGTAGCGGCGATGCTCGAATTTGGAACGTGGCTCACATCACAATTACTATGCATTGAAACCTACCCCATATGCCATGTAAGGCAAATACAGAGAAACCCACGTTCATTGTTACTTTCAACCGCCATTCCTATAATTCCCATTCCAAGTCACCCTCTATGAACTTTCTTTCTCTTTCATGCCGATGGCCATCAGCTGCTATATTTGACCATATAATTGTTCATTAGTCGCAATATTTATTTCTTTGCCTTAATATAATATTTGCTATCTTGGCTCTTCTTCTTAATTTAGCATTTAATTTTTTTTCTAATTTAATACTTGAATTTGATGTTTTTTTCTTAATTTAGTATCTATTTTTTTTGTCCAAGTTAATATTTAAACTTGTCAAATATTATACAAATTACTCCCAAAACACTAACAATGTTAAATTTTTTTAAGAGGCGAAAAAGATAGCTAATGTATTTCCGACATGTGAAAAATAATATGGAATTTAATGACATAAATAATTACATTGATTTAGAGTTTCTTGAACAAGTAAAAAAATAATATGCTCAAATTTTACTTTTTACTAGGGATGGGAGTACTTTAATTGTTAATGGCAAGAGGGACTGTGTACTTAAAGCATGGTCTGGTCTCACAAAGCCCCCAATTTCAAAAAAGAATATCCAGGCCTGTTCTTAACATTTTTGAAGCCTTAGGTGAAACAATAAATCGAGCCATTTTAAAAAAAATTATAAAATGTAATACAATAAAATAAAATTATTTACTAGTAATTTCATTAAAATATTACGTTGTATAATATTAAGCAAATAAAATATTTTTCTAAAAAAAACATTTTTCATTCAATTTACTCCTAAGTCATCAACTACAAAAACACAAAAACTCATAAAAATATGTTCTACGAGCATTTTGAGATGCAAATTCATTAATGATAACATCAACATCAATGTATTCCAAAAACTCCTTGATTTTTATTTTAAAATTAGTTACTACTAATAAAAGAGACAAAAATCAAAATTATGCACGAATTTTGGTCTAATGTGTAATGTTTTACATGACTGTTAAGTGAGTATCTTTTTTATTTTAAAATATCATATTAGTGAACTTAATAGAAAAGTTGGACGGAGTTAACAATTGAACCCAAATTTTAAAACATGAAAAATAAAATGATTAAATTTCAAATATACAAAAAGTATAAGGATTTAAAAACATATTTTAAGCTATTAATATATATATAGTATCTATTTTAGTTACACCTAGGTCACCGTTGTACAAATCTCGTAGATTAAATTTTTTTTTAAAAATTTTATATAAAAAAACCAATTATAAGTGGATATGGTTAATTTTCGATTTTAATGCATCAAAAAAATATAAATTTTATATTCAAGTAAGAAAAAAAATATATTCTTACTATTATTTTTTTAAGAATTTACTTAATTATATGATGAATTAATCTAACCTCAATTTAATTGTAAATTTATTATAAAAAGATAATTATTTTATATATTGTTACTAGAGTAAAAAAAATTCTGTCTAGATTGATGTCATTTGTTTTTAGAGTATAATAAAATAATAATTAAAAGAAACACTTGGCATTACTTTAGTTCTGCTTGTCGAGTTTTTTACTCCATTAATATTGGATAGAATAATTATCCTACTAAAATTCTATTATTTATACCAAACAACAAATAATATTTAAGAATATTTTTATTTGAAATAAATAGTATTTTAAAGATATTTTTATCTTTTGGACCTCTTATATCATTAACGAAATAAACATTTTTTGGGCCCCTTTTATCCTTGGGCCCTGGGTGGTTGCACTTCAAAACAACCCCTAGTGAGGGCCCTGAGTATATCATCAATATCAGAGAAAATTTGTGTTCAAAAATTGTGTTTTGAGTTATGGTTTAGGAACTGGTATTGAAGAAGAAAATAAGAGTTTTAAAACCCCAAAATAAAAGAAATTTCTTTATGTTAAAGTTTTTAAAAGTAAAAATTAATTAATTAAACTAAAGGTAATTAAATATTTAAAATAAAAAATTCATGTCATCTACCACATGACGATCATATATTGATTATTTTTGCTATCTTGTAAAAAAAATAACATTGTTAGTATGTTGAAATAACCAAATTGGACAACAAAACAAGCTTAGGTACTAAATTAGAAAAAAAAAGTATCATAGGTACCAAATTAGACAAAAAAAAATAGATACTAAATTAGAAAAAGAAAAAGTGTTAAGTTCAAGTTTCATATTGGACAAAAAAAAATTAAATACCAAATTAGAAAAAAAAAGTATCAATTTTTTTTACCAAAAAAAAGTATAAATCTAGATACCAAATATTATATTAAATCTGTTTTCAATTACAAAACTCGAAATTAGAATAAAGGATACCAAACTTCGATCCTCATCACTTGACACAATATGAATTGGTGACCATGGAGGCAATCCATGTATAAATGCATTACAAGTCGATGTCAATGGCCATCTTTTGCTCCCATTCATGCATCCAATGTCCAAATGTAATGACTTTCCCTTTTTGTGGCTTTGACATATCTCAGCAACAAAGAAGCACAAGGCACATTCAGAGAACAAATGCTTTGAGTGAATATTATTGTGACTTATTACATCACGTCTCTTGGGAACTCTCACATGATAGGAAAATTTTGCTCAAATTTTGCCCTTTGAAAGGGAAGTCGTTATAAAAAGCTTCTTAATAATTGATATCAACATCGATTAGAAAAACTAAATAAATTATATCACCATCTATAAATAGAAATTTCTTTAGAATGGGTGCATGTTGGTACAAACCAATCTTTTGCTATACTCATATTTGTTAAGAAGTTTAGATGTAATTATTAAATTCGTGTTGTGTTGTTTAATTAATTAAATGAGTTTGTTGTAAGTATCGAACAAATATATTGGCAAACTATTAAGGGATGAAAAAAAGGAATAGGTGAAAGATAGTGATTCATACGGTGGTGAGGTGTTAAAAATTGCTAGAGAAGAAGGAGAAAAGTGTATAAAGCATAATAATAATAATAATAATAATAATAATAATAATAATAATAATAATAAGAGTTAGAGAAGAACCCTCTTAAGGCCAAGGATGGGTATTTTTATAGGCAAAGTAAACATCCTTTTGCCTTAGACCTTGACACATGGTCTGGGTCTATCTTATCATGTTGATCAATTAAAAAGAATGATAGCTTTTTATATAGACAGCAATGTGATTGACATGAACTTGATAGGACTCTACGTACGATCCATGTAAAAAATAATCTAACACTTGTCTCTAACAAGTTGGATCAAGGGAACTCCATGTGTCATGCATGCACAGATTTGCAAGGCCTATAGTTGGTAAGGTGTTGCCTATTGAAAAAGTCATGGGTGATGTGAGGGTGGTGAGGCCTAATCTAACGACGGATTGATAACAATTGTCCCCCCAATGGATGGGAGGTCCTTAAGTGACAAACACATCTAGTGAGGAGAATGCTTGTTTTGTGTACGTAGGAGGTTGTGCAAACACTTTAATTTGAATTCAAGGGAGGTGTCGCTTGGATTCTTGCCTAACTAATAAAGAAAACATGCATTTGGTGTTGATGGGCTGTAAAATCAGTAGTCATAGTGAGACACGCTTCAACACCATATTGGTTGTGATAAGCTCTACCGTTTTAAAATCTTCTCTTGAATGTTTTAGCCCTTATAAATAGGAGACCTGGAGGTTTCATTCAAATCTTTAGGTTCTTGTTTTTGAGGATTTGGAGTTTTAAGAAGTGCTTCCGAGAAATCATCTATTGTTTAAGATTTTTATCGTTTCTACGGTGAATTCCTATTTGGTAACTTTTTATTTTTGTTTTTGCTTTGGTGTCTTAAGGGTTAGTTGAAACTTTAAGGAATAGGAAAGTTGGGTTTTGTACTTGAAATATTATGGCCAGTGAAAGTAAATGGAAGGGGTGGTAGGGTTAGCATTAAAAGGGAAAAAAAGAGATAAGATAAGGCTTGTTCAAGTGAAACGGTGGCGATAAAAAACCTAAAAAAAATCTAGGGAGTTTTTCGTCACTGTAACTGCTAACAAATGGTTGTGCAACATGAGAAAGAATGAGATGGTAAAAATGTTGGAATTGAGAGACATCAGATTGCCAAATTACACGTTTGATTTCTCAATCCCAGATGGGTTAAACTATATAAGCGATGTAGCTAGGGATTTCTATTTACCACTATACTTCTTGAAGCAGAGTTTCATTTGTCCTAACATCTCTTCTTTTGCGGGCATTGAAAAAATATACAGCTCTTGGTCGATTGGCAGACATCTCATGGTGGACCCTAAAGAGGTGAACCTCCTATGATGAATGCTTTCAAGGATATCTACAAGCTTGCCACATCAAATACTGAACGTTGGTGAGGTATGTTGTATTTTAAAACTCGCCTCGATAACTAGTACATAATAATGAATACAACGAACAATCTTCACCTCAACAAACATAAATACATATTCATCAAATAGAAAAATAAGGAGATGTTTGATTTTTTCCATTTACTGGTTTATTATAACATCCTCTAACTTGAGCTGATGACAACACTAATAAGATGATATTACATTTGATACCTGGAGGCATTTCTAGTGGTACGATGACTTCCTATCGATCATACAACTCCAACATCTCTACATAGTTGGCCAATATCGATAGTTAGTAACCTTAGCCCACCTATTCAATTTAACTTTACTTTAAAAGCAAGCTATGAGGTATTGAAACCTTTACATAAGGTATCAATACTTGTCTGGACAAGGGTATTGATGCGGTCGTTGAAAGCACCAAAAATATCCTATCCCTAATAAATAATGAAAAAGAATAGTAAAATGGAAGTAATGTCAAATCCTCATGAATTGGATTTGCATAATATCTTGTTCTATGAAATCCTAGGCAGAATTTTGCCCAAGAAAACCTACGTTCCTGGAAAAAAATAAGAAAATAAATGAATTAAAGGGTTGGATCTAGAAACAAAAAATAAAATAAAAACAGAATTAAGAACATTGAATCGAAAATTCGAGAAATTAAAAATAGAGTTGAGAGAAAGAAAATTCTTATGGGAGGTTCTAGCCTCCAGTTGTCTCGTTCCGCCTTGGGTTCAATCATCGGCTTTAGATGATCCTTCCCAAACCGAATAAGCCAGTTATAGTGGAAGAGGACGCCTACGACCAACAGCTCCAAGGATTTAGACTTATGATTTAGTGGAACCTGACTCTAGCCAACATTCGCTTTTGTGGGATCGTTTTATGCTAGATCAACGCTTCTCAATGGCGAATCTTGCTCCATTTTGTCTCTTGGGCTCGCCAATCTCTGACGTAGTAAGCTAACGAACTGACTATGCAACCTTCCCAAAACATACAAAGCGGCCACCTTTGCATACGTTGAAAAGCTTACTTCTTAAGAGACATAGACAGAAGCGTCAGCTCCATAGTGCGGAGAAATGATGAATACTCAACGAGGAGGCTAAGTACGGACTCTAAGTCTCAAGAACCCTTTTTGGGGAATATCGACAACATTCGGCTAGATGGGTTTAGTGACTCATGGTTGTAGTGGAAAAGAAAATAAATAAAATAAAAATAGAGATTTTATTGAAAGAAAATATGAGAAGAACAAAAGCCTAGACTTTTGGGGGGAGAGTATTTCAGAAAAAGATGGATGTCTTTTAAGTCACTTCACCCCCTATTTATAGTGCTAGGGGAGATAGTTTAATTCTACTTAAACTCCCAAAAGATAAATACATTTAATTGAAGATAAATAAAGATAAATAAAATAAAATCCTAAAATTAAATAATCCTTAATAATTATCATAATATTAATTATCCTAATATAATTAAAATAGAGTCTGATAGAATAAATTCTCTTCTTTTTACATTTCAACCATTGTTTCCTCCATGCTGCACTTTTGGCACCAACTTTTCCTTGTGTCGTACATTGGCCCATTTTATCTATAATTCCATGCTTTTGGCCCTTAATTTTGCTTTTGCCTCAAATTTAGTCCCTATGAGATAAAAGATCATAAATAGCTCAAATTAGTAGGATCATACTCAGAATAAATACATAATTAATACATAAAAATACGTTATTCTAGAGTTTTATCAAATTCCCCTCTACTTAGCCCATGCTTGCCCTCAAGTATGGTTCCTATCTATTGTGAAAGTTAGATTCTGCCATAAAAGAAATATCACTCCAAAGTTTTATAAAAATCAGTCAAAAATGCTTATGAAAAATAAATATACCCCTAAGCTTGCTTTAAGTAAAATAAAAAAAAGTTTTCCAATTAATATACACAAAAATTAGAATCGACTTGAATTATTTAATGAAAATTAGGCAAATTACCAAACCTACCAAGACACCCTATTTGTTTCCTCATTTAGTCCCCAAATTAATTTTCTTTTTCTTTTTTTTTCTTTTTATTTATTATTTATATTTTTTATGCTTTAGGAATATACTGAACCTTTTGATGCGAAAAAAGATGACAGCCAAGCACCGCACCCCAATTACTCAGCCCAGCAAACTCCTAATTTATTATAATTTTTTCTTAAAAATACATCGAACCTTTTGACGCGAAGAGAGATGACAACCAAGCACCTCATCCCGGTTACTCATCCCAACATGTTCTTAAAAATTAATTCCGGTTAGCGGAGTTTTACCTAGCATGTCACACAACTTTTTGAAGCTAAATAGGATGACAACCCAAGCACCCTACCCCGGTTACTCAGTCAGTCACGTTTTTAAGCTACACTCATAACCACGGAAACATTAAACGACATTTTAATAATAACTTTTTTTATGAGGACTTTAGAGAAAAAAACAATCAAGTGTCAAAAATAAGTTTCAGTAATTACCTTAATAGTCATGAACATATTTTAGCATGCAAACATATTAAGTGCCCACTTTGTATTAAACTTGATTAATTTTACGAAAAGCAAGATAAAGTTAACTCTATGAATCACAATTATTTTTAGCCTAATAATAATAAAACAGTGGAGATGGCATCAATTATGGAAAATCCGTAATTTCCTCAGAAAACAAGAATCATGCTTGTAGGTTAAACAGTAGGCAATTCTTGGTAAAAATCTTGGGCATGAAAAGAGGCAGGAGATTTTTAAAAAAATGAATAAATATAGACAAAATGGAGCCTCAAGCAGCAACACCAGCCAAAAATAATCACAGCAACAGCAGCAACAACCAAAATCACAGCAAAAAATGACAGTAATAATGAAGAGTACCTCCCCGTACTGAAAGCACATTGTCCTCAATGTGGACGAAAAGAAATAAATAGGAAGAAAAGTTTAGAAATACTCCCCGTGTTGTTACTGTCGATTGCATATGATGGCTGAGGTACAGAGAAACGGCGCCATCGTGGGTTCATGATGAATGAGGGCTCAGCAACGGTGCGGTTACGGGTTCAAACCATGGAGGTGGCGATCGATGGTAAGGGAGAATGGTGGAGGAAAGAGCGGTGGCTATGGTAGTTTTGTGGAAAAAGGAAAAAAAATGTTTTAAAATTTTAGGGTTGAAGGGTTAATTTGTGCTGAGGGGTGGTGCTTGGGTGCAGGGATAAGAGTGGTTGGTTGCAGGAATAGGGTAGTTTGGCTGCAGGCATTTTGGGCTGAAATAGTAACTGGAATAGAGACTGTTTGGTACCATGGATAGGGCTGTTTGGTTCTATTTTTCTAGCTTTGTCCCTTTTCTTCACATTTTCACTCTGTTTTATCTAAGAAAAAGAAGAGAAATTTATTAATATCCAAATAAGTAATAAATAATAAAATAAAGTAATAAATAAAGTAAAGGAAACAAAACAAAATAAATAAATAAATAAATAAAAATAAAAATTGGGTTGCCTCCCATAAGCGCTTGTTTAACGTCGTTAACTCGACGCCGTTATTGGTTCTATGGTGGTTCCAAATGGATTTTCTCAATCGTGTGGGCTTGAAAATTCTCATAAAATAGCTTCAACTTCTGGCTATTGACTACGAACCGCTTTCTAGATTCTTCACTCTCTATTTCAATCGCTCCATGTGTGAACACTTTAGTAACAATAAAATGTCCTTGCCATCGTGATCGAAGCTTACCTGGGAATAACTTTAACATGAAGTTATAAAGTAAAACTTTTTGTCCTATCGAAAAATGCTTCTGAGCTATTCTCTTATCATGAATCAACTTTGTATTATCTTTATAAATGTGAGAATTCTCGTAGGCATCATTGCGAATTTCTTCTAACTCTTAGATGTCTAATTTCCTTGCCTTTCTTGCGGGTTCTAACTCCATGTTACATTTTTGTACGGCCCAATAGGCTTTATGTTCCAATTCGACCGGAAGGTGGCCAGCTTTGCCAAAAATAAGTTGATACGGGGTCATGCCACTCGGTCCCTTATATGCAGTCCGATAGGCCCAAAGTGCGTCATTTAGCTGAATGCTCCAATCCTTTCGGTTGGGATGAACTATTTTCTCCAAAATAGTCTTGATTTCCCTATTCGAGACTTCGGCTTGACCGTTCGTTTAGGGATGGTAAGCCGTAGCTATACGATGGTGGACTCCGTATTTTACCAATAGTGCCTCTATGACCTTATTGTAAAAGTGGGTGCCATGATCACTGATTAGGGCTCTAGGTGTGCCAAACCTAGAAAAAATGGTTCGTTTTAGAAACTCCACAGCAGTTTTGGCATTATCATTGTGAGTAGGCTTTGCTTCTATCCACTTAGAAACATAGTCTATTGCAAGAATTATATATACATTGCTAAATGAATAAATAAATGGGCCCATGAAATCGATGCCCTATACATCAAAAATTTCGCATACATGAATTGGGGAATGGGGTATTTGATTTCGTTTACTGATGTTACCTGTATGTTGGCACCTATCGCAAAACTTACAGAAGTTATACGCGTCTCGAAAAATTGTAGGCTAATATAGCCCATATTTCAACACCTTATGAGCGGTTTGCTTAGGGCCAAAGTGACCTCCGCAAGCTTCAGCATGACAAAAATTAAGGATATAAGTTACCTCAATTTCTGGAACACATCTTCGTATTATCTGGTCTGAACAGTGTTTCCACAAGTATGGGTCATCCCAAATGTAATATCGACCTTCGCGTCTAAGCTTGTCGCTCACGGAACGTGCTAACTCAGTGGGTAACGATCCTGTGGCTAGAAAGTTTACTATATCTACATACCATGGGAGACGTGCCTCAGTCGAGAATAGGCTCTCATCAGGGAATTCTTCCTTAATAGGGATGTCATCAAAAGGTATTTTTATTCTGCTTAAGTGGTCAGCCACTAAATTCTCACATCCCCTTTTGTCTCGAATCTCAATGTCAAATTCTTGGAGCAACAAAATCCACCTAATGAGCCTCGGTTTTGCTTCCTTCTTCGCGATCAAGTACCTGAGAGCTGCATGATCATAAAAAATAATTACTTAGATCCCAACAAATAAGGTCAAAATTTATCTAAAGCAAATACAACGGCTAAGAGTTCTTTTTCCGTAGTGGTGTAGTTGTTCTACACAGCATCTAGGGTTTTTGAGGCATAACATATGATATGTGGTTCTTTGTCTATCCTTTGCCCCAACACGGCTCCTACACTGCGCTCACTGGCATCGCACATAATTTCAAACGGGTATTTCCAATCTAGAGGTTGCACTATAGGAGCGGAGACTAACTTTTGTTTGAGTGTATCAAATGCCTCCTTACATTTTGGGCCAAACTCAAATTTCTTATCCTTCTGCAATAATTCACACAGTGGTTCAGCTACCTTCGAGAAGTTCTTTATGAAGCGCTTGTAGAACCCTGCATGGCCAAGGAAAGAGCAAATTTCCCTCACAGTGGAGGGATAATGCAAAGAATTTATAATATCAATTTTGGCCTTATCGACCTCAATTCCTTTAGATGAAACAACATGACCTAGAATTAAACCCTTGTCTACCATAAAATGACACTTTTCATAATTCAAGACAAGATTAAATTCTATACACCTACTCAAAATTATCATTAGGTTTTTAAGGCATTCATCAAAACAATTCCCATATACAGTAAAATTATCCATAAAAACTTTGATAATTTTTTCCACATATTCGGAAAATATACTCATCATCCATCCTTAGCAGGTGGCCGTCGCATTGCAAAGACCGAATGGCATCCTTCTGTATGCAAATGTACCGAATGGGCATGTAAAAATGGTCTTTTCCTGGTCCTCCGGTGCGACTGGAATTTGAAAGAAACCTAAGTATCCATCAAGACAACAAAAGTGAGTTTTTCCAGCTAATCTTTTGAGCATTTGATCTATAAAAGGGAGAGGGAAATAATCTTGTCTAGTGTATGAGTTCAACTTCCTGTAATCAACTCAGACGCGCCACCCATTTTGTACTAGGTAGGTACCAAGTCACCTTCAACATTTTTCTTTATTGTCACGCCTGTTTTCTTGGGCACGACTTGTACCGGACTTACCCACCTAATGTTAGAAATAAGGTAAATTACGTCAGTGTCCTGAAGATTGATTATTTCCTTTTTTACTACATCCATCATATTCAGATTTAGCCGTCTTTGCGCCTCTCGCCTTGTTTCGTGTCTTCCTCCAAGTAAATCCTGTGTGTGCACGTCAAAGGGCTTATCCCTTTTAAGTCTATAATGGTCCAGCCAACCGCCTTCTTATGACTTTTTAGGACATGAACCAAACTTTCCTCTTCATGTGTAGAGAGTCTATTGGAGACTATGACTGGTAGGGTATTACCCTTCCCCAAAAATGCATATTTCAGATGCTCAAGAAGCGGTTTCAACTCTAACTTTGGTGCCTATATAACAGAAGATAACAGTTTAGTATTTTGAGATAATAACTCATTAACAAATTCAAATTTCTCAAGTTCATAATTATCTCCATAAATTGACTCAAAATTCTCTTACACTAAAGAGTCAATTATGTTGATACGATTTACGCTCAAGATTTCACTTGGATGGCTAATGGCGTCGTAGACATTAAACTTTATGATCTCCCCATCAAACTCCATCGTGAGAGTTCCACTTCGAACGCCGATTTTAGTACTAGCTATACTAAGGAACGGTCGACCCAGCAGGAGATCTGAAGATCCAGGAGTGCTATCCTCCTCCATTTTGATCACATAAAAATCTGCAGGGAAAATAAGCTCGTTAACTTTTACTAGAACATCCTCAAGGACTCCTTCTGGATACACAACAGACCTGTCCGCCAATAGAATGATAACACCTGTTTTTGTCAAAAAAACTAGCGTTAAGTGATTCATAAATAGGATATGGCATTACATTTATAGAAGCCCCTAGATCTCACATAGCCTTCCTAATTCCCAGATAGCCTATTTTGCATAGTATTACAAACATGCCCCTATCCTTGTATTTTATCGACATTTTTCACTGTAACACGCGGATACATTCTCACCAACATTCACCCTTTCATTACTAGTTAATTTTCGCTTGTTGGTGCAAAATCTCTTTAAGAAATTTAGCATACCGCGGTATTTTCTTGATGGAGTCCAACAGCGGAATCTTGATCTCGACATTCCTAAATGTTTCAAGGATTTTCTTGTCCTCTTTACCTCTTCAACACTGGTTGAATCATTCTGGAAATAGACGTTGAATTTTAGACAATGGAGGCTTCGGTCGGACCTGTTCGTCTTTCTCAAGTTTTTCCTGGGTGATTTCTTGGCCAAGATTCCTATCAGAAATTGGTTTCAGTACATTTTCGCTTTGCAACATCACTGCATTCGCATTTTGTCTATGGTTTGGTTTTGTTTGTGACAGCAACTTCCCTTGAGAGGTAAATTTCTCGATTGATGTGGTCAACTCTCTTATGGACGTCTCGATTTTCTATTGGAAATCCTTCGTCTCTTTTTGGAAATTAAGAGTTTGTTGTTGGATTCGCTATTGAAAATCAAGAATATTAGTTGCTAACTGATTGATCATGGTTTCTAGAGAATTACCTGAACCTTGTGGCTGTTGTGGAAATTGATTTTGGTATGGCTGGTTATTTCGTGGATTGACCCCATTACTTAAGTTAGGATGATCCCTCCACCCTGGGTTGTAGGTATTAGCGTAGGGGTCGTATCGCCTTTGTGGCGGCCTAGGGAAATTTCCCACAGCATCTAGATGGGCCATGGTATCATCATACAAACTGGGACATGCATCAGTTGCATGATCAGGTGTAGCACATATTCCGCGTAACCAGCTGTCTTCGCTTTTTCTATAATAAGAGAGTTCATCATATTAGTAATTCTATCAACTTTATCCTCTAAGGTTGAATTACTTAGCTGGTGAACCCTTCTAGGGGGTTCAGTATTGGCTCGAAACTGCTAAGAATTTGCAGCCATCGTGGAAATCAAGTCTCTCGCTTATTGGGGAGTCATGTTGACCAATGCTCCTCCACTAGTGGCGTCTACCATATTCATCTCCATAGACTTCAAACCTTCGTAAAAGTATTGACTGAGAGATTGCTCCGTTATACCATGTTATGGGTAGCTTGCACACAACTTCTTAAACCTCTCCCTATAATTGTAAAGGGATTCAGCTTCTTTTTGCCTTATTCCAACGATCTCTCTTCTTAGCTCAACTGCTCTAGATGCTGGAAAAAACCTGTTCAGAAACAAACGAGATAGATCAGTTCAATTGGCAATAGATCTAGGGGGTAGATAAAATAACCATTCCTTAGCGGAATCTACTAGGGAGAAAGGGAAAACACGCAATTTAATCTGATCCTCAGTTACCCCCTGCGGTTTCATGCTAAGACAAACCATATGAAACTCTTTCAGATGCTTGTGGGGATTTCATTTTGCAACCCACAAAAAGTTGGCAATAACTGGATTAGACCTGACTTCAACTCAAAATCGGTATCCACAGTGGGATACGTGATACACAATAGCGGTTGTTCTGTCAGAGCTTCGGCCAGTTGTCGAATCGTTTGAGCCATTGGTTGGTGTGCTAGATTTGGGTTTTTGTTAACCCTAATATTAAGCACTTCTTCTAGTGAGTCAACTTCTACTTTTTTGCTTTCAAGTGTTCAAGTAAGGTTTTCGTTAACCCTGGACTCAGCTTCGTCGTCGACTTCGATTTCTAGCAGTGGGTTACTTTGAGTTCCAACCACCGTTGACTGCTTTTTCCATAACTTTGTCTCCCTGCGATTGGCTCTAGCAGTCTTCTCAATTTCTGAATCGAACGCAAGAGTACCTGTAGCAGATCTGGTCATAAGAAATAAAAAAAACAATATTAGTACGTTTCTAGTCCCCGGTAACGGCGCTAAAATTTGATGCAGTCGTTGAAAGCACCAAAAATATCCTATCCCTAATAAATAATGAAAAATAATAGTAAAAGGGAAGTAAGGTCAAATCCTCAGGGACTGGATTTGCACAATATCTTGTTCAGTGAAATCGCAGGTAGAATCTTGCCTAAGAAAACCTACGTTCCTGGAAAAAAATAAGAAAAAAATGAATTAAAGGGTTGGATCTAGAAACGAAAAATAAAATAAAAACAGAATTAAGAATATTGAATCGAAAATTCGAGAAATTAAAAATAGAGTTGAGAGAAAGAAAATTCTTATGGGAGGTTCTAGCCTCTAGTTGTCTCGTTCCGCCTTGGGTTCAATCATCGGCTTTAGATGATCCTTCCCAAACCGAATAAGCCAGTTATAGTGGAAGAGGACGCCTACGACCACCAGCTCCAAGGATTTAGACTTACGATTTAGTGGAACCTGACTCTAGCAAACAATCGCTTATGTGGAATCGTCTTATGCTAGATCAATGAAGAATCTCGGGCCATTTTGTCTCTTGGGCTCGCCAACCTTTGACGTCGTAAGCTAACGAACCAACTGTGCAACCTTCCCAAAACATACAAAGCGGCCGCCTTTGCATACATTGAAAAGCTTACTTCTTAAGGGACATAGACAGAAGCATCAGCCCTTTAGTGCGGAGAAATGATGAATACTCGATGAGGAGGCTAAGTACGGACTCTAAGCCTCAAGAACTCTTTTTGGGGAGTATCGGCAACCTTCGACTAGATGGGTTTAGTAGCTCATAGTTGTGGTAGAAAAGTAAATAAATAAAAATGGAGATTTTATTGAAAGGAAATGTGAGAAGAACAAAAGCCTAGACTTTTGGGGAGAGAGTGTTTTAGAAAAAAGATGGATTCTTTTTGAGTCACTTCACCCGCTATTTATAGTGCTAGGGGAGATAGTCTAATCCTACTTAAACTCCCAAAAGATAAATACATTTAATTGAAGATAAATAAAGATAAATAAAATAAAATCCTAAAATTAAATAATCCTTAATAATTATCTTAATAGTAATTATCCTAATATAATTAAAATAGAGTCTGATAGAATAAAATCTTTTCTTTTTGCATTTCAATCCTTGTTTCCTCCATGCTTGCACTTTTGGCACCAACTTTTCCTTGTGTCACACATTGGCCCATTTATTTCTAAATTCATGCTTTTGGCCCTTAATTTTGCTTTTGCCTCAAATTTAGTCCCTATGAGATAAAAGATCATAAATAGCTCAAATTAGCAGGATCATACTCAGAATAAATACATAATTAATACATAAAAATATGTTATTCTAAAATGTTATTAGGTATCGATACCTAACCTTTAGGTATCGATACCAAGGCCCATGTTATTATATCTTTGCTTCAAAGTTTTTAAGTACCAATACTTGAGTCAGAGGTATCAATACTTAAGTCCTCAAGTATTGGTACTTGGATGGAAAGTATTGATACCATAGTGCTCTTTAAAGCCTATTTGGATATTCTTTCAGGAAGTATTGTACTTGTAACACCCCTAACCCGTATCCATCGCCGAAACAGGGTTACGGAGCATTACCGAAGTTTACGGATCATTCAGACAGAAATTTCAAACATTTCATTACATATCAATATTCATAATAAAACCAATCAAAATCATATATGTTATCCCTTAAACGAGTCTTCAAGACCCGAAATACATATTAGAAACAAGTCGGGACTAAATCAGAAACTCAGAGAATTTTTTCAGAAATATTTAAAATTTTCAACACTGCAGGGGTCACACGGCCATGTGGCCAGGTCGTGTGGCTCACTCGGTCAAGAGACATGCCTGTGTCTCAGGCCGTGTGGACATTCGAAATAGGGACACACGACCATGTCCCAGCCCGTGTCCATGCTCGTGTAACTCTCTGACTTGAGTCATACAACCAAGTCACACTCTCGTGTGCCAGGCCGTGTGAATATAGTGACTTGCACTCTTTACAAGATACAGGGGACACACGGCCGTGTCACCTGGCTATGTGTCACACACGACTGAGACACATGCCATTGTCTCTGCCCGTGTGGACTAAAATGGACCAATTTACAAACCATATATCTCACCCAATTTGGTGTCAACCTACAATCAACATTATGCATATCAGCAAGCCATAATTAGACATCCAAAACAAGCCAAAATAAGTGGCTAACCTCAACAAATTACATATAGGCCAACATTAAACAAAATACTTATACATGCCATTATAACCAAAATTAAAACATCTGAATGTACCGATAGAACTGATGGATAGTGTGATATAACTCCAACAAGCTTCCAACCTAGTCGAGCTTTCAATAATCTAAAAGTAAAGAAAAATAACTACGTAAGAAATGAATGCTTAGTAAGCTCGTATAAACTTTAATCATATCAATTCATTTCAAATATGAAATTTATACATATAAAGAACAATTCAACACCGATACCACAAGATTCATGAAGTTATATTCAACAATTCACAAGGTGAATAAATCCGCAGCATCACTTGTACATATCATCCCTAGCATAGTAGGATTTTAAATAACTTTAAACCTTACTACTCTTTCATGAACTCAAACATATTTTCATTTGAACACTTACCATTTCAATACAACTTATAATTAAACATATTACCATTCAACCAACAGCTTGGCATTTGCCTAAGCATCAAACAACAACACTTGTTAACATACTTGAACATACTTTATATAAATTCAACATCAATAATCTTATTATCTCAGCATGTCACAGTTAAGTTTATTACTCGTCTCAACTTACATGATTTCCTTGTATCAACATATCAAAGATATTCGTATATGTTCATGTCATGATACATATCATTCTCTTACCGTTTCTTCATATACATATATCATCCATTTCAATATATCATTATATATATAAACATATCATGTACCATCATTTCCATGTATTTCATGTATATACCTGTATTAGTTTGTATCAAACTCATATCCCGTTGAACCATTTAGAATATCGTTGGATAACTTTCAAATTCATTAAATAAATCATTTTACCAAGAATTTCCCAAATCGAAGAACGACTTACAGATAAGAGCACATCGTTAACAGAAGCTCATAAGAGCTGGTCCTCCCGAACATGCCAACAAAAGCTCGTGAGAGCTGATCCACCCAAATTGCTCCAAATATAAAGTAAAACATGAGAGTTCACAAAAAATGCTGAACCCTGGTTTACTTGGGTAATATGCCGGTGTCTCCCTCCAATACCACTATACACCAATTTACGAATGTACTCAAATCCCGCATTCAATCCAAACTGAGTATTAAATTCGATAATATATTTCCGACAATAATTCAATTCCAAAAATAGAACATATATATATAATATCAATCACCAATTAACATTCACTTTAATCAAAATTATATAGAATACAGTTCATACGAACTTACCTAGTTAAATTGCAGAAATACCAAGATTCAGGGGCATTTTGGTAATTTTCTATTTTATTCAATTTTCCACTCGACCTTAATCTAAATTAGTAATTTCATTCCATATATTAATTTAGACCATAAAACAATTCATTTTTGGCAATTTGGTCATTTTTAACATTTTGTAAAATTGCCCCTAAAGTTTTATTTTTATTCAATTTAGTCCCTGAGCCCAAAACATGCAAATTAACCATTTTTAATACAAACCCAAGATAGCTGAATTTTCATGATATTCAATGTAGTAGTCCAATTTGCCCGGGCCCATCAATAAAATAAAACCAAATTAAAATTAAAAAAAGTCCAGTCCAAATTACAAAAATTCTAGGCCAAACATGGCTCAAACCCAATTACATTCAGCTGGCCCAAATATCCTAAGCCCAAAGCCACAAGCGAAACCCTAGTAGCTAGGGTGAGCCTCCAGCGCCGCAACAGAGCCAGGCTTCCCCCTCGCGCATGTTGCGCCCGCGAGCGTGTAGTGCCTCTGCGCCAAAGCCACGCCTCCGAGCCGAGCCACGCCACCGCCAGGGACCACGCCTTTGTGCGTTGCACCGCGCCACATCACCGTACGGTCTCCATACCTGTACCTACGCAGAAAACAAACAAAGACACACGAAAAAACATAGCAAAGAAGCAGAAAAATAGGGCAAAAATCGAGAGAAATTAAGGAGAAAAATAGAAAAATAAGAAAAAAGGGGGATTCAGAGAGGATTTTTATTTTTGATTTTCTGTAATTCGGGTTATAAAGAACCCGCTACAAATGTTGTAAAAAATGAGAGCTTTTTTAAAAAAAATAAAAAAAAACTCAGAAAAAATTTCAAAGAAAAGGTGATTCGATTTCTTTTTTCTTTCTTCTTCGGTTACGTTTTGTTTTGTTTTACCTTTTTTTGATTAATTGGTAGTAAAAAAAGAAGGGTTCAGAACTTTACCTGAATCGTTGCGCCGTCGAGCCCTCATCACCTCTGTTTGAATCGGAGAGGAAGGGTGAAGGTTTTTGCGTCGGAACGGCACTCTTAGGGCGCCTGGTAGCCGAACCTCTCTCTCTCCGCAGTCATCGGAGTTGAGGCGAGGTTCGAGGGCTCTGGGGTGTCGAATCGAAGCGGCTAGGATCTGTTTTCAGCAAATTTCTTTTTAGGGTTACGGGGGCCTTTTATAGCGTGTAAAACGACACCGTTTAGGGCCTGTTTCAGTGGCCCTTAAACGGTGTCGTGTTGGCCGACTGACCCCAGTAGCCCGCACAGTGACCCGACCCAGGGAGGATCCGCGCACTTTTGTTGTATGGTCTATTTGCGCGCCTGATCCCTCTATTTTTCTGTTTTTTTTTTAATTTCATTTTTTTGTTTTGCTGTAAATTTCCCGGAAATTTTGAATTTGTTTCAATTCGGTCTTGATCTAAACGCAGTGTTTTGGAGGGCGGGGTTATTTTCCGCTTTACTCCCTCCTTGTTCCTAGCGCACCCGATTCGGTCCCTTTTCATTTTTATTTATTGCGGATTGGCCCTAAAATTTATGCTTTCATTTTAATTTAGTCTTGATTAATATTTTGTTGTTAATTAATTTACTATCATTATTTTTATTACTGTTTGTTATTATTATTATTATCATATTTGATCATATTTTTATTCACCTATATACCTATGCGTTACTTTGTTATTTCTTATTATTTTAGACTGTTTTTTATTATGTATATGTACGTATGTAGTATGTATTACTTAATTTTAAATTATATATATGTATTTTATGCATATGTAACTCTCATTTAAAAATTATTTTTTACATATACATATATTATTGTTGGTTTCGAATCATTTTCTATGCATGTATGCACTTCATTTCTTTCAATATTCTATTTTTTATTTTTCTATCTCAACTTTTCCTATATATTATATTATTATTTATATTGAGTTTTCACTTCATATATTGTCTATTTTGATTAATACAAGTATATTATTTTAAGTTTTGCTTATTTTGACTTCCTTTTTATAATACTTACTTTAAATTTCATTTAGGTAGTATTATTTCATGTAATATTCATTATCTCATTCTTGAATGTTGTCAAGTTTTTGCATTAATTATTTCATTTTAAAATTTCATTCATGTAATTTTTGTGAATATGCATTCAAGTCTCTTTTCTCGTATTACCTTTTTGGCACATTTTATTTGTGTTAAGTTGTTTGGTATTTCCTTGATTATTTTAATTAGGTTTTCAAACATGGATGTTAGAATTTGCACAATTAGAGATACGAAATTGTTACTCCTATGTATTGTATTGCTTATTTATTTGTTTATTTTTCATACATTAGTGTACGTTGATTTACAAACCTCCATTTCGTGTTGTACGTTATTCTTCTATGGTTTTATTTATTCAAAAGATTACGTTTCATTTCATTTAAATATCAAAACCAATTTATCCAAAAATCTTCAAAATACTCGAAGTTTGGAATCCTCGAGAGAATTGAGCCCTAACGCATTGGGTTCCAATTTCCCCGTCAAATCTAAATAATCGAAAATTTTCAAACATACAAATTTCAAATAAAAACTCATTCTCGGGAATTCGACACGTTGTGTCCTAACGCATTGGATATGACATGTTATTTTCTCGAGATGAGGATTTTTATAATAAAGGCAATATTCGATATTTAGGAATTTTGTGAAATCGAGCCCTAACTTACTGGGTTTTGATTTTCTCATTTGACCCAAATGATCGGATATCCTTCTCAAAATGCGTAGGTTTTAAAAGTCGAGAGATAAATTTAAATTTTGAGGATTTAAAATGTTGCACTCTAACTTACTGAGTGTGACGGTTTATTTCTTTGAAATAAGTGAATCTCATCGTCCAATTCATTTTATCCAAAATAAAAGGATCGTATTTTAAAATCTTTTCAAAAATTTGACATTAAGACATTAAACAATCGATTCGGTACCAATTTTGGGCGTTACGAGGGTGCTAACCCTTCCTCGTGCGTAACCGACTCCGGGACCTATTTTTCTCAAATCTCGCAGACCTAAATTTTTAATGGTGAACCGATCAAACCTTAATAAAAGATCGGTGGCGACTCCATTTCCATTTTCAAAATCGATACCCATTTTTCAAATTCAAAAAAATGGTTTCGACATTCAAAACATCTCATTTATGCAACAATTTCACATTAAATCCTTGTACTTTTATTAATTTAATAAATTATCCCCTAATCGAAAAATTCATCAAAATTATTTAACAAAATACTTTTAAATATCAACCAACATCTCAAATTCATGATTTAAGAACTAAAATCATATAGATTCATCAATGGAAACATTAAAAACTTTTAATGAAATCAAAAACTAAGGTAAGGTTTAATTGGACCTAATTGTAACAATCTCAAAAACATAAAAATTACAAGAAACGGGTAAGAATTGAACTCACATGAAGAAAAAATCGAACAACCAACTTAAGCTCTTTTCCATGTCTATTTTGCCGAAAATTGAAGAAGTAATGTCTAGAAAACTATCCAAATCTAATTTGTTTTATTTTAATTTCACCAAAATTACAATTGTGCCTCTGTTTTATTATTATTTTTCTCTTATGCCGCCTCATCCATTAAATTTAGGTACAATTATACTTAGGTCCTTCTTTATTTATTAATTAAGTCATTTAATCACCTAATTATTATATTTAACAAGTTTTACACTTTTTCAATTTAGTCCTTTTTCATTAATTGACTATCAAAACATTAAAAATTTTTAACGAAACTTTAAAATCATCTTAATGACACTCCGTAAATATTTATAAAAATATTTACGATTCGGTTTATAGAAACAAGATCCCGATACCTCACTTTCTAAAACCACTTAACCTAATAATCATTATAAAACACAAATTACTAATTCAAAAACCTTTTTAAAACCATATTTGACTCGTAAATATTAAATAATAATATTTACGAACTTACCTACCGGATTTGGTGGCCTTAAACTACTATTTCTAACACCACTAATAAATCGAGCTGTTACAGTACCCTTGCCTCAATTACCAATACTTAAGTGTTGCGTGGCCTAAGTAAGCCTAATAAGAGGTTTATTTTCTTTCACTAAGACCTATATATAATACCTTACGTAACACTCTAACCAATATGACAATAGTTCTAAATCCTAAATGATCATCTGAAGGATCACTAAACTCAATTTATTATAGTATTCCATGCTACTATCTCCTCAATCATATTTTCATACTAACAAAGAGCCAAATAAAGCCATTCAAGCATTTAACATCATTTTCAAGCCAAGAATAGATATACCTATATACAAGTCATAACACGACCAAAACAAAACGATAATTTGATTCTTATAATGACCCCTATTATGTACATAAAACTACCATTTTTGAACTCAACACATTAGCAGATTGTTCACATTGAGGTAGTTGTGACTATGAGTAGTTGATGCAACTCTTCCTTAATTTGACTAACCTGCGCACGTAAAGAAAACAACAATGGTAAAGTGAGCATTATAATCCTAAGTGGTAACTCCATAAAGCACATAAAGATAATATCAATTCAATAGGCAATTAATTCACTTATAAGATCTATGTTTTATATTCACGCACAATCTCATTTATCATATCCAAATGCCATATTCTTAACCTTAATTCCATGACAATACCCTAGTTCCATTTGTACAATCAACAATATTTAGAAGCACTCTTATAGAACTTGATTAACTTAGTCTTGCACCAGTAATTTCCCTAGCATATGTCCTGAATTTGTATTCTATGTCGTTTTGCTAATTATTCGATTAATTACAATTTCACGATTCAATATATTATCTAGTAAGCAATGCAAGTTACTACAACATAATCGACCATAAATACAACACTTGAATCTTGCGTTGTTTTTTGTTTCTTTACCCCATGGTCATGCTATATATTGTCACCCTTGTCAATATTGGCAGACTTCGGAATTGGATTCACCACCCCCATCGTTTTCCCGTCAAGCTCTATATCCAACCGTTGGGATAATTTCTTACCCCATTCAGAAAGGATATCCCATAACTCTTTTATTATGGTTACTCAAAGCTAAACCATTGTTACCATTAACTTTTGCATGCTATAGGTTGGCCATGCAAATCCCCCATCTTGTTCCACGACCAAAACAACCGAATGTTTGTACTATCGAGCCCAATTTCTTTCCTTATAATTGTTTCTTTTGGTCCACCAATAATTGATCCAATATTCCATCACCTAAAGGTTTCACTCTAAGCCCACTAAACTCACATACTGGCCTTATATGTTTCCACAATTTAGCCTTTGTTTCTAGACATGTCAAGCCAACTCTCCTCATTGCCCATATCAGTCTTTTCATTATCTAAACCATTGGTTTTCCTTTTGTTTGCCCTTATCCTTACCTCTAAATTTTGCATTACTAGGGACCTGCTCCAAAATCCCTCCTATATTTTTGGAGTAATCCTTATTACTATGTTCTACCTCCTCAATATCCACCTCATCACCATAATCCTCTAAGATTTTAAATCTCAAAATTCTAGTAGTTGCCTTATCTTTCCTAATTTCCCTGTGAGCCTTGGCCTCTCCATTCCCAATCACCGCCTTTCTCTGGTGACTTTGGACCTACATCCATGGTCTAAACAGCTTGCCAACATAATCCTTCTTCTTAAGATGATCAAACCTGATAACTAATTCAGTTTGGTTCTGCTCATGCACTTCATTTATCTTAGGCTGTCGCACACCGCAAGTTTCTTTGGTGTGTCCTTAACACCCACACTCATAGCAAATAAACAATAGTCCATCATATTCAACCCTTTGAAGGAAGTTGTCAATTCCAATACAAGAAATCAATGGTTTTCTCAAATCTACCACTACTGCTAACGTCACAAACTTTCCCCTCCTGCCTACTATAGTATTGTAATCAATCTTGACAGCCTGACCAATCACCCCAGCAATTGCTCTGAACAAATCCTTATTGTAATACCTGTAAGGCAACCCCGGTAGTCTTACCCATACCACAATATGCGACAGGTGAAGATCTTTCATCGAAAATGATATGCTCTATGGTTGCACCACCAAAACAACTCCTATAAGCTGCCTAAAGTCCAATATTGGTAAGACCCTTATCATAATCTTTCTTTGGGAGAAACCTTCACTAAGTAATATTCATTATCAAGATCAACAATTTGTAATTTTCCTTCTAGTTTTCGAAGGGATTGTATCCTACATGCGAGTCTCTAAACCCAATAGACTTCCAAGTAAGTGGACAATAATTGATTGCTCCATCCTCATCACGCACTTCAATCTCTAAATCCTCATTCCATGACTCCACCTCTCCCACTTGCTTAGTATTAGCCGAAAGTGTATCCTTAAAAGGCAACTTCTTTCCACCAGCATCCTCCATTTCCAAGTCCTCCCCATTTCGCAGCCTTTCAAAACTAGTTTAGCAGCCCTCTCAAGCTCCAAAAGCAATGGAGGTCCTAGAAGCTTCAAACTAGTCGAGAAAGAGAAAAACATACTTTTCCCCAGTATATATATATATATAGACATATTTTATTAAATCTTTATACAGGTGCCTAGTCAGGGGACTGGCAAGGCCTACCCCTAAAATGAAAACTTTTCATTGAATTCTTTTAAATTTTTAAAAATTTTAAATTAGTAAAAATAAAATTTTACTTTGGTCCCATTAAAAATAATAAAAATTTGATTTAATCTTTTAAATATTATAAAGATATAGATTGTTCACATGGTCTGACACACGGTCGTGTGGCGTCGACTATCAGTTTTCCAACGATTAAACTCGAAACAAAAATTAGGTTATCGATACTCACCTGATAAAGATTCGATGCAAAAGTAACAAGGGTGAATTCACGTCCCTAAAACGACATTACAACGACAAATCAGATAAATATTCGCACTCAAAATACTAAGATTAACGTCTGAGACTGAAGTTACGTTGAAGAACTTCAGACACAAACTTTAAATCAAACTTACCGGTAATGAATTGAACCAAAAAGGAGAAGTCCGACCCAGTACAGAATCAATTTGGCATAACAGAACAAAAAAGAAGGTAGTTTGAAGAGAAGAATCAAAACGAAGAAAAATAAAGAAATAACGGAAGAATGGTAGAAACAGAAAATGGAAAAGAAAAAGAAAAACACAATAATGCCACAAATCTAGAAGTTTTCTGGGAAGTTTAATTTAATCAACTGAAACTAATTACCTCACAAAGAAATTCACAAAGAAATTCAAAAATAAAACATTCCCTATTACTTTCATAGGGAAAGATTCGAACACAACATCAAAAAATACACAGAAGCTTAACCATTAAACCAATAAACTTATTCTTGTCATAAATGGACTGAATCTAACTTATAACCCACATGTCCAAATATAAAGATTTAGTCAAAAGTAGCAAAATTTCAAAAGATAATATTCGAACCCAATACCTCACATACATAACCAAAATACTTAACCACTAAACCAAATCAACTTACTTATTAAAACTTTCCAAAATCTAAACTCAAAATCGAGAGATTTCCACTCTTGGTCTCAAACTCAATTTCTTCTAACCTGATTTTTGGGATGTTACATTGGTAGACAAATGAGATTATTATAGAGAAGGTTGACTGTAATTTAAATGTTTATTTTTATTTTACTTTATAACATAATATCTAAAATAACCTGTTGACACCATTTTTTGGATGAAAACGGGGTCGACTTGGGTTTTAAAAAACAAAAATGAAAACGGGAGTCGCCACCAATCTTTTTTTTAATGAGGTGTGATTGGATCACCTCAAAAAGTGGTTGTTTTTAATAAACGATTTGATTTTATTAAAACAACGATTTTGGTCCACGAAATTCAGAAGAATGGGTTCGAGAGTCGGTTACATACGAGGAAGGATTAACACCCTCGTAACGCCCAGAAATTGGTACCTAGTTGATTAGTTAATGTCTTAATGTCGAATATAAAAAAAACTTTGAAGAATTTTAAAAATACGATCCTAAAAAATTTTGAATAATATGAGTTGGAATTTAAGATTTTCTTGTTCCGAAAGAATATCACATTCAGCACATTAGGATACGATACTTTAAACTCTCGAAACCAAGATCACTTTATGGTTTCTAAAACCCATACTTTGAAACTTTAAGAGGGTATTTGGCTATTTGGCTAAACGAGAAATCGAAATCCAGCACATTAGGGCACGCTTCTTGAATTTCCAAATGCAAAATATTGCCTTTGTTATTTTTTAGAAAAAATCTTCATCTCGGGAAAATAATGTGTCATATCCAATGCGTTAGGACACAACGTATTGAATTCCCGATAATGAGCTTTTTATTATTTTTAAAAGAGTAATCTCAATTATTTAGATTCAACGAAGAAAATCGGAACTCAACACATTAGGGCTCGATTCTCTCAAAGATCCCAAATACCGAGTATTACTTATATTTTAAATTTTCTTTTTTGAATTTTAAATAAAAATGGGTGTAGTGGAATGATGATGATAATGTAAGTAAAATAATCACGCAAAAACAAAATATAAGTAATAAGACTAATATAAAAACAATCGTGCAGGCATCATGACAAATACTAAACAGACAAAAGTAAAGCAAGATAAAATAACAATAACAGAAACAGATATGTACATAAATAAATAAATGAAGAAAATAGATAAAAGATATATATATGAGTTATAAAATATGAGTATTTACATATATATATAAATAGATTATAAAATATAAAAATATAAAAAAATATAAGTATATACATTATAAGAACTTGTATATGTACATAATTATAAAAATTCTAACACAAAACAATGTGCATATATATATACTTATACAAATTCAAAAAAAATGTATATATATGTACGTACTTATATTATAAAAACTTATTCACATATATATACATATTTGAAATTGTAAAATAATAACAAAAAAGATGTACATATAAACATATATGAAACATGGGATGTACGCATGTATGTATACTAAAATAATTGTATGTATGTATATACATATAACATAACTTGAAGTAAAAAGGTATTTAATAATATTAGTAATAATAATGCTAATAATAATAATTATAATAGTGTTAATAATAATATATAATAATAATAAAAATAAATAATAGCACACATTAAAATAACGTAGCACATATATATAAGATAAATGAAAATATAAACAAAACAGAAATTAATAGTAAAAGAGAAATAAAATAAAATAAAACGGAAGGGATTAAATCGAAATCAGGAATAAATTTAAGGGCTCAAATATAAATAAAAAGGGGTAATTAAAACACGCTACAAAAGGATAAGGATCAAACACGCAATATTCCCACGTCACTGAAACGGTGCCGTTCTAGCAGAATCCAAGCCCATGGTCTGAGGACCAAATCGAAACAGAAGCAAAATTATGTGGCCAAAATCAAAAATAAAAAAAAGGATCGCATCGAACACGCCACAAAGGAAGGGGGACCTATGGCGCAAATATCCCCTTAAAGCAAAACGTGCGGACCCTCCGGGTCGGATCGGGTCAACGCGCGGGTCAGGGGGCCTCAAAATGGCGTCGTTTCATATTTAGTATAAATATTAAAAAATAAACCCAAAAAACAATCATTTCATCATGCTCTCTCAGGCCACAAGTCCGGCCATGGGTTCCAGAGCGCCTCCGCCGTAGCACCGCCAGGGCGACGGCTAGAGGCGCAAAATGGGACCTTTTTGGTCTCTTTTTCAAGCCGATTGCTTCTAGGTCATGGATCCAGGGCCGAATCCCGCGAAAGAAAAAGCCAAAGGCCCAGAAACGGGGCGAGACCGCTCGCCTTCTCCTCCTCCGGCGAGTAAGGCTTTTCCTTTTCTTTTTGTTTTCTTTTCTTTTTAGTATGAACAATAAAGAAAAACATAAATAAAAAAATGAGCAGAATACAAGAAATACGAAGAGAAAAAAAACCTTTTTAAGAAATCTTTTTCTTTTATTTCTCTTTAATGTTCGTGATGCTTCCTGCAATATTCGAATGATCTCTTTATGGCCAGAATCACCGAATAAATAAAAGGGATAGAAAAATCAAAATAAAAATCCCCTCTGCTATTGTTTTTCCCCTTTTCTCTTTTTGTTTCTCTCGCTATCTGTTATTTTTTCTGCTGGTTTTGTGCGTGGTTGCTGCAGGTCGTTGCAGGTGCGAGGGCGCGCATGTACGAAGTTGTGGCAGAGTGCAGGCAAAGGCGCAGGAGGCATGCGGCGCAAAAAGGGTTAGGGAACCCTAGGTTTTTTCTGATTTTGTTTGTTTTTTGGGCTTGGTTTGGGTTAAGGGTTTTGGGCCATACTTTGGGTTTACTGTTGTAAACTGGACTGTTTAATTGTTTTTTCATTTGGTTTGGGCTCCGGGCAAAATTTGGGCCCTACATAACCAATTTATCTTTTTTAAAACACTTTTTAATAACACTACTAACAATTTAGATATTAAATCAAACTTTTCAAATACACTTTCACAACACTTTACAAAAACAATAATAAAGTAGCTTCAAATAAACACCAATTACAAAATCATTAGCAACTACAGGTGATGCACTATACCACTGTTTTTCCTTCCTAGTTAGAGCTGATTTTGCTATCCTATCAGCACAATCATTGAAGGCTACCTAGAGACAATGTTTTTAAAAAACAATCCATTTTATGTGGTCAGAGTTTCGATCTCCATCGACAAAAATGGAGTATATTTTGTAGTCAATTATTTACTTTTTGGAAAACATTCGCGACGAGAGAATTAACCACTACTTTCGACAGTAAATACCTTGATTTCAATAAAAAAATAATGGTTTAAAAACCGAATTGATAATTAAACTGATCAGACTATCAATTCTCGATCCAATTAATTCAATGATCAATTTAACAATAATTAAATAAATAATTATAAATTATAAATCGATACGATCATCAATTCTTACCTCAAATTTTGGTTTTTACTGATTCCAAACAATTCATACTAACTGATTTCCAATCAAATCAATTTCATCGTTGGACCTAAAATCTTTCCAACAACTCTTCGATACAGCTATCAACCACTTACGATCGATCAGCTTAATAATTCCATGGAGCTTTGACAGGAGTCTTTTAGTTACCCAGCTGACGGCAGCTTGACAATCAGTCTCAACAATAAGTGGATGAGAATTATTAACCCACCTGGACTTGGTGGAAATTGAGACTGTCTCTTTAAAAGCCAGCAGTTCCACACACCTTAAGGGGATTGAAGCTCTTGTTATGCTTGGCCCTCGTAATTCCTCAATAATTTTACATTAACAATTCAAACTCAGTTATCATTTACCTTTAACTTGGGCTCAAGTTCTATTTCAAAGCCCAAATTATAGTATCCCTAATTTATGAAATTACCCTGGTTAAATAAGAATAATATTTATTATTATTTTAATTAACAATAAAATTATTTTAAATTTATCTTTCATGTATTTTCTATATATAATCATTATATAAAAAAACCATGTAGTAGGAGAGGAAGATATATAAAATATGCTAAAAAGATTAATGCATCTTAAAGGCTCCAACAAAAAGGGTCCAATAGTACAGCATAACAAATAAATGAAAATAAAATAAAGGGAGATCGAAAGAAAATTCTAATAACCAGATCTTTAGTATTCTTAAACTTGAAGTTTTTCTATAAAAATGTCTACCATTTACCGAATAATGTTAAAAAAGTTCCATATGCCATGCATCTACTAAAAAATTGAAGCTTTCAACCAATATACCAAAAGAGGAGAAAATTAAATATACATTTCGAAATAAAACTAGAAAAATTATTTTTAAGTAATAGAAAAAATTAACTAAAGTAGAAGATGTCAGAAATAAGAGAGTTGACTTTTCTATCTAATATCCTAAACCATATTTTATTTTAATATTTTTTACTTTCATGAGAAAGTAACTTTTCTACCTCTTATTATGAGAATCAGATACTCATATGAGAAAATAACTTTCAAAGAAAAACTAGATTCTAAAAAACATTGGAATCACTCTCTACTTATTTGTTAAGAAAATAATCGCTTTCCATCATACCAAGCGTTGCCCTCTTGCATGAAGAGAAACAACGTTTACTTCATTTGGCATACATGTACAATATATAATGAGAGAAACATCTCAAAGAGAAACCATTTTTCCTATATTAAATTTGCTATTAGTCCTTATACTTTGCGAAAGTTGTGGATTTGGTCTTTATTTTTTAATTTGATCATTTTTAGTCTCTGTACTTTTTTAATTAGTCAAATTTAGTCATTGTACTTTTTGGATTTTGAAATTTAATTCGGAACAAACAACTGTAGTTAAATTCATTTGGTTAAATTCAATAACTAGCCCCACACTATGCGCATAATTGTAGATTTGGATCATATTCTCCAATTGTATCATTCCAAGTCACTATACTTTTCAAATTTTGACATTTCAATTTTGACGCAAATTGCAACAGTTAATCCTTTAACTAAATTTTTAGTGAGTAATTGTATGGTTGTTGAAGCCGCCAAAGATAAAACCTACTAGAAAATATAAATTAGTAGATAGTAGCAAGCAGGGTCATATCCACAAAGATCAGTGATGCTTTTATTTCTTTAGTAAACAAGTAAAATAAAATAGGGTTTCAAATTAAAATTAAAAAAGTAAAAAGAAATAGTAAAATAAAATATAAGAAAATCAATGTAATGAAACTCTAGCCAAAGGTAAAATCTCAGTTTGATTCAAAGGTTTGATCATTGATGCAAAGATGATTTTCAACGCTGTTTAATAAATTGGTTATAGTTGTAGACGATCGCCTAACAACCTAATCTCTTTTTACCTTCTCGATGATCAAGACAATCACCATTAATTATTTTCCTTACTGAAAAATAACCCTATAATGATCGGTTAGGAATTTAATTTATCAATAACATTAAGAATGAAATAGACTAAATTCTAACCAACAAACGCACAAAAAGAGTTTATTTAAGTTAGATCGCATGTTAACACTACACTAATAATCATGTAGTCATCACAAATAATAGAAATCAATCGATTGACTAATTATCTAATTGACAAAGCAATCATTCTAAGCTATCAAATAGTGATCGAATATTTAACAAACCTAAACAATTGTAATTAAACCAGAAGACAAGCAAATACTAAAGAGCAAAGAAAAATTAAGAGCAATTCTATCTCACAAACTTGTAGAATTAAACTTCGGTTATCCTTTGACTGAAAATGAGGATTTAGAAACCCATAAAATAAAGAAAACAAAATAAAACTAAGAACGAATAGTCTAAATCTCTCTAAATCTTAACCTAATAGTATCTATTTATAGGGAAAAATAATATAATGGAGAAAATACAAAAATGTCCACAATTAAATAAAGTAGAAATTTTGAAGATATTTTGACAATTTTCGCGTTAAACTTTCAGGCCTTTTTTACGTCTTCCTGACGTTTTTGGATTAGTGAAATAATTTTAGCTAGATCTTTCAATTCTCTTCAAATTGGTATATTATAGGCCAAAAACAGAGGTCTATAACTCAAGTTACGACCAAAATACTGAAGTTGCACTGTATTGAATGTCCAAACCACAAAAAACTTGTCAAAAATAAACTTTAAAGTCATTTTTTCTAATTATTCCCTAAATAAATAATAACTAAAATATAAATGTAACAACCTGTTTTTAGTAAAATCAAAATAGTGGTTTCGGGACCACAAATCCGAGGTCAGAAGAAAATTTATTTTAATATTATTTTATGGTTTATGGTTCGATAGGAATGTCGTATGAAAATCTCGTTAAGAAATTTTACCGATTACATGTCTAATTTGTTAAAAAGAACTAAATTGAAAAGGGTGCAAAACTTACTAATTATGATAATTAAGTGACTAAATAACTTAACTAATAAATAAGAGAGGACTTAAGGCATAAATAAGAGTAGATGGATGAGGCGACATAACATGGGAAAATAATAAAATAAAACTAAATTAATGGCAAAATTGTAAATAAGTTGAAATTAAAACTAAAACAAATTGAAATTAAAGGTTTCTAGACATTTTCATCATCAATTTCGGTTCAAAAACAGATATAGAAGAGAGCTTAAGTTGGTTCTTCAATTTTTGCTTCATATCCGAATAGACCAAATACGAAGTTAGAACGGGAAAAAGAAAAAGTATTGGACTAGTAGCTTACAAGTCTACGAATATTTGTCAAGGTAGGTTCGTGTAACTAAATTGTATATTTAATTTTTTAAATTGAATGTTATGATTGTGAAATGTAATATTGCCATGTATAAACATTGATCACATATCTGAAAAATATTTGACAAGTACAAAGTCCTGTTTGAACCTAATAAATTCAATGGATACAAATGACATTGTCATTAAGGGTTTCCGATTGGTTGTGATCTTGTATATGTTGTGGACACACCATAGCTCTTATGAGCGTCCCGATAATAGGCTCTCATGAGCTTCCCGTTATTTAGCTCTTATGAGCTTCCCGTTTATGGCTCGTATGAGCTTCCCAATAATTGACTCTCTGGAGCTTCCCGATAATTGGCTCTTATGAGCTTCCCGATTATGGCTCTTATGAGCTTTCTGTTACATGGATCACATGAGCTTCCTGTTATATAGGGCTCGAAAGAGCTACCCGTTTATATGCTCTCATGAGCATTCCTAAATATGAATTGACGTATTACAGTTTTGTACACTTTGTGTGTACTACCCGTGTATCCATCGATATTTAAAATGATTCAATGGGCAAATTCTGATATGAAACAATATGAGTACGAAATGAATTATTACCCGTATATGCCTGAAATACATGAAAATGATGTTACTTGACATGTTGAAAAATGAGATGAAAAATACATGTGTATGAAACCTGCCTGATGATTATGTATATTTGTAATTATGAGTTATTAAATGAATTACATAACTAACATGCTTGATGAGGATATGTGTTTAGGCATTTGACCAAATTTGGTTTGAGCATGTTTAGTTTGCTTACCTTAAATGTGAATTAAATGGTAAGTTAAATTCCATGTTATACGAACTTACTAAGCTTTAAAACTTACAATGTTTTATTTTCCTTGTTTTATAGTGATTCGGAAGCTCGTTGGGTTGGAAGCTTAGCGGAGATATCTCACACTATCCATCAACTCATTTCAGTATAAATAGTAAAATTAATTTTGGTTATAATGACATGTATAGGTTAATTAGCCAATGTTGACATGTAAATGTTTTGGTTGTAACTAGCTATTGGGATGGCTTGTGATGGACATGTTTTGATGTGTATAAGAGGCTATTTCATGTTTGATGCGAGTGTTTGGTATGGTTGATTGATAGTAATTTTATAGGTATTTTAATATGTGATACAAGTATGTCTACATGTATATTTGGTTCTTTTGGTAAGTTTGGATACTTAGATATATGTCATGATATGTTAAATATAACACTTGAGTTTGGCTTGAATTAAGGTCTTGTTGTGACATTTGATTGTGCAAATTGTTGTGTCTAGGTTGATACTAAATTTCGGTGAGATATATGGCTTGGAAATGACCTATTTTTCGTCCACACGGGCAGAGGCACGGGCGTGTGTTCCTTGCATTTTGGAAAAAAATTTGATGTTTTTCGAAAAAAATTTGAGTATTCGGTTTGTACAAGCCCAATTTTGACCCGGGGCCCAAAACCCAAATAGACCAAAACCAAACCTAGCCTAGACCTAACCCAATTACAACCAAACAACAACCCAAGCCCAATTTTTGCCCAGAACCCAATATAGCCCAAAATAAAACCAAAATGATGGAGAGTTTAAATAGTCCATTTACAAGAAAAATGACCAATTACATATCAAGTCCAATTAAACCCAAATCTCAAAGCCCAAAACAAAACAACACAACCCTAGCCCACAAACTAAAAATTTTCAACAAAAAAAAACCCTAGCCCTAAGCCTCCAGCGCAACATGCGCTCCACCTGCGCCGCTCACCAATCGTCGGCCTCATGCGTCTGTCGCACGTCACCTCCACGCTTCTCTGACACCACCTGCAAGAAGCCAACAAGCAGAAGCAGAAAAACAACAGAAAAGAAAAAAAATGAATCTTGTATTTCAGCTATAAAGGCCTTAATTTGATGCTTGTAATCTTCTTCTTCCTTTTACGAGCACAAGAAATAAAAATCAAAAACTAAGGTGATTTTGCAGTTTCATTTTTCTGTTTTCAATATTTATGCAATTTTCTTTTCAATATTTTTATTTATTCTTTTATATACATTCAAACATATAAAAAAAGGGCAAGGAAACGTACCTGTGGCAGGACCGCGCGCCATCGTCGGAGGTCTCCTCTGTTCGCCGAGGCCCCAAGAACCCTCTAGGGTTTTGCCTGGGTCGCAATCGATAGGGCAGTAAGGCCGAAAGGCCATTCTTTTTTGTTTTATTTTACTTTCGTTTCAAAAGCACCCAAATCGGTTGGGTATTTTAGAAAATAAGAGCTTTTTCAAAAAAAATAAAATTATTTTTTTGGGTTTCAGACATCTGTCGGCCTTCCGGCACGGCGGAGCTACGGCGGAGCCACCGTAAAAGCTCGCCAGCGCTCTGGTCGAATTTGGGGAAGAAGAGAAGAAAGGGAGAGAGTTTCTAATAGTTTTTTTATTATTTTCCAATGGCAGAATGATTTTTTTTAAAAAAATTACCTTTATAAGAGATGCAAAATGATGTCGTTTGAGGTCTGTTTCAGTGGCCTCAAAACAGCGCCGTATGGGGGTACCCGTGCATAACCTGACCCGATGGCCCCGATGATCCGCTTGTTGCGCCTGGAAGGGCTATTTGCGTGTTCAGCCCCTCCGCTTTTATAGTGCGGTGCAATCTGACCCTTTTGTTTCTTTCATTTTGGCCCATAAATTTCATGCTGATTTCATTTTAATGCTCGTTGAAGCGCTGCGTTTTAGGACTGGGGATTATTTCCCTGGAAGTCCCTTGCTCCTTCAGCGCATTTTGTTTTAGTCCCGAGTCACCCTTTTTAAGTTATTTTCCATTTGACCCCAAATTTTAATTTAGTTTCTAATTTAATCCTCTATTTGTTGTTTTAGTTATTTTATCATTAAATTAATTATTTTGATATTATTAATACTATTAGATGGCATCATTAATCTTGTATGATTATTTATTTTTATTATTTTTATTTATTCACCTATACATTTTAAATTCCAAACATTGTTATATACAAATATACATATATAGATTTTTACTTTTATAATTTTATTTATTTTCGTATTGTTATCATTGTTTTATCTTATATTTATTTATTTATGTGTTCATCATTATTTTTATGAAATGTTTTAGCCCTAGTTGTTTATTATTTCATGTATAATTGTTTCAACATCTTTTATTATTTATTTATCATTTTGTTGTGGTTGCTTGCGTTATGTTTACATCGTTGTATTTATTATTGTTTTGCTACCCATATTGACATTGTGTTTTATTACTTTATTTAAGGTATAAATCACGACTTTAAAATAAGCAAAATTTTGTATTTTGAGATTCAAAAAGGTCGTGCCCTAACTTATGGGGTTTCGACTTTCTCGATGAACTCAAACATGTGAATCTTTTCAAACTTAACTTTTAAACGACCTCGGGAATTAACAAAAGATCGTGTCCTAACTTACGGGACATGATTTCTTTCCTAAACCCGAGATAGTTGAATATCTTTTTAAATAAATGATTTTTTTGGCATTTAATCACATATCGGGAATTCGATACGTTGTGTCCTAATGCATTGGATATGACATGTTGTTTTTCGAGATGAGGATTTTTCTAAAAAATAATAAAGGCAATATTTTGCGTTTGGAAATTCTAGAAAACGTGCCCTAACATGCTAGGTTTCGATTTCTCGTTTGACCAAATAGCCAAATATCATCTTAAAACTTCAAGGTATGGGTTTCTAAAACCATAAGGTGATATTGGTTTCAAAGGTTTAAAGTATCGTATCCTAACGTGCTGGATGTGATATTCATTCAGAACAAGAGAATCTTAAATTTCAATCCATGTTATTCAAGTTTTTTTTAGGATCGTATTTTTTAAAACTCTTCAAATTTTTCAATCTTCGACATTAAGACACTAATTAATAAACTAGGTACCAATTTTTGGGCGTTACGAGGGTACTAATCCTTCCTCGTACGTAACCGACTCCTGAACCTGTTTCTTTGAATTTCGCAAACCAAAAGCATTGTTTTAATAAATCTAAACCGTTTATTAAAAACAATCGTTTTACGAGGTGACTCGATCTCACCTCATGAAAAAAAAGATTGGTGGCAACTCCCATTTTCTTTTTATTTTTAAAATCCAAGTCGACCCCGTTTTATCAAAAAATGGTTTCAATAGCTTGGCGACTCCACTAGGGAAAATACGAGAGTCAAGCCACGAGTTGATTACTTTTTGTCTTTTTGTCAAAAATCAAAAACTTGGTTTAAATATACGATCCTTTCGTTGCATTTTCATTCGTCTTTATTACGATCTTCATCATTGTGATTTATAATCGCTGTGTTAGTTTAAGTTTGGATATATTTCTGCGTATTGCATTGCATGACCGTGGGTCACACCCTTTTAAGTGGGAGTGAGAAACTAGTCCTTCGTGAGGTTTTCACCTCCGTGCAGGATAGTGGATCGCTTTCGGGATACATCTATACCTCTGTCTTCGTGAGATTTTCATCTCCATGCAGCCATAGGGAAATGTATTCCCCTGAACTGAACTCGATCCATATGAGCCTATAATGGGTAAGGATCGAGGAATCTACCAGTTTAGGTACCTTTACTTTAGAATCGAACCGCATATAGTGAGCCCTAAGAGCCTACCCTAGGTAGAACCACCCCAAACCCCTAGTGGTCGCCTGAATAGGTGCTCTATTTGTTTTTTTCTTGCTTGGTTTTGTTTTGTACTAACCTGTTTTCTTTTGTTTTGGTTATGATTGCATTGCATGTTCATAATGGAAAAGAGGTGTTAATTCATGTTCAGTGTCTAAATAGAGAGCTTGTCATAAGAAAATGAGTTTCTTGATAAAATAGAAGACAATACGGTCGTCTGAATATGGTCTTAGAAAACGTAATGAGAGAAGGGTGATAGTCTGGTGAATAAGTACACGATTTTACCTCGTTGCCCGAAAACTCAAGCTGATGAAGACTATTCGAGAGCCGCTAATGCCAACTTTCTTAAAGAAGCCAATGAGCATCACGAGAATGAGTGAACAATGGGTCACAGCTCGAATCAAGCAAAAAGAAAATAGAGGAGGTGCCCTTTGAAGAGTTTTCGAGATTCAATCTTAACATATGGATTTGAGAAAAATGATCGATGTCTCTACTTCGAGTGTTAGGACAAGGTCGTATATGTAAATATCTGTTTTATGTAAAGAGATTTGTTTTCTAGAAAAGTTGTTCTAATAGAATTGAATCAAGAATCAACGTCTCTTTTTGCATTCATTCCATGCATCTGCATTACATTTCATTGCATCATTTGTATTAAATTTCACGAAAAGGCCCTAACTAAACGAGATTATTTCAGTTAATCTAGAAACAAACAAGAATCCACCAACCAAATATCACTATAGTACTCGCCTCAAAACAAAAGCAATGGATCAGAGGTTAGAAAAATTAGAACAATTACAAAAGGAGATGTAAGATCAGATGCAGGAACGACTGGATAAAATCCAACAAGACATGCTAGAATCCTAAAGAACTATGATGAACCAATTAGCACAATTATTGGCTGGAAGGAATGATAAAGGAAAAAGCCCTATAGTTGATTCTGGGGTTGATCATGAGGACCCTGTTTAGCCTCCAAGTTTCACCCCAACAAGCACCCAGGCACAACTAGATATGTGCCCGCAAAGAGTACCTGTCACTATTAGACCTCAATATCAGGCTGGGGCCTCGGTACCAATGAACTTTCAAACAGGCTCAGGTTCTAATCCGAGAGATAATCCAACCAACCCCGTTGTTCCTGATCTTGACGACGCTGCAGAAGTAAGAGTGGATTTACCGAAGGATCTTGAGGATCGGTATAGGTGGCTAGGAGAAAAGTTTAAAGCAATGGAGAATGCTGATTACCGTTGTAGGATCGATGCTAAAGATTTGAGTCTGGTCTCTGACTTAGTTCTCCCACCTAAGTTCAAGATGCCAGAATTTGAAAAATATAATGAGACTAGTTGTCCAGAAGCTCACATCACGATATTCTGCCGAATAATGACAGGGTACGTTAATAATGATCACCTGCTAATTCACTGCTTCCAAGACAATCTGATCGGGTTGGCTGCCAAATGGTACAACCAGTTAAGCCATGCCAATATCCACTCATGGAAGGACTTGGCACAAGTTTTCATGAAGTAATATGGTCACGTAACAGACATGGCGCTTGACAGAATTACACTGCAGAACATGGAAAAGAAACAAAGTGAGAGCTTTAGACAATACGCCCAGAGATGGAGAGAAATGGCTACACAAGTTCAGCCGCATCTTTTGGAAAAAGAAACCATGATACTTTTCATCAACACTCTGAAAGCCCCATTCATTAACCACATGTTGGGAAACGCTACCATGAGATTCTCAGATATGGTAATGTCTAGTGAGATGATTGAAAACGCTATAAAAAGTGGGAAGATAGATGCGGGGAAAGGTGTCAAAAGATTAACCCTAAAGAACAAAAAAATGAAGTGAATAACCTGAGCATGTATAATAAAGGGTATCCCAAATCGGTCACAGTGGGCCAACTTAAGGCCGTAACCGCTGGCTATCAAAGCACTGCAAGGCAAGAATCCAACTCGAGGCCAAACACAGAAAGACTCCAGTTCACGCCCATCCCAATGACGTATAAAAAACTGTATCAGAATCTGTTTGATGCGCATGTAATAGCTCCGTTCTACTCAGAACCCATGCAACCCTCGTACCCTAAATGGTACGATGCGAGTGCCCAATACGAGTATCACGAGGAACTACAAGGCACTCGATTGAAAACTGCACTGCGTTCAAGAAGTTAGTTAAAAATTTTATCAAGATGGGGATCGTAAAATTTGATGACCCAGTCATCAAACGTAGGGGTAAACGTGATAGGGAATTCGTTATCCAGTCATCCAGACCTAGGGGTAAATGTGATAGGTGAGAATGGAGGAAAAAGAACCAAAACCAATGTTGCAGAAGTAAAAACCCCACTAAAATGGGTTTTAAAACAAATGATGAACATGGGATTAACCATTCAAAATTTGAAGAAAAGACCAAAAGGGATGATGAGCTACTGTGAGTTCCACGCTGAAGAAGGTCATGAAATCTAGGAGTGCACTAAATTCAAAGCCTTGGTGCAAAATCTAATGGATAATAAAGAGTTGGAATTCTTTGAGGAAGTCAAAGGCCCGGAAGGAATGTTGGGAAATTTAAATGTTAACATCGTATTCGAAGAAGGAGCTGGGGAAGATAATTTATGAGGCATCTACTCTTAACACACTTGGGAGTGTTTTGAACAATGGGACTGTGGAAAAGATCCCTGTATTTTTTAGAGCTAATTTGGAGTAATGTCCAAAACACACTTATTGCTCTAAGCCTAGGAGCGATAAGAATCCTTTTGTGAGATAGGCTTATGTCCAATATCTTTATTTCAATAAAAATGCATATTTGTTTCTCACTTCGAGCAAAGATTCTTTCATTGTTTCCATTTCATTCATAATCATACTGTACAAATAAATATTCTTAGATTCTTTTATTCTTTGGATCTGCCTTTGTCCCTACAACAGGTATCTAGATATCAAAGATATGAGCGACACTGCTATTGACTCAGAACCTCCTTTTGAGCAAGATATATGTCCAGAAGAACCTCAGGAATTTGAAGGGGACCGAGACTATAGCTTATCACTTGATTTGTTAAGGATGGCAGAACAAGATCCTACCTTACAAAAAATCAATAGAAGCCATGGCCTTCCTTGATGTGGGGCATAGATGTCATCGAGCTGATCACGCCAAAAGATTTTAGCGGTCATCAACTCATCTTTATGGACATCGATTACTTTACTAAGTGGGTGGAAGCTGCTTCATACGCCAATGTCACAAAGTCAACAGTCAGCAAATCCTTGAAAAATCGTATGTCAGTATAGAATGCCAAAAAGGATCATATTAGACCATACATTGAATTTGAAAAATGGCACAACATCAGAAGTTTGTAGTCTATTCAAGATTAACACCATATCGCCCTAAAGTGAACGATGCAGTGGAGGAAAAAAAAACAAAACAAAACAGAAAAAAAAGAAAAAAAACCTCTACTGGGACAACTCATTTCTCATTGGTATATGGAATAGAGGGAGTTTTACCCATTGAAGTTGATATTTCTTCCCTTCGAGTCTTGTCAGAGCTGAAGTTGGATGAAGCAGAATAGATCCAGGCCCAATATGATCAGTTAAATTTGATTGATAAGAAAAGGTTGAAAGCCATCTGTCATGGTCAAATGTACCAAAAGCGAATGATGCGAGCTCACCAAAAAAGTTCACCCTAGAGAATTCTATGAGGGGGACCTGATATCAAAGAAGATCCTTCCCATACAAAAGGACTTTAGAAGAAAGTGGATGCCAAACTGGAAAGGACCTTATGTGGAAGGCCTTATCTGAAAAAGCGTCGATATTGACCAGGATGGATGGCAAGAACCTGCCTAATCTTGGGAATTCTGATTCAAGCAATAAATACTTCACTTGAAAAAAAGAAATAAAAAGAAAAAAGAAAAAAGAAAAAAGAAAAAGAAAAGAAGAACGAAAAAAGAAAAGAAGAGGCCAAGGTGAAAACCCGCAAAGGACGCCTTGAGACCAAAGGGGTTTTGAATTGAAAACCCAGGAAGGGGCAGTTCAAATTTTGATTGAAGGTGGGGCATGCGGTAGTCTTATCCTCTCTGAATTAATAAGAAGTAGAGATGTTACATCGTGGGGCATCAACAAAGTCTTCTAGAACTTCTAGACACATATCAAGTTTAAAAAGGTCCTCAAGAAGTTTGGGCAGAAAAGCTCATGCTACGATATCTGGGGCACCTATTTCCATTTTATTCATTTTTTGTATTTTTTGACAAAATACGCCATCTTGATTAATTTATTCTCATTTTGTATTCTAGCAAAATTTGCTATCTTGATTCATTCATTCATTTTGAGCTTTACTCTGAACAAAATTTCATCTTGTCTTTTTTGATAATCTTTTTCAAGCATTTTTCATTGAAATAACGATTACTGGACTGATAATATTCAAACAAAAGAAGTTTTGCATATTACTCTGAAAGCTTTTAAATAGTACGGACCTGAAACAAGGCTATTATTTAGAACTAACCAATTTAAGGGTTAGAAGCATTGGAGAAAGAATAGTCTAAATTGCGACTATTTCTTTGGTTTTTCTGTCAAAGATACCGGCTGAACAAGAAGACATTAGTGATAAAACCTTGATGAACAACGAGTAATGACAACCTAAGCATTAAAAGAGGATCATTCTCGAAAAATGACATTTTGCATTCATACAAATATCATTCAATGCAAATATCATTCATACACATCTAGTTAGGAGCATTTGATTCATTCTAATCATGACATCCTAAACACTAGGCATAAATAGGTTCATAACATGGACTTTACAGGTCATGTTCCCTAGAGAGTAGATCAATGGAGTTACTCATACCCCTGAGATTGCAATTAAAAAAGATTGAAACCACAATGGCAAATCTTACTTCTCTGGCGGTGTAATGGAACAGATTGAAGCTACAACGGCAAATCTTGCTTCCCTGACATTGCAATTAAAAAGATTGAAGCCACAACGGTGAATCTTACTTCCCTGGCAGTGTAGTGGAACAGATTGAAGCTACAATAGTGAATGTTGCTTCCCCGACATTGCAATTAAAAAGGTTGAATTCACAACGGCAAATCTTACTTCCCTGGAGGTGCAGTGGAGCAGATTGAAGCTACAACGGTGAATCTTGCTTCCCCGACATTCCAATTAAAAATATTGAAGCCGCAACGGCGAATCTTACTTCTCTGGCGGTGCAGTGGAACAGATTGGAGCTACAACGGTGAATCTTACTTCCCCGACATTGCAATTAAAAAGATTGAAGCCGCAACGGTGAATCTTACTTCCCTAGTAGTGCAGTGAAACAGATTGAAGCTACAACGGCGAATCTTGTTTTCTCGACATTGCAATTAAAAAGATTGAAGCCGCAGCGGTGAATCTTACTTCCCTGGTGGTGCAGTGGAACAGATTGAAGCTACAACGACGAATCTTGCTTCCCCGACATTGCAATTAAAAAGATTGAAGCCACAATGGCGAATCTTGCTTCCTTGGCTGTGCAGTGGAACAGATTGAAGCTACAACGGTGAATCTGGCTTCCCCGATATTGCAATTAAAAAGATTGAAGCCGCAACGGTGAATCTTACTTCCCCGACATTGTAGTTAATTAGACTAATGATAGCAAATCTTTTTTCCCTGAAGTTGTAGTGGAACAGATTAAAGCTATAAATTACCAAGTCTTATCTCCCTGAAGTTATAGTGGAAAAGACTAAAACCACAAATCTCATCCCCATGGAGTTGCAGCAGAGTATATTGAAGTCATATCTCTCTAAAGATGTCGTAAAGTGGATTAAAGCAATAAGACGCAATAGATTAAAATGAAGCTACCGGAAGAAGAAAAGTACCAAAACAAATTAAGATCTGGTGAGACCGGGCAAAATTGGTCTTTTTGTTAGTCTTTGCTCTATTCTCATTACACGAAAACAAGCAAAGAGAGGCAGCTGTACAAGCCCAATTTTGACCCGAGGCCCAAAACCCAAATAGACCAAAACCAAACCCAGCCTAGACCTAACCCAATTACAACCAAACAACAACCCAAGCCCAATTTCTGCCCGGAGCCCAATATAGCCCAAAATAAAACCAAAATGATAGAGAGTTTAGATAGTCCATTTACATGGAAAATGACCCATTACATATCAAGCCCAATTAAACCCAAATATCAAAGCCCAAAACAAAACAACACAACCCTAGCCCACAAACTAAAAATTTTTCAGCAAAAACAACCTAGCCATAAGCCTCCAGCGCTACATGCACTCCACCTGCGCTGCTCACCAATCGTCAGCCTCACGCGTCTGCCACACGTTACCTCCACGCTTTTCTGACACCACCTGCAAGAAGCCAACAAGCAGAAGCAGACAAACAAAGAAAAACAATAGAAAACAAAACAAAAACGAATTGTGATGCTTGTAATCTTCTTCTTCTTTTTACGAACACTAAGAAATAATAATAAAAAACTAAGGTGATTTTGCACTTTCGTTTTTCTGTTTTCAATATTTATGTGATTCTCTTTTCAATATTTTTATTTATTCTTTTATATACATTCAAACATATAAAAAAGGGCAAGCAAACGTACCTGTGGCCGGACTGCGCGCCATCGTCGGAGGTCTCCTCCATTCGCCGAGGCCATAAGAACCCTCTAGGGTTTCACCTGGGTCGCAATCGACAGGGCAGTAAGGCCGAAAAGCCATTCTTTTTCGTTTTATTTTACTTTCGCTTCAAAAGAACCCAAATCGGTTGGGTATTTTAGAAAATAGGAGCTTTTTTAAAAAAATAAAAATAAATTTTTGGGTTTCGGACGTCTGTCGGCCTTCCGGCACGACGACGCTAAGGCGGAGCTACGGCGGAGCCACCGTAAAAGCTTGCTAGCACTCTGGCCGGATTTGGGGAAGAAAAGAAGAGAGGGAGAGAGTTTCTAACAGTTTTTTTTATTTTCTAATGGCAGAATGATTTTTTTTTAAAAAATTACCTTTATAAGAGATGCAAAACGACGCCATTTGAGGTTTGTTTCAGTGGCCTCAAAACGGTGCCATATGGGGGTACCCCTGAATGACCCGACCTGATGGCCCTGAGGATCCACGTGTTGGGCCTGGAGGGGCTATTTGCGTGTTCAGCCCCTCCGCTTTTATAGTGCAGTGCAATCTGACCCTTTTGTTTCTTTCATTTTGGCCCATAATTTCATGCTGATTTCATTTTAATGCTCGTTGAAGCGCTGCGTTTTAGGACTGGGGATTATTTCCCTGGAAGTCCCTTGCTCCTTCAGCGCATTTTGTTTTAGTTCCAAGTCTCCCTCTTTAAGTTATTTGCCATTTGACCCCAAATTTTAATTTAGTTTCCAATTTAATCCTCTATTTGTTGTTTTAGTTATTTTATCATTAAATTAATTATTTTGATATTATTAATACTATTAGATGGCATCAATAATCTTGTATGATTATTTATTTTTATTTTTATTATTTATTCAGCTATACCTTTTAAATTCCAAACTTTGTTATATACAAATATACATACATAGATTTTTACTTTTATAATTTTATTTATTTTCGTATTGTTATCATTGTTTTATCTTTTATTTATTTATTTATTTATTTATTTATGTGTTCATCATTATTTTTATGAAATGTTTTAGCCTTAGTTGTTTATTATTTCATGTATAATTGTTTCGACATCTTTTATTATTTATTTATCATTTTGTTGTGGTTGCTCGCGTTATGTTTACATCGTCGTATTTATTATTGTTTTGCTACCCATATTGACATTTTGTTTTATTACTTTATTTAAGGTATAAATTACGACTTTAAAATAAACAAAATTTCGTATTTTGAGATTCAAAAAGGTCGTGACCTAACTTACGGGGTTTCGACTTTCTCGATGAATTCAAACATATGAATCTTTTCAAACTTAACTTTTAAACGACCTCGGGAATTAACAAAAGATCGTGTCCTAACTTACGGGACATGATTTCTTTCCTAAACCCAAGATAGTTGAATATCTTTTTAAATAAATGATTTTTTTGGAAATTAATCACATATCGGGAATTCGATACGTTGTGTCCTAATGCATTGGATATGATATGTTGTTTTCTCAAGATGAGGATTTTTCTAAAAAATAATAAAGGTAATATTTTGCGTTTGGAAATTCGAGAAAACGTGTCCTAACGTGCTGGGTTTCGATTTCTCGTTTGACCAAATAGCCAAATATCCTCTTAAAACTTCAAGGTATGGGTTTCTGAAACCATAAGGTGATCTTGGTTTCAAGGGTTTAAAGTATCGTATCCTAACGTGCTAGATGTGATATTCCTTTAGAACAAGAGAATCTTAAATTTCAATCCATGTTATTCAAGGTTTTTTTTAGGATCATATTTTTTAAAACTCTTCAAAGTTTTCAATCTTCGACATTAAGACACTAATTAATCAACTAGGTACCAATTTTTGGGCGTTACGAGGGTGCTAATGTTTCCTCGTACATAACCGACTCCCGAACCTATTTCTTTGAATTTCGCAGACCAAAAGCATTGTTTTAATAAATTTAAACCATTTATTAAAAACAACCGTTTTACGAGGTGACCCGATCACACCTCATCAAAAAAAAAAGATTGGTGGCGACTCCTATTTTTGTTTTATTTTTAAAATCCAAGTCGACCCCGTTTTATCAAAAAAATGGTGTCAACACGGTTTAGTCCCGATTTGTTTCTATTGTGTATTTTGGGCCTCGATGGCTCATATAAGGGACAATATATTTAATTTTGATTGGTTTCTGATATGAATACTGTATGATGTGAAAAATTCTGTTTACTTGATTTGTAAATTTTAGTAATGCTTCGTAACCCTGTTTCGGCGACGGATACAGGTTAGGGGTGTTACAATAAATATGAATAATGTAATTAAGAAAATAAATAGCATAATTCAAGGGGAGAAATATCACAAATAAATAGAGAAATTACGCACTTATTAGTAATATATGAAAATAACAAGCTGGCATAGTACATATGATAATATGTTTGACACACTAGATTTTGGAAATAGCAAAACTTAACTTAATGGATTTAGCAATTATTGTTTGGTGATAACTAAAATTTTAAAATTTAAAAAGTACAAATATTAAAAATGATAAATATAATGATTAAATCTATAACTTTTGTAAAGTACAAGTACTAAAAGAAAATTTTAACCTTTTTCATATGGGGTGGACTAAATTTAAGCATTTAATCCCATCCCAGCTAGGACACTAATATAAAGAAGGCAGCTGAGGCATTGTGTTATTATGAAAACTACCAAACACAAGGTGACCACATGGTGCTTATATCAAGAATACCAAAAATAGCATACATTTCTTTGATCATATGTTGTAATTAATTTTAAAATGACAAAAAGAGAATACATTTCTTTGGTTATGGTTAGAGGGTCTTGAGAAGGAAGACTACTTACTTCTCTTGCTTTAATTTTTCACCTAATTCTCAGCCAGCAAATTCAAATCCTCATGTGTTTTCATATGTCACTTTCAAGTGTTTCTTAATTGAGAGGCAAAACCAAAGGTTGTCTTCTCTTTTTTTGTTTTAAATGCATACCATCAAAATGAAATTGACAGTCCATCTGATTTTTGCCATGTTGCTTTGGGAAATGTAGCATTTCAATTTTCAATATTTAATCCTTAATTCTTTTTACAAGTTAAGCAATAAAAAATTTGTTAGAGATGTGTGACCCGAATCTCATCACTTGTTAAAAATATAAAATACAGTGGCAAAATAAAGGGATCTTTGGGGGCGAAAGGCCGAGGGCCAAGTAGAATCCGTATGGAACTACACTTCTTCTATTTGACGTTGATTAGAATAAGGTTTTTGAACTTTTAAATAGATATAGTCTAAACTACTTTTATATCATTCGCTTTTCAAGAGTAGTGAATTTCTTCTCCTCTGCCTGTAATTTTTTCACGAAAGAGTTTTCACCTAAAATCGATGTGTTCTTATTTTTTTATTTTTTATTTTTTGCGATCATTCTATTGCCATTATCAACGTCTATTATAACAAAGTTTGATATTTTAAAATAAAATTTTGAATTTTTTGAATAGAAAATATAAATGAGCTTCGTTATAAAATAATTAAGATCCAATGATGGATATTGAAAAATCTTAAATACAAAAGTATGCTTCTTATCATTCTATTCAATCTAATCCCATGATAGTTTGAGATTTTTCACAATAATTAAAAACTATCTCAATAGTGAGATTTTGTGTTACTTTACAACGTGACTATGGGAAAATTATGCTATATAAAATATTGATTTACATTATCTAAATTAAACCCATCAAATCCATCTAGACCCACTCTCAATTGGAGCGGTTCGATAAGATCACTTAGGTAAGATATAAAGGCAAATAAGATTTTTGTTACATAATTTAATATTCTGAAATGATGTGGTTGCATAGCTGAGAATCACCATTGTCTCATATCTTCTTTTTCCTTTTTCTTTCTCTTTTTTAATCCAAATTTGATGCAAAGTCCAATCCTTTCAACAGAGATGAGCTTTTCCTTCGACTACAAGTGTGGGTAAAAAATGTTGTCATTTGAGACAATCACAGCCATCCAATTTGTATACACTTAGTGGACCATATTTGTTTTACACATAATAATAATTTGAAGTGACAACCAAAAAGTAATCCCACACATAATTTTTGTACTCAATGTCTTGGGCCATTTTTTTGCCCCAATAAAACATCAAAGACTTTGATGATACATATTGCATCTATTTCAATTATGCATCTTCAATTTTATTTTGCTTTTTTCATCTTAGATATTTTCCCAACCCAACTTCCAATGAATTCTTTTAATGAGCAATGAAACCTCATTAAACAAATGTGCTAATTGTGTGTTAATTTACAATGCTTGTAAATATAAATCATTGAAAATATTGGTAGGTTATGCTAATTATATATATTTTATGTTCATGTTTAATTTATGGTCCATTCCTTATAATTGGACCCAACACTTGTTGATTATACCTACAAAATTGCATCTTGAGTTCATGTAAAATAGTTAAAACTTAAAACCAAGTTCATGCATAGTTAAAAAGTTATTTCTACTCATAACTCCTCTAACCTTAAAATTAATGAAAAAAAAACATATAAATATTTTCAAATCTATGTCCTCGTTACTACAATAACAACGATGTTAAATAAGCTAAAGTTTTGAAAAGCAATCTTTATATAATACTGGATAAAAGTGAATTTATATCATCTGTTAATATAGATTGGATCAAAGAATACATAATAAAATGGATTTTGCTAGCCTCAAATTATAGAATTAGGAAAGTTAATTTCAAATAGTAGAATCTCTAAAAGTTTTCTCTAACCAAAATTCAATTACAAACGATCCAACTAAAACTTAAAAAAGGGAAATACGACAAAGAGGAAAACTCTAGCAAAATTAGACAAGAAAAAGAAAAGGTTAACTAGAATACTATGTGATTTGCAAAGAAGAAGATTATTAAAACTAGACTACTTAGAGCTTCAAAGACAAGTCAAGTTTCAACTCATCTTGCTTAGTGTTGAAAGGGTTAACACTACTACTATCCCACCAATATCCGTTCATCCCTTCAGTGGATGCACCAAACTTCCGTACACTACTTTCGAACCTAGCAGCAGTACCGTTACTTGTCGATGATCCCACATGGAAATTCTCCATTGAAAGATGCCCAATTGCCGGTGTTTGATGAATAGGTCGTCTAGACCATTCATTATGCCCGTATATATGTGTTGATGAAGGAAAAGATGGCTTGTGTATCATAGAATGGACTTGAATACCAAGCGATTTATTGAAAGAGCCATGCAAAGGAAGGGAAGCCATGGTGGAATATCGACCAGAGTGTGTATTAGGGTGACCAAGAGCTGCAAAAGAAGCTCCACCACCACCACCACCATCACCGTCACCACCAACACCAACAACCACCCTTTGTTGCCCTCGTTTGGCTAGTGTTCTTTCTCGTTTATGTGCATTTTGATGGCCTCCTAAAGCCTGTGAGCTATAAAATTTCCTTTGGCAATAATTACATGAAAACACTCTAGGCTCAGTTTCATTACCTTGAGGAGTTCCCAAACAATCTTGATGATCATCAGACGAAACGGTGACCTTGAAACATTCGATGAGATTGAGTTCGGGTTTCGAGTCATCTTTGTTGGAAAGGCTCAGATCCAATACAAGATCATAGTTGTCATCATCTTTGAGACCATTCGATACCGAGTTGACGGTCGAAGTTTCAGACAGAGATGGCTCTGATGATCTAGGAGGCTCCATAAGAGAAGGCGATCAATATGAATAATATGTGTCGAGAATATAGTCCTCGTGGGGGTTTAATAGGAAAGAGAGGTGAAAATATTTATGAGTATTGTAATAAATGCACCCCTTTCAACAATGCAAATCTGATATATGTATTTACAGGTACAAGGTCTTAATATTGCAATATTTAGAGAGAGAAAAGAAAAAAGAAAAGGGTGGAAGAGATGAAGATATGTGTTTTAATCGAACATCTTGATTGAAACTTGAGAGGAATAGCAATGTCTATGTACCTCTTTTTTGTAGCATATACCCCATTAAGTATGTGTTTGATACTTTCTGTTATTTTACATTTTTCTTATCTTTCAGATTCAGCCATTTCCGGGTATAATCTGACCCCTAAAAAAAATCTAAATATTGAAAACGAAAAGGCAGCTAGCTAGTAGGATGGAAAGGGCTGCTTTTTGTGTGGATTCCACAATTATATAATGGTTTTATAGATTTTTAATTTTTTTAATTCTAAAATTATTCTAGAGCTGAACTAAAAGATCTTGCTAAAAGTACCATGAAGGTCTTTGTACTAGGAGTCGAATTACATTTTTCCTCTCTACTCAAAATATGAACAAATTAGTTTCTATACGTTAAATCAAAGAGCAAATTGATCCTTTTATAAAAAATTCTATTCATGTTTATTGTTAAAAACTTATCACGTACGTCAGCATAATGTACACACGACACACTTTGTGTAACTGTCTAATTATTCTATCAATCAAGCTAGTTTTTATCAATAGAAATTGATGAAATTGTTTACTCTTTGATTTAATGTACAATGACTAATTTACCCATATTTTAAATAAAAATATCAAATTGCAATTTAGCTACCTCCTAATATAGGGGCCTGAATGATTCTTTTACCTCATATCATAAACGGAAAAAAAATGTTTTAAAGTTAATTTTTTTATAAAACAAACTTTTTAGGACTCTACCAGAAGATTTTCGTATTCTAAAATCTTCATACCTTTTGGTTTCTCAAGCATACTTTGTTTATGCATTCATTGAATGGTAACGGATGGCTTAGATTTGTAATTGAATTATTAATGAAAATACAGTTGGAATTTGTATGGCAATTATGAGGGGAATATATATATATATATATATATGAACCTACATCATAGGTACAGTCCGGCAGGGGATTTGCTGAGCTGATCAGATTCCATATAAACCAACCTTAATCTTAAATATAGTTAGAAGTAAGGCAGCTGTGATTTAATGCTAATAAAAGATTTTCGTTAAAATTGTTATATGTATTAAGCACGATACGTGATAAGTTATTAGACAGTTCACAGATGATCTTTAATCAGGAGTGATTTGTGTATGACCTATATAAGGAATTATCCATATCAACTATATATTAGTGTGGGGTGGTTCACATACGACCCTTTGCGATTCCCATCAAAGTCAACCTAGGGATAGACCTATAATGGCCTTACCATCTAGCCGATGCGTACAACATTACAGTACACTATATTACCGACTACATAACACTATATGATAAAGGGTGAGTGTCCTTATATAAGCCTAAGTGCATGAGAGACTAAGGATCGACTCCTACTCTAAAAACTCTACACAACAATCTTAGCAATCCTTCTCCGTCTCCTTCTCCTTATTTTGACTCTTCATCTATCACAAATGAACTAACACTCTTATCCACCGTCCTCTCCTCATTGTTGATTACTTATATCAAATTTTGGAATCATGCCCTTTTTTGCATGAATAAAATAAAATAACAAAATTTAAGCAACTTGCATTCAAATGTTGGTCCAACTTGTGATATTTTTAGGCCATGTATAGATTTTACAGCTAAATGTTTAAGGTAAAGAGTTGCAATTGATCGATTATGATAGACCTAATGTACTAAAAGAGAGAGAGAGAGAGACTTTTGTTATCAATTTACAAGTGCTAGCTAGTTATTATTATGATAGAGTACTATATCATATTCCCCTACATGAATTTTTTGAATTGCTTCCCTCCGCAATGTTATTAATATATTAATATTACATAATTAAGCAATATGTTCAAAGGTAATGCATGCAGATACGAATCTAACTAATGAAAAAATTATACGTAATATGAACAATAAAAAAAGGATAACAAAAATTAATGACAAGTTGGATAGCAAAATTGATTTAAAAATTGATGTTCTTTGAAAGGTTTACTAACAAACAAAGAAGGCAAAGTGATACCAATCTGATTTTTAAAAAAAACTATTGAAACCCATTGGTTCTTTAACTTTTAAAAGCCATTACTTTCATGAATTGTTATTTGATGAAAACTAAAGAAGGAAGTCACTATCATTTTTTTGGATACCGACTCAAATTAATCACTTTATTACCACCTCATATTATTTATATCATGGGGAATTTAGTAAATTTTCATTTTAACCTTTTGAAATTTTTTATTTTAATTTTGTAATTGATGTTTAAAAATATGATAATTTGTGTTCGGCTCTCTTAAAGCCGAGAAATTATTTTATGGATCCTTCCTATCACATCATGCATGGTCCCTTTCTAATTATTTAATGACATTTTAATAATTTTTTATGTCATTGACACATAATTTTAGTAATTTTTTATCCTAAACTTTGAGCCTTAAACCCTAAACTTCGAGCTTTAAATCCAAAACCCCAAACTTAAACCATAAACTTAGATTCAGGGTTCGAATTTGAGGTTTAGAGTTTAGGGTTCGGGTTTTGAATTTAGTGTTAGGGTTCAAGGTTTTGGGTTTGGGGGTTCAATGTTCAAGGTAAAAAAAAACCAAAATTTTGTGCCAATGAAATGGAAAAAATTACTAAAATGTCATTAAATAATTGGAAAGAGACCATAAATGATGTGGTGGAAAGGGTTCATAAAATAATTTCTCCCCAAAGTTCTTTTTAGCTTGATTTCATTTATAAAATTTATAAATTTTTAAGATAAATTTAATAATATTTTGGCCCCTAACAAACATTTTTAACTTTGCCCTTTGATGTATATATATAATATTACACTCTTAAAATTATTTAATATATTGTATTTAAAATTCACAAATTGAATTTTAAAGGTTGCATGTACTCTTTCTTTTCTTTTGCCAAAGTGACATGTCCTCCTTTTAGGATCTAATAAAAAAATTTAAAATTAAATATTAAAAAAATGCGATTTGAAAAATTTGAACACCGAATTAAAAACGTATTTAGAGATAATAATGAAGTGAAGTGGGAGAGGATGCTGCCAAATTCACTCTGTTCTGCTTTAATTTATATTTTGTTAATTTTAAAGTCAAATAAATATATAAATATAAATTTTTGAAAAAAATGTTAATTTTATATAGTAAAGTAAGGGATAAGACAAATAATTACCATTGTAAAAAAGAATCTACCCCACCTTGCATTCACGTCTCCAAAAAAAATTACTCCACTTCAAATGGATCTATTCAAGCTTTACATTATAAAAAATATTTATTAACATTTTATATTTCAACCTTTCAAATTAGGAAAGATTTCTGAAATAATTATTTTCATAAAGGTAATTCTAAAATAGAATTTTAAAAATAAATTCAAAAGACCCTGGATAAAATGGGGTCTACATTAAAAATTCTCATGAAAGGTATCGTCATTATTTTCAATTTTGGTTGACGAACCCATAATTTATGAAATATATTTATTTGCCAAATTAAGTGAAGTGAGACAAAATTGTAAACTTTGATAAATTGCCTGAAGTTGACGTCACAAGTTGAGTTATAACTCAAAAAAGAAAAAGAAAAAGAAATTGCAGGGACTGTGCCCCTTCACATATCAGTAATTTTATGAATTAATAAAGCTTCAATGGTGAAATAAATACAAAACATTTCTCTTTTAATAAATAACTTCATCCTACACCTTCAAATCTACCTAGCCGCCACAGTTAATTAAAACTTTGTATTTTATAATTAGCTTAATTTGACTCTTTTTTTTTAATTAAATCTATTATAGTCATATATAAATTATATAGTAAAAGTATTATCGGCGTTTTTATATTAAGAGTTTGATTGCAATTCGTCTCATCTATTAAAAAAATACATAAATTAGTTTTTATACATTAAATTATAAAGAATAAACTGATTTTTCTGTTAAAGATTTCATCCATTTCTGTTATGATATGCATTGCCTATGGTCTACAATGACCAAATTAGGATGTAGGTAAGATTATTGTACTAACAAGCTACTTAAATTAGATATTGTCGTTGTCAAGCAGAGTATCTTGAACTATGGAGCAAGTCAAAATCCAATATCTTAATATTCAGATTCGAATAGTTTTTACAGTCGAAATTAGAATATTCACCGTCGATAGTAGTGACTGTTCTTTTGCCACAAGAACTCCGAAGAGATAAACAGTTAGCCATGAGATGTGCTCCATTCCCATAAGTGGGAATTGAACCCTCAACCATATGGTTAAGAATCGAGGTGAGCAACCACCACACATTGTAATTAAACCTTAAATTTTGTTATTTAAATATAAATAAATGAAACTCAAACTCAAATAATTGAGTATGTAAATAATATAAATGTAATTAAATTGAGCTTAAGTAATTCGAGCTCGAATCAAGTTTAAACTCCACCTCCTCACCATTGAAATTTGGATCAGCGTGAATACAAACGACAAGGTTAATGAAAGCTTTGCTCTTAGAAAAGCAGTTAAGGTTAATGACCCCAAGACAACGACCTCAAAGAATAACATGAAATAGTTCAATGACAAGTTCAATGACATTGATGATTAAGAACCACGTTTTGTTGCTTCAGTAACAAAGATCCAAACTAGGGAAGGAGATTGTACAAGTGAGGTAGAGAAGAAAACCCCAACAAATGAAACAAAGGCCAATTAATGGAGGGTGGAAACGTGACACAACCCCCTCATCACCCTGAAATTAATTGGATCCCTTCTCTACCTATTTGGGGCACACACTTCCATAGATTTCCAAAAACGACTTGCATGAGAATAACGTCTACCTTGCATTTAATTTGCTTCTTTAATTTTTCTTCCAACAACTTAATTATTCCATCCGAATGTTCTTTAGCTGTTAATTGGCCTCCCTTTAACTAAACCGTGTCATTTCTTGCTCTTCATTCCTATCTTTTAGTCACCAGAGCTCAAAGGCGCAATGGACCGACAATTTTTGTAAAAACGTGCTTCGTTTCATCTTGATACATATTAAAATCATAGATATATGATTATGTTATATATTATATATATTTGTTGAAAGTTTGACTCTTTTTAGAGAAATTTTCGAAATATCGTTCTTTGTGCAGTCAAATAGACCCCTAATAATGTCAAGGTATTATCCTCTGGCGGAGATTTTATCTCCCGTACTCTATCAAGATCCAACTTACCTTAAGAGATACGACCGGGTGGCGATACATCTCAAATGGTGGAGATACGACCTACAAGACTTAGGGGAGAGGTGTCAGTATTGCGGGTAGAATTAATTATGGAAGTCACTTACGTGCATAGAATTAAAGCTTATAGGCAAGTCTCCCAGCACGTAGGTGACCTTCCTAATTAATTCTACGCACAATACGGACACCTTTTCCTGAGTCTTATAGGTCGTATCTCCATTACCTGAGGTGCTCTCGGCTCTATGAATCAAGTCTCTTAGAGAAACTAGCTCTCAGTAGAGTATGGGAGACAAAACTCCTACCATACGATACTGGTTTAACTTTATTACGGATCTAACTGTCTACCCGATAAACAACACTTTAAATATTTCTTCTGAAACAACCAACTCCTCAACAATATTATATATTTATAATATTAAATTAAAAATTGTTACTAAAAATATCTTCAAAGAAAATAAAGTGAAGATGAAAGTTTTAACTAATGGGAAAGTTTTAGTCATCAAAAATGACATTGCTAATGTCTCTACGTGAGTACACTATATGGACATGAACAGACAGAAAAAGGACATTGTAACCTAAAACCAGGAGGCCTATAGTACACTTCCACGTGTTCAAAATACGATGTCAGATTTGTCGTGATGTGAGGACGATGATAAGTGGCCGACCAGTAGATGGAGAGAAGCTTAGGTCATGATGTGAAAAAAGGCCCCATAGTGGTGTCCTATGCTTGGTAACTTCATTAAGGGTTAATATATCCGTTGATACTTTATTTTGATTTTAATATTCAATTCGGTACTTAAATTTTTTATTATCTCAATTTGATACTTGAGTTTTGCTTTAATATTCAATTTGAACCAAACAATTCAATCAATGTTTGACATGTGTACTCTAATAAAAAAGCATACGTACTTAATTGGGATTAAAAAAAGCTCAATTAACAAATTAAACATCGAAGTCGAATTCAAATATTTAATTAAAAAAATTCAAGTATCAAATGAACTAAATCAAGTACCAAAGTAAATATTAAAACTAAATTTAATTACAAATTGAAACTAAATTAATAATATATTAACCCTTCAACAATGTTACTTATTCAAATTTGTTATAAATAAAAAAGAAAACGGAAAAACCTAAAGCATAAAAGGCCCATATATTGAGATAAGAATCGCCATCTACATAAATATATTATTGACATAATAAGTTGATGAAAACATATAAAAGTTGGGACTGGAGAATAAAGGCATGATTGGTTATGAGTGCACTTTGCTTTTGAATGTTTATCATTATCATTCACCTTCTTCATTTTCCTTTGCTTGGGTTTAGCTGCTTGCTTTGTCTAATCCAATTGGACCCCAAATCTCTTTTGTAGATTTCTCTGTCTCGGAAGCTTTTGCATAAATCAATGTTCGGAAGTAATAGTTCCATCAGAAAGTCTTAAAGTTCTCCATCACTATCTAACCCACACTTTGTTGTTTTCTTTCTTTTATTAAAAAAAGGTAAACAACCTTACTAGTTACCCAATTATAATTTTTTTTACCACTTAATTATGAAAAGTAATAAAATGGTCACTCAATTATTAGTATTTTTTTATAACCCATCCATCGAGTTTTGAATGTTTCCATTTTTATGTTATCCAATTGGTGATTAAAAAATACAAAATTAAATAATTGAATAGCTATTATAATATATCATTCATGATAAAAAAATATTTTTAAAGATGTTAAAATTTAACTCGTATCATTTAAAATGTCAAATAAAAACTTTAATAGATAGTAATAGTATATAATATATCTATCCTTAAAAAAAAAGTCAGACTTGATTTCATAACATCTATCTTTTCTGCTTTTTTATTTCTCTTTCTAAATGATTCAAAAATCTCTGGCCAAAGTTGTTTAACAGTCAATCTAAGCATTTTGTTAGATATTGGTAGATTTGGATTAATTTTCAAATGTTATGAAATATTATTAGGTCCCACCTCTTTTATCTTTTAGCAAAAGGACACTATTTGACAAGAGGGGGTTTTAATTTCATCATTAACTTCGTGTATTTAATTGACTATGAGTATACATATTCTGGCTTATTATATAATTTTGATTGAAGAAATTAGTAAATAATTTTAAGTCATATATCAAAATAAATTTTCATTTAATTTTACTTATTTAGCGAAGTACCTTTTGGAATTTTGCATCTATTATACTACTTAACAATATTTGTCAAGTGTCGATTAAGAATTAGCTCAATTGTCATGGGCGTTGTTGCCAATGCAGGAGAACGTGAGTTCAAGTGTGCTGAAGTGCATTATTCTCCTATTTATGGGTTGAGAATGGACTATGGGTAGTTCTACATTATATTTAGTAATAATAGTTAATTGCACCTGACACTCTCAAACTATAACTTTCATTTTAAATTGGTGTCCAAACTTTAAAACGTTCTAATTACATTCCTAAACTATCGATATTATATCAATCAAGTCCTTTCATTATTAAAATTGTTAATTTAACCGCTAAATAACACATCAAATCTTATGTAGCTAAATTTAAAACGAAAGTTTTAAATGAATAGAACATTCTCGCATAAATTTTAAAATTAAAAATTAAAAATAAAGTAAAACCAAAAAAATGTGTGAATGATAAAGCTTTGTAAAAGTTTCAAAAATATCAAAACTTTAAAACATCTATTTTTACATTTTTTATTTTTTATTTTTTTTCATTTTAAATTATGTCGCATAAGATCTAACGTGTCATTTAATAGTTAATTTGTAGAGAAAAAATAGTAAAGTTAGTGGTTTTAGTAATGAAAGGACCTAATTGGTATAACTTTGATAGTTTAGGGATTGATGTAATTTGAATTATTTGAAGTTTAGGGACCAATTTAAAATAAGGGACATAGTATAAGGATGTTTGGTACAATTAACAACAGTACCAGTAGTAATAGTAGCAATAACAACAACAACAACAACAACAACAACAATTAAAAACGTAAAGTTGAATACATGTTATACAAGATGTTGTTTGGTAGAAGTACCATGGAGGTCCCCTATATTAGAAGTTAGATTGCGTTTTGCCCTTTCTACTCAAAAAAAGGAAAATTAGCCTCTGAACTTTAGAAAAAATCCAAATAGGTCATGCTATTAAAAATTCCCTATTAAATGATGACGTGAAATGTAATACCCAAGGTGGAATTGATTTTTTATTTGAAAAAGAAACATAAATCCAACGTGGTATATTATGGAAAAAAATAAAATGAAAAAGTACCATGGATGTCCTTATACTAGGAGTCAAATAGCATTTTTCCTGCTAAAAAATAGGAAAATTAGTCCATTTATGTTAGATAAAAAAGAAAACTTGTCCTATTAAAAATTTCATCCATTTCAAATTTTAAATGTTGACGTGGTTAATGGAGCAACAAAACAATAACACGTGACATGCCGCATGTATCTCATGGTGTGGTAATATTTAAAAGAATTATAACAAATCTTATAAAAATATTTTATTATAATTATTTAAATAAAACACAACCAAGATGAACTTGAACATGATTTTCTAAATAATTACTTAAAAATTACTAAGAATGGTAAAAAAATTATAAAAAATTTAAAAATTGTTTTTTATCCTTTTTGAGCCCTATTAAACACTACTTAGTGTCACGGGGCTAGAACTTTAGTCTAGCAAACTGCGTATCCTTAAGTGATTTCTTGGGTTCAAATCTTACCTATGTCAGCCTACTTTCAAAAAATGAGAATTTTTGAAGAAATTCTCAAAAGTACCGAAGCAAAACAAAAGCAAACTCGAAGCAAAAGAGCAAAGAACAAATAGAAAAGCCATATAAAAACAGCACACACCAAGTGTTTGAGTAAATGCTCTCAAAAGTATTCTATTATTTTGAAGGTTTACAACTGAGTAATTACAAATGAAGGGGAAGACATCTATTTATAGTTGAGCTCCCCAAATCCAACAGTACAAATTGAGTTATATTGACGGTCAAGATTACAGCTTATTTACAATTGAGAGTCCTAAGGGATTTAAACTTTATATGTAACGCCCTGAATTATTTATCTTTTGTTATTGTGAAATTTGTTTTAAATATATATCTGATTCGATGGTTAAGTAATTTAAATGTGTGTTTGAGGTATTGGGTTCAAGTCCCACTTTTAGTAATTTTGTTATTTTTGGTCTTAGTCTTATCCCTTTTTGGTGGGCTTATGTTATATTCTTGGTAAACTTATATAAAAATGAGTTTGTTGGTTTAAGTGGTAAGGTGTTAGCTTGTCTTAAGGCTTTGTGTTCAAATCCTTGTATGTGCATGGATGATAATTTTTGCTCAGTTGTGTAATAGAGTTTCGGTAGAGTTAGGATTTTGGTAGAATTAAATTTTAATTTTAATTCTTTTGTTTTCCCAAAATTCTTTTTTTCTTCTTTCTTTTCTCTGACTTTGTTTCTTCTTTCTCTTCTTTCCCGTCTCTTCTTTTTCTTCCTCAATTCTGGTGGTCATACGTACTTTCGTATTGTACTTGTGGGGTTCTTCGATTCGTTTCGAATATGTAAGCTATCGAATGGTTTTCTTTTTCCATTTTACGTTGTGGGGGAAATTGATTATGTTAATGAAATCCATTAATAATGTTCGTATTTCTCGATTAGGGGAAAGACAAGAAGCGGTTGTTGTTCCTCTAGAGATTTGAGATTAAGTGGTTTCCACTCGTTGGTGGTAAGTGTTTCGCGAGTAGTTCAGTTTTGAGAGGCCGTAAGTCGAGATCAAATTCTAGTTTAAATGCTTAAATCAATTGCTAAAACGGTGTTTGGTATACTGTTTTTAGGTTTTGGAGGTCTCGGGATTGCGTTCTCATTAAAAAATGAACCAGGTGTGCAATGAAAACACGAAAAATTAAAGTTCGGCGAGAGCCGAAAAGGTGGCCTGTGGGCATGTACCCACATGGGTATACCATACGAACATGTGGGCCCAAAATTTTGAAATTTTCCCTAATGTCGCATGTGTTGTTCCAATCGATTGTGGGCCTTTCGTAGGGTTGGTAAGGGAAAAACAAACCCTAATACATGAGATCTATTATTCTGATAGACTATCTGAGTTTAGGAAAACTGATATGTATGTCTGATTGTGCTGCATAAGCATGTATGATATCTGTATATGAGCATGCTGGACATGTTAAATCTGTTAATTATGTATATTTGTATTTTGTATCGGTATATGGGGTAGGTTCTATTTGTTGGAGGAAGTGTTCTGTGAGGCGATAATTCGTCTTTATTCTTGCAGCACAGCTACAAATTATTCTGAAAAGTGTTGTACAGATACTATGTGGTGTGTAGGGCTAGGTGGGTGTTTTATACCCCACGTGGTGTGTTGAGATGGTCGAAGATGGTGTGTAGATGATGGGGGTAGGACTTTACATATCTGTATGTGTTTGATAATCTAATTCTAATAAGGACTTATGTCCACTTCTGTTCTGATATACTAAAATTCTGAATTTGATGCATGTATGTCTCTGTTGAGTTACACACTGAGTTTATGAAAACTCACATATTTTGTCGGTTCTATTTAGGTAATCCTCAAACATAGGCGAGTCGGTGAGACAGAGATTCAGTGGTGACCACTTGTTCGCAAACTATTTTGATTAATGGTTTTTATTTAAAATCTAGATTATTTTTTAGAGTTTCGCAATTTTGGAACTCTCTGGACTGTTTGTTTTAATTTTGGTTTGGATGTGTTCTTACTTTTATACTGCGATGTTTGAAAAAACCATGGTTTTACACAAATAAATGTTTTTCTGAAAACACAAACTCAGTTTTCAACTTTAACAATATCAAACTTCCACTGCAAAATAAGTTTTCTGAAAGAGAAAATTAACAATGTTTTCCTTAACAAAAATAATAATATGGTTGATAAAATGTGAACACTTTTTAGTAACAATTAAACTCGAGGAATTTAACATAATAAGGTTGATTTCAAAACTTTTCTTCGTAACACTCCTAAATTCAACCATTATGTCTAGGCCGGGTTTGGGGTGTTACACTATACATCTTTATCCCTTAAGATTTACACTAATTACTCTGGTAACTCTAGTTTTACTAAAGTGTTTCACTTGAACAACAAAGCTTCAAGTAAATGGGATTCTCCATGTGTTCCATGAATCGAACCAATTCAAGTGGGTCAAATATGTTAGATCTGGTGCCCTGAGTTTTGTATATTCGTTTGTAAACTTGTAATTTTTTCGAACAGATTGATTAATAAAACATTTAATGAATTACATTAATATACTTTGTATAATTGTCCTCATGTGGTTTTTGCATGCAAAACAAAATAGAGGCAAATATTGGCTCACTGGTTGTCTAATGTTTAAACTAATACTAAGTGGTATTATGCGGTCGGATCGTAATACGAAAAGACAACTTATATTAGTAGACGAACTTAAACATGTCCTTAGTGTAATTGGATTAGAAATGGGAAAATCGATTGAAAGACTAATATGACATCTATAAAGTCCAATTGGGGATATGCCTCGTCATGGGCATAAGAGCGGATGACTTTTAAAAGATAGAGAGATAAATGTGATTGACTAGAGTGACAATACATCAGACTGGACCCAAGAACAATAGATCCTGAATTTGTTTATGGATTTATTCACTTGTGACGTTCATACTGTGACATACCTAAATCCTAAGTGGATGACGATGTAACATCCTAAATTTTAGGTTAAAAATTTTGAGATTTGTGATTAGGGTCTGAGCGTAGCTCGACCAATTATGTGTGTTTTCGTGTTTTAGTTTCAGAATGGACCTGTTGATCTGGTGGTTGGTTGTGTGTTAGTTTGTCTCTAGGTCCCTGGTTCGAGTCATTTTGTGTGCATTCTGGGGAAACAATTTTGCTTTAGTATTGTTTTTAAATATAGAAGATTTTGTTTATTATTTTATTTCTATTTTATTTTTATTTTAGTTGTGGGAGAGAGAGAGAGAGAGAGAAAGGGGACCCCAATTTATTTTACAAATTCCTATATTTCTCTGTTTCTTTTTCAATTTTTTTATTATTTTCATTTTCTCTCTTTTCCCAATTTGTTCTGTTGCTTATTTTCTGGTGCCTTGATCTTTTGTTTTGAGTCTCCAAGCATTTTAGTTAGAGAAATTATTTGCTAAGTTGTCAAGTGTGAATCAGAACTGGCAGGTTTGAAGCGTCAATCGTTTTGGGAATTTTGATCACGAATTAAGATGGGGGTTCTAAACTCTTCTTTTCATTATCGAAATATTAAGTTGATTCTGTGAAATTCAACATAATGTGTGTTCTGAACTGTGTAACTCGGTACCAAATTGTTGTGAAATTCTGCAACCTTTAGGGTGATTTGGTAGTTGAGCAATTGAGACTCGAATCAGTGTTAAGTTACATGAAATCCGGTTTGCTATGTTATATTTTTGAAATACTTTGATTGGGGTCAACTTAGCGATTGGAAAGCTTCATTTTTAGGCTGGTTTTGGGTGGTTTCGTAACCACACGGGTGACCACATTGGCGTGTGCCCCCACACGAGCCATTCACATGGTCGTGTACATTTGAGATTTAGAGTTTTCAGGTAAATTTTGGTGCCACACAGTCGTGTGGCCAAATCGGGGATTTTAGTCAACTTTTACACGACTATGTCTCATGGACACACGGGCGTGTGCATTTGGGAATTAGGGTTTAGGTGATTTGGTGCCACACAACCGTGTGGCTAATTTGGGGATATAGGGATCTTACACGGGTGTGTGTTTTGGACACATGGTCGTGCCTGACGAGCACACGAGTGTGTGAGACCCTCACACGACTGTGTCTATCTTACACCATAATCTAGCACTTTTGGACACAGAGTTGCACAGCCGGATCACACAGTAATGTCCCTAGGTCACATGGGCGTGTGTCTTAACCACACGGCTGTGTGCCTTCTTCCACATGGGCATGTGCCCCTCTGCATGGGTGTGTTGACTCCTACACAGCCTAGGCATTTCCACACGGCTGAAGCACACAGCCATGCGGCCCTATCTCGCCAATTTTCGTACCGTGCTGATTTTTAACTTGATTGTGTTTATGTATGTTCCAACCCTTAGCGAGGTTTTAGTAAAGGTGTTCAGGACTCTATTTTGGCTTGGTCTTGTGCTACTTGCAATTGCAGCTAGATCGGTAATTCGTTTGAGTGTTATTTGATGATTACGTTACAATTGATTCTGGATCTGGACATTTGAATGTGTGCATTTTTGACACTGTGTTCTGTTTAGATAAGTCTGTTTGCACACAGGCATTCGCTTAAAGCTTCTGCTTCTGAATTATGATTTTGTATTTGGTCAGTGGGGTTTGTGTGTTTTTGGTTCTGTTTGACTGTCTATATTATGTATTCATTATTCTATGAGACTGTTCGCGTACATGCGCACTTCTGACTCTTCTTAACTGGTGTGTTACTGACTAAAAACTATGTATTTTGATTCTGTACGACTGTCTGAATACATATATTGCATAAAAATTTTGGGGTTTAGTTGTGAAGAGAAGGAAGATTGTTTTGATCTGGTAGCTAAATTACAACCTATCTATACAGCGGATTACCGCATTACACTGTACTGCATATACGTCAGCTTTACAATGTATTATTATCTGAGTAGCCTAGTCCACATGCGTGGTGTGTAGGTTTAGATAGGCCTTTTGAGGTCCTACGTGGTGTGTTGGGTTGGATGAGCTTAAACTACTCTTTTTGGGTGTGATTGAGGGACAAAGATGTGTTTGGCTGGATGGGTAGGTTTTTTTTATACATTACTGCATTCATGCGCATATGGTTAAGTGATTGGGTGTGAGTTTATTTTTCGATATTCTGTCTGGTTGACTTAACATGTGTGACTAATTTTGCATATATTGGGGTGTTAACGTAATGACATTTTTTAGCACCGTGTTTGTGATGATAAGTATTTTGTTACTGACCTGTTGACGGGTTATCGGTTGAGTTTCTGTCTATGATGTGGTGTGCTTGATTGTTACGTTCTATTGGGACGTTAGCCTCGAATTTACCTTCTGTTTCTGTATATCTCTATAAATATGTTTTGCTATTGAACTGTTATCTAGAATTTTCTTCTGTAGATCTGTTGTTAGTCATGTTTCAAACTCACACTGAGCTCATGTAGCTCACCCTCCTCAGTTTCCCTTTTTTAGGTATTTTCGTATACTGTTGGTTGACTCGACACGTTGGAGGTCTCGGACAGCCACGTTTTAGAATCGACTTTAAAAGTATTTTCATAAATTTTGCATTTATAAATAAACGGTTTGAATTGTAAGTTTTATTTTGAATACTGTGGTACAAAATGTTGTGTTATATGCACGTAAGCGTCTTTTGGACTAAAATTTTTGTAATATCAAGATTTTACAACCAAGAGTTTATACGTACCTTAAATACCGTTTGTTTTCTAGCTGGTTAAACTAAAATTTTCCTACAATCACTTCGATGATCAATGTAACCTTCGAGATTCGGTCAACTTCTAGGCCGGGTTTTGGGGCATTACAAAGGGACTATGTATATGTGACTCGTATACTTTGATGTAAGTAAAAGTTTGAGTTCAAATGGATAAAGTATCGAAAACTGGTGCGTTAGGTATACGACTTCTGCAGTATGTAGTGTCATTTACAATAATGGAATTCATAGCCCAAGACATAGGTAAAAGATATCCTCTCATTGGCATTACATGGTTGATGAAAAGTAAACGTGGCCACAGGTTGTTTGTCTTTGAGATGAATGACTTTATTACTATTTGATAGTAATTGACATTTCATGAAGGAAAATGTAATAGTTACCATGAGATAAAATAGGATCATATTGGGAGAATAGATTTATCCCAAAAAGATTAAGAATACCTATGAGGGGTAACACACTTATGATAAGGTCATTGGATGAGCACTGATCAAGTTGCTTTCGTAATGGTATGTATTTGGAGAAAGCTTAATCACTATACAATAGTGGAATGACTTTGTGATTAAATGGGTTCATAATTAATAGACAAAAAGCTAGAACTTAATTATAAATTATTTGAGCCCTAATCGCTTATGTTCAATCTGTCCCTCCGCTAGCTCGTTGAAATTAGAAATGAATTGCATGTTGAATTAAATGAAGAAAAATGGAAAAAAAAATGGTGAAAATTGATAAATGAGAAACATTTGGAAATGAATCTAGTTTTCTTCAAATTTGAAAATGACCTGGAAATGAATTATGGTTTTCAAATTAAATAAAGTTCGAAAATGGAAATAAATCATTTGGTCATAGTGAACTAATTTAATGTAGAAATATTAAATATATTTTTTCATAGATTTTTTATAGTAAAATCATCATGATTTTAACGGACTTAGAATTGCGTTGAGAAAATTATTTAATTGGGAAATTTATTTATTTATATTAATTTGATATGTTTATTTTGGGAAATAGAAAAAAAATCGGATTGAATCGAAATATAAAGTATCAAGTTACAAGTCTAAGAAGTACTTGTAATTGGACCTGATATGGAAGAGGCTCAAAGAGGGATAACAAACTCTAGTATAACTAACTAGGGTTGTCGCCCCCTATACTTCTAGTTAGACTAGGAGTTCATTTTTCTATTTGAAATAGACTTCTACGATTCAACAAGGGTTTTGACTTCTATGATTCAACAAGAGTTTTACTTATTCTCCCTATAAATAGATGGCATTGGTAGTTCTAAATACAAAACTCTAAGATATTATCACTCTGCCCAAAAATAGTGAGAGTTTATTCTTTTAAGTATTAAATCTAATTTCCAGAAAAACTATTCTGTTGATTTCTATTGAGAAGAGATTTTTCTTTCACACTGAAAGTAAAGAAAACTATTTCTGATTCTATGTTTGATCTGAATTGTTCGAGCCCACACTCGAAGCAGTTCGCGGTACAAAAATAGCGAAGAAGGTCATTTGATTTAAAGATAGGAATGACAATAATCCATCTAGCTAAAAACACAGGTGTTTCGATAAAGGGTTTATTGCTATAAATATCACAAACTGGCTCGATTTTTAAAATTTTTATTTTCCCCTATGCAAGAAAATTGTTTTCGAACTAAATTTTTTTCCAACAAAATGAGCCACATTTAATCAGTTGACCTCTATGAGACATTTTGTGTACAATGGTCACAGGCTTTGATCTGTGGCTCGTGACACTAGTCCTCACTACATCCAGCATACATCATGATCACTTCTCAATGCTTTGATTTTGTTGGCGTTGGGACTCTATATGAATATCTCAATAAGCAATTTTTCTATTAAAATCTATTTTAACACCAAGATATTTTCTTCCACCAACTCCTTGATGAATGGTTTTGAATGACAATCAAGCCAAATGAAACATATGATAAAATGGTTCTTAAATTAAAATTTTCTAATAAGTTGTTGGAAGGTAAACATGTGTTGAATGAGTCAAGTAGAGTTCAAGCTTCTAAGGATGAATCTATAGAGGAAGAAAAAGGTAGTCAAGAAATGTTCACTCCCATAGGCACCATTCCTATTTGGCTAATGATGAAAGTTAAGATAGTTGCAAATCTTCAAGCCTCTGTCAATTTTCTTCAAAAAAAAAACTATGATAAACTAAAGGCAAAAGCAACGGTCATTAAGAAGACTACTGATAAAAAAATGCTTTAATAGAAGATATTTGAGCCTCGAACAATGCTGCCTTATTTGGCAATTATGTATAACAAAAAAAGGGAGAGAAAATATAAGCTAGGCGGAGTAAAGTTTTTGTTGCTTTGCTACTTGATTGTGCTTTGGTGATTTTGGATGTTGGATGCACTTTTTGAGGGGGAGTTTATCTAGATTTTTTATTTTTTTTTACTTTTTATTTTGTTTACAATTTTTGGATAACTGTAAGTTATTTTTGTTGTTACATTATTTTGCTGTTGTGTTATTTCTATTGCTGGTGATGAACTTGAATTTCTTTTAGCTATGATATGGATTCTAATTTCATTAATGCATTATTTTCTCAATTTTCTTAGTTATAATTATTGTTGGTTAGCTATTGATGCAAACTTATCTTAGCATTGATGATTGATTGCTTAATTATTTTCTAAGATAAGTTAGATTAAGTTAATGTGTTTGTGCTAAAGGGGAGCTTATGTTGATTGATAATTCTTGCTTCCTATCTTATGAGTTTTGTTCAACAAATTACCAAAGTGGGAGATTGTTGAAAAATATGAAACTGGCAATTTGGTGCCAAAGGAAGTACCCACTCCACTACCCACCAAATCTGTATGGAGATAGTTTTCATATTTAGATGTTGGCATTTATTGAATCTTATATTTTGGCTATGCTAATTAAATGATAAATATCTAGCACATTATGGAAGAAATTTCTGCTTGGGAATACAAATATTGTTACTTGATTTGGATCAAAATTCCTCAAAGTAATCCATTCGATTATGAACTTTGGATTGGATCGCGATTCTGCTAATGAGCTATCATAGAGTCCATATTTACTTCATATGTTACTATTATATTGTATTACTCTTATGGTATTGCGGTTTTGTTGGGATTGTATTAGATCTTCTATTGTAAGCAAGTCTCGAAATCAATGTCTATATATTTGATAGACTTGCCTAGGAAAATGTATTGAGAATTAGGCACTAAATCTATTCTTGAGAGAATACTTTTGTAAGAGTGCTGTTTTTATAGTGAAACTTGTTGTTGTGGTTTTACTTGTTGTGATCACAATGGGTGATTGTAGTGGTGAGAGTATTGTATCTTCAAAATGCAAGGGTGAATGAAATGATCATGGTGTGTATAATTGAGTAGGTTCACATTGTAATTGTTGGACAGAGTGCATATTTCTCATTGAGCTAGGCTCCATAAACATATGAAAATTGAACTGCGTAATAATCTTCTTGTGTACTATGTGTTTTCTGTTTTCTCATTTAATGCCTAGAGAAGTGTCCACCAACTCAGGCAGCAATTATATTATGATATTTCTGCTCTTAACAAGGCCTTTTTGCTAACTTAAAAATCTAACGGAATATATATATTCTTATAATTTTGAAGTAGTAATAAGAGGAAAAAAATTATTTAAAATTTGAAGTTAACCAGAGATTATAATTCAAGAAAATTTGAAATCCTATGGTGCGTGGAATTCAAATTAACTAAAATAGTCTATTTTACTACTATCTCAAAAATGATAAAATATCGTAAATATTTTTCTATTAACATTTATAATTAAAATTAAATTCAATTTTTTATTTTTATTCTTATAATTGTAATTCAAACTCATCGACATAGCTAAAATGGAGGTAATATGTAACACCCTGAATAATTTATTTCTATTTCTGTCAATCCTAATACAAAATATGTATTTGCTTCAGTGGTTAAATGTTTTGGGTGTGTGTGTGAGGTCTTGGGTTCAAGTCTCATTTTCGAAAAATTTTGTTATTTTTTATCCTAGTCTTATTCCTGCTGAGTAGGCTTATGTTATATTGTTTGTAAACTCATATCAGAATGAGCTTGTTGGCTCGAGTGGTAAGAAGTTAGCTTGTTGGAGGTCTTGTGTTTGAATCCTCATGTAATCGTGGATGTTAATTTTTGCCTCAATTGTCTGAGAGAGTTTAGATGGGTTTGGAAGTCTGTGTAAGTGGATGAGAGGGTGGGTAGTTGGGATTAGGTCAGTAGGAGATTATGCCTTAAATTGGAGGATTGTGGGATTCTATTTGTTTTTAAATTTTTATTATTTTTCTCTCTCTTCCCAAATTCCCTCTCATGTTAGTTTCTTCAATTTTCTGGTGTTGCCTTTTCCCTTATTTTCCCTTTTTGACATTTTCCCCCTTCTCTATAAATCTTTGCTTCGTTCTTCTTCGATTATGTTCGTGAACCTGTCGTTTAATCGTGCTATTGGAGTTTTTGAGTTCTTTAATCAGCTTGGTAAGTAGAACTTCATTTGACGTTAACTTTTGGTTTTTGAGATGTTAGCGATGTTAAATGGTAGCCATTAATTGGTGATTAATCGATGAAAGCTGTGATTAGGTGCAGGTTGTGAGGCAAAAAATTGCACTTCAACGGCTTAGTACGCTTTAGCGGGGGTTTATCGTCAGTAGTGAGTTCTTGGGCATTGTTGAATTTCTATCGTGAATTTGTATTTTTGTTGCTAAATCGGTGTTTGGGGTACTAGTTTTTAGGTTTGGAAGGGCTCAGGATTACTTTCGCATCAACATCGTACCAGGTGTGTACCTAAAACACAAGAAAAGGAGGTTCGGCAAAAGCCAAAAATTTGGTCTATCGCTGCCACACGGGCATGTGGTCGGTCGTGAGACTGTCCAGGGTGTGGTCGTGTGTGAGACACGACGTGTGACGGTAATTGTGTGGCTATGTGGGTCACACGGGCTAGGCTGGATTGGGTGTGTAGGCCCACATAGGCATGCGACACGAGCATGTGGGCTTTGGGCCAAGCCGTGTAGGCCACACAGGCAAGGCCAATTTGGGAGTGTGTATGTCTAACTGTTCTGCATAAGTAAGTATAATATCTATATACGAGCATGTGATTCTGTATCTGTTATCTTCATGTTATATCTGTATTTGGAGTGGAATTTGTATATATGGTGGAAGTTGTAACATCCCTAACCCATATCGGTCGCCGGAACAGGGTTACGGAGCATTACCGAAATTACAGATCAAATATAGTTATTTTATATCATTTAACATCAATATCAGAAATCTATCACACTCAATCATTTTGTCTCTTGCATGAGCCCTTGAGGCCCAAAATATGCATAAGAAACAAGTTAGGTCTAAACTGGGTACTCAAAGAATTTTTTGTAAAATGTCAATTTTTTTCTATAGTACAGGGGACACATGCCCATGTGGCAATGTCGTGTGGGCATTTGAAATAGGGGCACACGGCTGTGTCCTAGCCCGTGTCCTCGCCCGTGTAACTCACTGACTTGGGTCACATAGCCAAGCCACATGCCCGCATGCTAGGCCGTGTGAGCAATTTGACTTGAATTAATAGCCAAGCCACATGCCCGCATGCTAGGCCGTGTGAGCAATTTGACTTGAATTAATAAGGTGCATGGGTCAAACAACCAAGCCATACGCTCGTGTGCCAAGCTGTGTGATCAATTTTGAGCATTTTGTTTTGAAATTTTTGATGCGGGGGACACACAGCCAAGACAAACGCCCGTGTCTCTGCCCGTGTGGATGAAAATAGGCCATTTCCAAGGCCACACTTCTCACCCAAACATGGAATCAACCTAAACGCATCAAATAGCATATTCATAAGCCATAACCAAGCAACCAAAACAAGCCAAATTCATGTATTAAATATGACATATTACCTCATATATCCAAGTATTCATTCTTACTAAATTGATCAATTATATATATAAGCTTATTTTTATTAAATATACCAAATCAAACCATGCCTCAATATGCCTATTAACTATTCATCATTCAAACATACCAAAACACATATCAATCATGATAAGGTCATATACTTTCATATCCAAATATACCAATCATAAGCCATAACAATGGCTAGTTACAACCAAAATATTTACAAGCCATCATTGGCTAATTAACCTATACATGCCATTATATCCTAAAATTAGGTTTGTATTTGTACCGAAATGGGCCGATGAATAGTGTGATGTGTCTCCGACTAGCTTCCAACCTTAATGAGCCTCCAAGTTACTATAAAACAGGAAAAATAAACCGAGTAAGCTTTTAAATCTTAGTAAGTTCATACAACATAGAATTAAACTTACCATTATTTCACACATAGGTAAGTAAACTAAACATGCTCAACCATTTTGGCCAAATGCCTAAACACATATCCTCATCAAGCATGTTATTCATGAGATTCATGTAACAATTCATATTCACAAATATCTATATAGTCATCAAGCAAGTGTCATACACATGTATCTTTCATCCCATTTTTCAATATATCAAATATTATTACTTTCATGTATTTCAGGCATATACAATAATAATTCATTTTTGTAATCATGTTGTTTCATATCAGATGTTTACACATTAAATCATTTAAAATAATGATGGATACACGGGTAGTACACATAAAATGTACAAAACTGTAATCAGTCAAATTATATTCTGAAATGCTCATAAAAGCACATAAACGGGAAGCTATCTCTCGAGCCATATAATGGGAAGCTCATGTGAGCCATGTAACGGGAAGTTCCATAGAGCCATTAATGGGAAGCTCATACGAGCACATAATAGGAAGGTTCAAGCGAGCCAATATTGGGAAGCTCCGAAGAGCCATTAATTGGGAAGCTCATAAAAGAGCCTTTAGTCGGGAAGCTCCGAAGAGCTATATAACAAGACGCTCATAAGAGCTGCGGTGTGTCCACAAAACATGTAGGATCACAACCAATAGGATGCCTTAAAGAGCTATTAACAGGAAGCTGACAAGAACCATATAACAGGAAGCTCATGAGAGCTAATAACGAGAAGCTCTTTCGAGCTGTGGTGTGTTCGCAACACATGCAAGATCACAACCAATTGGGAACCCTGTATCCATCGAATTTCATTTATTCAAACGGGACTTAATACTTGTCAGATATATTTGGATGTGTGTTCAATTTTCATACATGTCAATTACACAATTTAATTCACATACACAATATTCAATTCAAAACTATAAATATATAATTTAGTTACACAAACTTACCTCAACAATGTTCGTGTATGCAAAATTTACTAATCCGACACTTTTTCTTTTCCTCGATCTAACTCCGTATTTGGTCTATCTGGATCTATATGAATGAATTTAATTTCAATTTAATACAATTAATACTCAATTCAATCCAATTCACATCTTAGGCACAATTACCATTTTGCCCCTATATTTTTAATTAATTCTGATTTACTTCCTAGGCTCGAAAAATGAAATTCATGAAATTTTATCTGTATTCCAAGCCTAGCCACTTTTTACATATAACATTAACAGCCCATTTATTTCACAAAAATTCAAAAATTTTCCATAAATTTTACATCTTTTCAATTTAGTCCCTAAATCATAATTTCATCAAAATTCCCTTAACAAAAGTAGTTTATCTACGAACAATCTTTCATTTTCTACCATAAAACTTCATAATTAATACATACTCATCCATGGTAAAACTTTAATACTTTGATAACTTTGCAAATTAATCCCCAAGATAGCTAGATTAAGCTATTACGATATCAGAAATATGAAAATTACTAAAAACGGGACAAGAAAACATACCTAATTGAGCCAAATAAGTTTGCTCAAAACCCAATTTCCACGGTTAGGCTTTCCATGTTTATTTTAGGAAAGATAATGAAATAAGATGATATTAGATTTTTTTTATCATCTTTAATTATTTCTATTTCCAATTTAGTCATTTTCTTTATTTAATTTTCCAATGATGAATCATCATACTTATCTACTAACTCATTTTAATGGTCTATTTGTCATATAAGGACCTCAAATTTTTAATTCCATAGCTATTTGATACCTATAGCTACTAGAACTCAATTTTTGCATTTTATGCAATTTGGTCCTTTTATCAATTAAACATGTAATCGGTAAAATTTTCTTAACAAAATTTTTATACAATGGGCCAGGTCATGTGGGCCCATACGGGCATGTGGGCCCAAAATTTTGAAATTTTCCCTAGGGCCGCACAGGTCATTTCGATCGTCTGTGAACCTACCATAGGATTGGTAAGGGCTAACTAGACCCATTGTATGTGATCTGTTAATCTGATAGTCTGATCTGAGTAGGAAACCGATATGTATGTCTGATTGTTTTGCATAAGTAGGTATAATATCTGTATACGAGCATGTTAATCATGTGATTATGTATCTGTTATCTGCAAGTTGTATCTGCATTTCGGGTGGGATCTGTATATGTGGAGGAAGCAATCTGTACGACGACCTTTCGCCTAATTTCTGACAACTTGACTGCATATTATTTTGTTATGTGTCGCATCAGCACTATATGGTGTGTAGGGATGGGTAGGTGTTTTTAACCCCACATGGTGTGATGGGATGGTTGGAAATGGTGTGTAAAGGATGGGGGAGGATTCTGTATATTTGTTCTATTCATTTGATTTTGATATCTGTATCTATTGATGACTTAGGTCCAAATCTGTATCTGTCTGTATATAAGGTTCTGTGTATGTTGCATGACTATATCTGTTGGGTTACACACTAAGTTTGCTAAAACTCACATCTGTTTGTCTGTTCTGTTCAGGTAATCCTCGGGCATAGGCGGGTCGGTGCAACAGAGGCTCAGGGATGACCACTTGTCAGAAAACTATTATTTTTCTTATCCTTATTTATGGGTTTTACTTAATTTTTGGTTTTCGAAAGAGTTTTGTAATTTTTAAACTCTCCGGACTTTTGGGACTGTTCATATTGGGATTTTTGGTTTGGTTGCGTTTGTGATTTTCAAACTATGATGATTGAAAAAATTTCAATTTTACGCGAACAAATGTTTTTGAAAACACGAGCGTGGTTTTGATTTAAACCTTTTTTTTCAAACTTCTGTTGCGAGATATTTAGTTAACTTTGAAGGACAACATGCAAAAGTTTTAGTAATGAATATATAAATGAATATGTCTAGTAAAACTTGGACGTTTTTATCTAATAACTATACAATGTTTTATGAAGTATCATCGGTTTCAAAACCCTTCTTTGTAACGCTCCTGGATTCAGCCATAACGTTTAGGCCGGGTTTAAGGTGTTACATAATAAATTGTTTTTTAGGTCCTTCCAAAATTAAAAGATTCATTTGAACTTTTTTTTTTAACTTTTGATTAAATCCTTTTGAAAAATTGATAATTTAATTTAAGCACTTTTAATATAATAGTTTTAACTTTAGCCCCAAATTTTATAACATTATCTCGGTGCTTCTAAACAAAATTTCTAACTTTACCTTATTCAAATTAAATCAAATTGATCCAAATTAAAATAGATCTTATCTAACCCTGATTTGAACTAAACTGATCTGATCAAATAAATAATTCGACCTTAAACAAATAACTAAAGAAATATTTTTTCCATCATTGTCTTAATGACTCCCTTCTTCTTATTTTTCTTTTTCTTTTTCATAATATATATATATATAAAATTCAACGCAATCAAAATCCATTACGCTTTTTTCTTTTCTAAAACCCATAATTCAAATCATAATAATAATAAAAAGTTGACCATATTTTCACAACTTTTTAGATTAATACATTTCCTAATAGCATAAGTGGAGTCATTTCAAATGGGAAGGATGGGAGTGAATTTCATATTTCTTGCCTTTCACATGAACCATAGTTATGGCAGAGTTTAAACCATTTGTTTATTTTTCTCATTTACTAAATTTCTACTTCAAATGTTTCTTCAATTCACATAATTTATTGAGTGAATTTTAGAAACTTCTACTGTATATACAATTTTTTATATAATGTTGATTCGAACTCAAATTATTTTTAAAATAGATGAACACCTAATTAATAAGCCACAACTTGGAGTTCCTATTATATATACATTTAAAATTATATTCGTGCTAGAAAATTTGATACAACAATAAATTTATGTTATTGAAAAAGCATTTTAGTTTGCTTTTGTTAAAGTTAGTGTTGAAATAGATGTTGCAACATTTTTTTTTCAATAGAGTTGTTTTACAAGTTAAACAATGGAGTAAAAGAATAATGAGATACCAGAATTGTTTATCCAGTTTGGATTAAACAATTCTATGTTTGAGGAACCTTCCTCGGAGAATGAATCTATTAAACAACTTTCTTGATACAACCATTGATTTAAACCCAATCTATCACAGGGATGTTCGCAACCTCAATGTTGCACAATTGTTTTCAATCACTCTCCCACAAACAACCTTACTTATAAAGTAAATAATTTCTCCAATAAACTGCCAGCTCAATAAAATACTTTGATTGTTACAAAATTTTGTTAAAACTCGCGTTGTAACAGAAAGTTCCACAATCAAAGTTCTAACAATCTCCTCATTTGACATTCTGACAAAACCTTTCAGTAAATGAAACAAAAAAAATTCACACATAATGAACTAAATATAGGGAACTGTATTGATTAACAACATACTCCCTTAGCTATATGAATTATCAATCACCCAGCATGCTTAAGCTTCTCATCAACAACAATCAAGCATAAAAAGAGAGTATCCAACAACCATCATATCTCCAAGATAATAATCATCAAAATAGAACAACCATCTAAGTTAATAAATATCATAGTAGCAAAATAACACCTCTAAGAAAGTATAAGCAGTCAGCTCCAAGTTCAAAACATTTGCTGCCAAATGTTCTCCTTCTTTTTGGAAAAGATGTCAAAAATAAACTTATGAAAAAATAGTGAAGGCTTCAAGGTGTGTATCAATGCCACTCTCATTAAGGTTATATTCTCCCCCACCTATATTATGGGGGTGCAAAAGAGTTACTAGTAAATGAACCTCAAGGATACAATGAAGCCAAATGATTCTCTACATTTTGCACTGACAGAAATAGTTCAATGTGCATTGAGCCGAGCATAGCAAGAATATCAATTTTTATAAAGAACTTCTATAATAATTCTTTATAGAACAATCTAAGAATATTATAAATGGAGGAGAAAAGAATGAAACTTTTTTATGTGTTTTTTGGTGTACCAAACAAATGAATTTTGACTCCTATTTATATGAGTTCTCATGTCTCTTCATAGAGACATAACTATCCAAATGGATAGTCACACAAACATAATTATTCAACAGATATCTACTTGAATAATTATGACCATTTGTTAATAGTCAAACAACCTAACTTTTGATTACAAGAGACATAATTCATCACAATAAATAGTGACAACTCTTGGTTAATAACCAGGTTATTCAACTCTTTATATTTAAGAGACATAATTTATCACTATAAATAGTAACAACTTTTGGTTACTTTTAACTTTTCAGATGCAACTATTGGAATATTATAAATATTTTGAAAATATTTCAACACACTATGTGGTATTCTCTAAGTCATAAATCAACTCAGCAAATTTAACCTTCTTTACAACTAGCTTTTGAATTTCAACATTGGTGAAGTTCAATTCAACCTTCAACTGATCAATGAACCTAGCCTTTTTTGTTGTTGTTGCTAATAGCAATATGGGAGCTGTCGAATTTGTTGTTTCAACAATAAATTGAACATTGATGCCTTTAGTTGTATCTCCAAAATTTTTGAAATCATCGATATGTCTAGCATCAAAACAAGAATATCGGTAGCATAACTATAAAAAATATTACTCCCCTTTCTTGTAAAAGAAACTGAAGTTTTGGCTCCCCCTTATTAAGTACTACTCCCAAGATCATGTAGGAAGCCTCTTAATAACTCTATTTTGCCTCAATCAACCTCTTAAGAATTGCTGCCAAGCCTAGTTGGAAAAGTATAGCATTAGATGTCGTAACATCAATTTTATCATTGCATGTTCAGTTATTCAACAGAAATAAAGTCCATCTCTCCATTAAGTGTTGCACCATTAAAAATCATTATATGAAAGCAATCACTAGAAACCATCCAATGTATGAAAATTTAAAAAAAAAACAAAAACAAAAAATAATAGCATAATTACTCTCTTTACTCCTCCCTTAGTCCACTCTCCCATTGTTCGTTTGCATCAAGTTTATTCAAGGGTAATTCAAGAAAAAGCTTATCCAAAGGGACAAAGTGTTACTTCAACAAACTAGTAAACTCACAGAACAATGAGGATCTTTTCCACGAACCTTGATGGAGTTTTAGCGACAAATGAAATATCTTCATGGTGATTAGTATGTGTTGCAACCTCAAGCTTTGCTCAAGCATCAATTTGTCGTTGATCTTCATGAGTAATATGCAATTAATCTTTTCTAACATACATCTTCTTTGGTTGGTGTGTCATTGTTCTCCATGATGTTGAAACAAAGTGAATAACATGTCTGAAAGTTTTACATCTCAAATCATTCAACGTATTGAAACAGCATGGAATGACATGGCCAACAAAACCAGGATAATGGTATACAAGTTTGACTTTCATCTTGTTACATACATGTTGTCTAGGTATTGTTTTATGAAATGTTGCAACATTATATTGAACATTCCTTTTTTTTCTTTTCATATTTGATCATTCATCAACTTGTAACATTGAGATCTAATATGTCCAACCTTTTCACAGTGGTAACAACCATGTTTTTTTATTCTTCTTTTTACTTGTCGTAAGGAAAGAAGTAGATGTTAGATAACAACTAGCAGTTAGTGTGCCTACATTGTCTTGAGGATAATGATGGATAAATTTGGCAGCAACTAAATCAAAAAAGAAGTTTCACTAAGCAACAGCAAACCAAAACAATGAAAACAAAAGAAAGATTAAGAGCAGCATGTAACCGATGAAGCAAAATCCCTCAGCTTTCATTTCCATTTCAAAATATAAAGGAGTTACAAAAATAATAATAAGTCAGTTACCTAAACTGTAACTGCTCCTACCAAATTTGGCAAGTTGCCAACTAAAATATTACAAAAGAAAAGCTGAAAAATTCAGCTGTTACATCCATCAATTTCAAATCTAAAAATACTAGCTTTAGATATCAAGCTACTTGCCAACTTGTTAACATCACAAAAATACAAAATTTAAACAAAAAAGTTACTTCTGGTTCAATCTTCAAACAGACATGCTGCTGCTGCTCAAGATGCTGGTAGTTTGTTGCATTGCAGACCAATGTTCAACACTCCTCCTTGGACTGTAGGCAACAAACACCAATCGAATCTCGTAAGAATTCAAACCTGATTGTGCCAAGAGGCTTTGTCAAAATGTCAGCCAATTGATCTTGTGAACTACAATATGCAAGATTCACATCCTTTGATTGTACTGCCTCTCGAACAAAATAAAATTTGAGCTTAAAGTGCTTCGTTTTGCCATGAAAAACAGCATTCTTAGAGATAGCTATTGCTGATTGATTATCAACCATAATCTCAGTAGGCTCAAATTGTTCCTCATTCAAATCACACAACAATTTTCTAAGCCAAATAGCTTGGCTTACTGCTCCAGCTGCTGCTATATACTCTGCCTCAGCAGTTGATTGAGCAACTGTTTGTTGCTTTTTAGAGCTCCAACAGAAAGCTCCTGAACCAAGAGAAAAGAGGTAGCCTGAGGTACTCCTCATATCATCAATCGAACCTCCCTAGTCACTGTCTGAGTAGCCAGATAACTTCAGCTGACCTCCTATCTTGAACATCACTCCAAACTTCAAGGATCCTTTCACATACCTGAGAATTCTCTTTGCAGCCTTTAAATGTGATGTGTTGCAGCTATGCATAAAACGAGATAGCAAACTGACCGAATGCATAAGGTCAGGTCTAGTTGCTGTCAAGTATAGCAAACATCCAATTAAACTTCTATACTCTCTTTCATCCACCTTTTCTTCATCTCCATAGCTGCTCAACTTCTGTCCCATGACTAGAGGTGTACTCACTGGCTTGCAATTTTCCATATGAAACTTAGTGAGAATTTTCAAGGCAAATGCATGCTGGCTGATAAAAATGCCTTGATCAGACTGGTCTACTTCCATACCAAGGAAGTAAGTCATGATTCCCAAGTCTGTCATGTCAAACATGTCTTGCATATTCTTCTTGAACTCCTGAATCAAATCGACCCTGCTTCCAGTCACTAACAGATCATCCACATATATTGAGACAATCAGCAAAGTCTCATATTTAGACTTCTTTATAAACAAAGTTGGCTCACTCAAACTTTTCTCGAAATTGAGCCTAGACAGGTAAGCATCTATCCTGTCATACCAGGCTCGAGGAGCCTGTTTTAGTCCATAGAGTGCCTTCTTCAGCTTGTAAACCTTGTCCTCCTTTCCTTGGACTTTAAATCCATCAGGCTGTTCAACATAAATTTCCTCTTTAAGGAAGCCATTCAGGAAAGCTGACTTGACATCAAGCTGATGGACCTTCCACTGTTTCTGTGCAGCGAAAGCAAATAGAAGCTTTATGGTATCCAGCCTTGCCACTGGAGCAAATGTCTCCTCAAAATCAATGCCAAACTGTTGATTGTACCCTTTCACCACAAGCCTTGCCTTGTGCTTGTTCAGAGAGCCATCTGCATTGAATTTGGTCCTGAAAACCCACTTGACACCTATGACCTTCTTCTGATCAGGTTTGTCTACCAGATCTCAAGTGTCATTCTTATGGATCATGTCGATTTCAGCCTCCATAGCCTTCTTCCAGCTCTTGCTTCTTGTAGCTTCTTCATAGCTTGAAGGCTCAACAATGGTCACATTGCATCTTTGGTAGATATCAGCAATAGACCTGGTCCCTCTCACAGGAGCATCATCTACATTGGCATTACTGACTTCATTTTCTGCCAATTCCAGATTGCTGTCAATCTGCTCTTCTTCAAACTGACTTGTGTTAGAGCCATCTAGACTCCAAAACCTTCCTTCATCGAATTTGACATCCCTGCTTACCAAAATATTCTTGGTTGAAGGATCAAATACTCTGTAGCCCTTCTTGCAGCTACTGTAGCCAACAAATATACCAGGAACTGACCTCTTCTCAAGCTTGGTTCTTCTTTCTGCAGGGACAAGTACAAAACACTTGCAACCAAACACTTTTAAATGGGAAACAGTTGGTTTAAGATCATACCATGCTTCAAAAGGAGTTTTATCATTCACAGCATGTGTTGGCAGCCTATTGAGCAGGTACACTGAGGTGTTGACACCTTCAGCCCAAAAAATACTTGGAAGCTTGCTTTGAAACAACATACACCTGGTCATGTTCATCACTGTTCTGTTTTTCCTCTCACACACTCCATTTTGCTGAGGAGTGTACACTGTGGTTAACTGATGATGAATCCCAGCCTGCTCACATAGCTTCTGAAATCTTTCAGACAAGTATTCAGAACCATTGTCTGTCCTCAAGGCCTTAATCCTGCAGCCCGTTTGATTTTCTGCCAATGCCTTGAACTTTCCAAAAACTTCAAACACTTCTGACTTCTGTTTCATGATATAAACCCAGTAAAATCTGGTCAGATCATCAATAAACAATATAAAATACTTACTGCCATTCAGTGAAGGGGTCTTCATTGGTCCACAGACATCTGAGTGCACCAACTGAAGTCTTTCTCGAGCCCTCCATGCTTGGTTAGCTGAAAAGGGCAACCTGGCTTGTTTGCCAAGCTGACACACCTCACAAACACCTTCACTTGCACTAACCTTCACCATGTCCTCTGTCATGTTCATTTTGTGCAGCAAATCAAGTGATTTGAGGTTAACATGGCCAAACCTCTTGTGCCAAAGATCAGTATTGTCAACTAAGCTTGTATATGCATTTTTCTCAAGCTGACTTACATCCAGCATAAAACATTTGTCTCCCATAGGTGCTGAGACAATCTCCCTACCATGAGCATCACTTATAACACAAGAATCATTCTTGAAAACTAGTGAAAAGCCTTTCTTGACTAGCTGGCCTACACTGAGTAAATTTTGGTCTATTTCTGGCACATAGAGCACATCAGAAATGATTTTGTTACCTGAACCAGTGTGAATCACCACATCACCTCTACCTTTTGCTTCAATCAAGTTGTCATTGCCTATCCTGACCTTCGAGACATAGCTCCTGTCAAGGTTCTTGAAAAGGCTCTCATCTGCAGCCATGTGGTGTGAGCAGCCACTATCCACAAGCCAACTGCTCTTGCTGTTAGCTGCAAAACATGAAGTTGTAAATACATGCTCCTCCTGAGCTTGGACATCCTCGGCAGACTTGGCTTGTACTGGTTGTGCTTGTGCCTTCTCATGACTTTTACAGATTTTCTCATGATGACCATACTTCTTACAGCTTTTGCACTGTATATCTGGTCTGGTCCAGCAAAATTTTTCCAGGTGATTGGTCTTCTTGCAGTGAATGCATGGTGGAAACCTCCTTCTACCGGCATCTTTCTTTGATCTTTCCCTCTTTTCAAACCAATGCTTCTTAGCTTTCTGGCTTGAGCTGGAGCCTTCTCTGACCTTTGCTTGAAAAGCACCTTCAAGACTCTCCTCCTGCCTACTTGCTCTTCTCTGCTCAAGTGCATAGAGTGAGTTAACCAACTCAGACAAAGAAATGGTTGTGAGATCTCTCGAGTCCTCCAATAAGGAGATTTTTGACTCAAACCTTTCAGGTAATGTGGTAATAACCTTCTCAACAACCCTGCTATCACTGAAATATTCTCCAAGGAGTCTAATATTATTGACAGTAGCCATAATCCTATCAGAATATTGCTTGATAGTTTCTGACTCCTTCATCTTCAAATTTTCAAACTCCCTTCTAAGGTTGATGACTTGTTGCTGCCTGGTCTTGTCTGATCCCATAAATTCCTCTTTCAGCCTGTCCCATGCCTGCTTGGGAGAGTCACAGGCCATGATACGAGTGAAAATAACATCTGATATTCCATTCTGCAAATAGGCCATAGCTTTGTGTTTCTTGGCTCGTTCCTCACCATGTTGCCTGATCTGAGCAATGGTAGGATTTGCTCTTAATGGTGCTGGCTCGACATCACTCTCAACTGCACTCCAGAGGTCAAGTGCTTGAAGATATGTCTTCATTTTGACAACCCAAATGTGGTAGTTGTCTCCAGCAAAAACTGGTGGTGGAGGAGGAGCAAAACTCATGCTGCCAAGACTGACTTTGAAAACACAAAAAAACTGACTTTGCTTTGAAAAAACTAAAACATAAACAACAGAGGTCCTCAAAGATAGGAGGCCCTGATTACCATTTGATGGATAAATTTGGCAGTAACTAAATCAAAAAGGAAGTTTCACTAAGCAACAGCAAAACAAAACAATGAAAACAAAAGAAAGACTAAGAGCAGCATGTAACCGATGAAGCAAAATCCCTCAGCTTTCATTTCCATTTCAAAATATAAAGGAGTTACAAAAATAATAATAAGTCAGTTACCTAAACTGTAACTGCTCCTACCAAATTTGGCAAGTTGCCAACTAAAATATTACAAAAGAAAAGCTGAAAAATTCAGCTGTTACATCCATCAATTTCAAATCTAAAAATACTAGCTTTAGATATCAAGCTACTTGCCAACTTGTTAACATCACAAAAATACAAAATTTAAACAAAAAAGTTGCTTCTGGTTCAATCTTCAAACAGACATGCTGCTGCTGCTCAAGATGCTGGTAGTTTGTTGCATTGCAGACCAATGCTCAACAGATAACAACTAGCAGTTAGTTTTCTCTTAAGAATCTTGGGGATCTTCATTATTTCCTTGGTCTTGAGGTCAGCAGAGGAGTGAATGGCATACATGTATCACATCAGAAATATGCTCGTGAGTTGTTAGAAAAGGCAAACATGAGCAATGCTAAGCTAGTGGCTACTCTAATGGTTAGTGTACCTACATAGTCTTCACTCACTGGAACCAAGTTGTCAGATGGAACTTTGTATCGATAGGTTGTGGGAGGATTGTAGTATTTGTGCTTAACTCGACTGGACATTTCCTTTGTTGTCAACAAGGTCAGTCAATATATGCACTCTCCTCATGATGAGCACTGATGTACAGTAAAAAAGATACTAAGATATGTTAAACGAATTACTGACTTTGGGTTGAAGTTTCAACCACTTGCAGTTACCTTGACAAGCTTCTCTGATGCAGATTGGGCAAGTTCATTGGAGGATAGGAAATCAACATCTGGTTACTGTGTGTATCTCGTTCTACAAAAAAAGGCAGAATATTGAAGTCTAGCCAATGCCACTTCTGAGCTTGCTTGGTTTCAATCTTTGCTTACAGAAATTGGAGTTATGTCTACTGGAGTGCCAACAATTTGGTGTGATAATGTGAGTGATGTCTCACTTGCAGCAAATCCATTTCTTCATGCTCGAGCCAAGCATATTGAGATTGACTTGCACTTTGTTCATGATAGAGTGTTGCGTGGTCAACTACAGGTTAACTTTGTACTAGGGAGTGATCAGGTTGCAGATAGTCTTACTAAGCCTTTGTCTGCTAGGAGCTTTCAACACTTTAGAGATCAATTAAGTGTTATAGCTCTTATTGATTTTGAAAAAGAAAGTATGGAGGATGTTAGATAACAACAAGCAATTAGTTAGTTTGTCAAGTCATTTAGTCAGTTAATAGTTAGATAAAGTCAGTTGGTTGTTAGCTAGGTAGTTATTACTCTATTATGATAGTTACTACTCAATTGTTGTATAAAAGGGTGCTAATGACTTGGTAGATTTCTTGCCGGTGCAACTAAGTTCATTGTGGTCAAGTTCAAATCTTCTAGAAGCTAAGATCTCGTCCAATTTCTCACTTTGGTTTCCATATTTCTTAAGAATAACTTTGGTATCATTTAACTCTTGCTCATTTGCTTTCAAAGCTACATTATTTTTAAGAATGATCTCATACTTTTCCTTGATAGTCTCGTCAAGCATCATGTTAGCCTTCTCAAGTTTCACAATCACATCATTTTTCTTTGATTACCTCTACAAGCTTTATATTTTCTCCTTTGAGTCCCACAATTTTGTCCTCCAATAAAATTACCTTTCTTTTAGGTCTTCATATAAACCTTACTCAGAATAAGTGGAAACATGTCTCGAAGCCCCTACCAACATAAACCTTTGTTGAAGTTGCTATTGAAACTAAAGTTGTAACAAGTTTTTCAATAAAGTTGTTTTGCAAAAGTTCTAACTCCACATTTAAGCATACCATTTAAAATATTACAAGTTAAAACCGCCTGCGAAAGTTTATCAAAAACTAATATTGTAACATAAAGTTGGACAGTCAAAGTTTCTAACCATTATTATCTATTTTTATTTTTAAAAGGAGCCCCTACCATACAAACTTGCTATCCTAGTTCCCTTTTTTCTTTAAAAGGAGCCCCTACCACCATATATTTATATTATAAATGGGGCGTGTTTGGGGTTTGAAAACTTCCCCACATCACACGTGAAAGGGTGTGTGCTTTTTTCAACACAAATGTTACAACTGAATCAAGCATATGGTCCATGGCCAGATAAAAGGAAACAAATGTTATTTTCAGCTTAATTTACAATATTAAAAAAATTAATTTCTGAAATAGATTGTGGATGAGATTAATTAAGAAAATTGTATGTTTTTTGGGTGGAGCCTTTCTCATAGGCGCCACCACCTTTTTTTGTAATAATTTTATTTTTGTTTTTATAAAGAAATATTTTTTTTAAAATATATATATTTATATGGTTCAAAATACGGTCAACGGGTCAAAATACGGGTTGAAAATATTTTGTTATAAATTGTTAGTTATCTTGTTAGTGTTTTGTGATTTTTTATTAATGTAAAACTGTTTTGTTAATTATTTTGTTAGTAATTTATGTTAGTTTTTTGTGTTTTGTGATTTTTTAGTAATGTAAAATATTTTTAAAAAATGTTTTTATAGTTATTTTGTCAGTAATTTATAATTAGTTTATAAATTGTTAGTGTTTTGTGATTTGTGATTTTTTAGTAATGAAATTTTTTTAAAAAAATAATTTTATAGTTATTTTGTTAATAATTTATGATTAAGTTATATAAATTGTTAGAGTTTAGTTTAGTGTTTTGTGATTTTTTATTAATGTAAATTTTTTGTAATGTAATTTTATTTTTATTTGACAACTTTTATTGATAGGAGTCACCCGAGGCACCTATCGAATAGGAGTCACCAGTGGCGCCTACTGGATAGGCACCACCTATTTCATACCACATTCGTATATATATATATGGGTCATGTATTGAACCAAGGAAAAATAATACAAGTGGTGGCGCCTGAGAAAGGCGCCACCAATAAAATAATATTTTTTTAAAAGAAAAAAATTATTATAAAAAAGGTAGTGGCGCCTATGAGAAAGGCTCCACCAAAAAAAACATATCATTTTCATAATTAATCCTACTGACAACCTATTTTAAAAATTAATTTATTTTATATTATTTATGTAAATAACCTTATTTTCTACTTAAAGCATGCAGCTGGTATCCTTTTATTACTGATAATTAAAGTAGATTTATATTACTCAGATACTCAGTTACATATTCATCTTATTATATATATTCCAACTTCGGATTGCCGTATTTTTTAAAAAAAACACATAGGTAAAAATAATAATAATAATTGAACTTTTAAGAAAACCCTCAAATATTAAAAACACATTAATTAAACTCTTTAACTAACAATTTTCACCATTGATCATTATTGTGCTAATGTTGTTGTTAACAACCGTTGAATCAACTGTCGTGATTTTGACATGGTAGTCCAAATCATTAACTATTGCTGACATGAACAACCATATCAATAAAAATTGAAAATTAAAAAAATATATATTAAAAAGTTAAAAATTCAAGTCTAGAATTAATCTAGATGTCAAACTTGGACAAATGGACATCCAGGTTTATTTTCATCTAGACTGATATTTGTACAAATTCATTCCAACATAATTTTTTTAAATTATAAATAAATTTAAAATTAAAAAAATATTTAAAAAAAATGAGAAACTATGATTCCTACTTTTCTTACCATCTCAGATAAATCTCTTTTGTTTTTAACAAGTTTTTTGATGTTCTTGGTGCTGATTTTTTTTTCCCTTAATTAAGACGTTGGTATTTAATATACCTTCAAGGTGATTTTCTCGACCAACAACTAACTTCAATGCATAATATAAAACTGTAATATCGGGAAAAAACAACACTTATTTTATGAGTAGACATGTAAATAAAATACCAATAGGTGATTGGAAAATTGCATGAAATTTGTTATGTATTTGGATTGAAATAAATCTTAAGAGTCACTATTATTAAAAGGAATTTATCTGAATACCACCATAATTTGAATGGAATTAGTTTTAGACTATAAAATAGACGAAGACATCAATGGTTATAAAAAAAACTGTGGATTCAAATTCCAGAATTGACCTTAGTTCAATTGGCATCATCGTTATTATAACGACAAGGAAGACATGAGTTAAATATGTTTTTTCCTTTAATTTAAAGGTTGAAAAAGAATTATGAATAAAAATGGCATTGTATGTGTTTTACAAAATTAGAAATACTTGACTTCCCCTTTCTATTTTCTTGAGTTTTGACTCTAACTTTAATGAGATGATTTTTTTTGTTGTTGTTGTTGTCAATGAACCTTATATTCGAAAGTTATAACCTCAAAACAGATGAAAACACTTATAATTATAATAAAAAAAACAGTGAGTTTAAATCCCATAACTGATCTTAATTTAGTTGATTGAACCTTATTTCAATTGATACCATAGCTATTGAAACGATGAGGAAGAAATGGGTTAAATATGTTATTTTTTCTAATTTTAAGATTGAGAGAATTATGAATGAAAATAACATTGTATGTGTTTTGCAAAATTAGAAATACTTAGCTTTAGCTTTCCCTCTCCATTGTACTGAGAGAGAATTTTTTTTTTATCAAGGACAACCTCAAACATGGAAACCTCTCTTACTGCTCAAATAATGGTATATAGGTTTTAGTTGCATCAACATGTCACCAAAAAGTATTATTGAATTGAGAAGGAAGGAAAATAAGAATGAATAGTCAATGCAAGCAAAGCAAAGGTGGAAATGAATCATTCTTGCCTGTTTTGCTGGAAACCAATAGCCAACACTAATTTCTTCCCAAAAGCTATTAACATAGTAACAGATATATAAGATTGTAACATGGCTTTGTTTAACAGATAGTATTAAGATATATCCTTTTCCAATTCTGTCCTCAAGATAAACGTTTGTGTATGACAATAGTTACATACATTTGAACCTTCAAGATATGTCCCAAACCTATTTTATAGTTGAACAATTTTCAGTTTGATACCCAAAGGATATGCCATTTTTTTGTTTGAACCGTTGGCCCCTCGTATGTGGCAAATGATAGTAAAAAAAAGAAAAAAAATTTAATAAAATTGTGACACATGTAAATAAAGCCACATCAAGAATAAAGCACTCAAAACACGGGTAGAGCTATAGACAAAAGCAATGAAATGAAACACTCTTTTATTTGTAGCTTTACTCATTTAACATGGATGATACCCAAAAAACGAAATAATAAAGCATATGTGAATGTTGAAATTTACCTATACTGGGAAACCCATAGTGAAGGCAAGATGCAGTGCCCACTAGAAATGTCAATATCAACTTACACAACATAAGATAATAACCCTTCTTAGCACCATACACCTCGAATGGATCCTGTTTCACCAATCATTGGCCAGCAACATAACATACATGCATACATACTTTGTCACTTGCTCAACCAGTAGATGAAGATAAGAAATGTGCATACAGATGCAACCAGAGAGAGAATGATGGTATCCATAGACTTTTTCCTCTTTATTGCAGACAGAATCTGATTTACCTGCAAAATACAACATGATGGTGTAGACGTTAAAACATGACAAACCAGTTGAACAACAGTCACAAAGATGTTAGAAAGAAGGCTTCGAGTAAAAGGTTAAACTGTCCCAGAAACTATATATGCAGTCAAAATGAATTTCTCAAATTCACCAACATAATGTTTGGGAACTTGGATTTCAAAAGATTGATTTGGATTCTAAAAATAGTGTAAATTGAATGATAAAACATATATAATTGTAAATTTAGTAGTGAATTTGAAATTCCTACAAATATTTGTGAATTTGAAATTCATCCTTTTACCTTTCAAATATATAATCATTATTGAATCTCAACTAATTTTTGCATAATGTATGCATTTATTATTTTTATAGTAAATGAAATTCAAATCTTCAAGTTCATGTTTCCACACATTGCATAAACTAGTAGTATATTTAATCATTTACGATAATTTCTTGCAGAGATTTCAAACAGTGTGGAAAAAATAATAGAAAAATAGCATGCGAGACGCCTAAACCTTAGGTTTTTAAGAGTACTTAATAACTGCATGAAACTTGAAACATTACTAGCAACATTGGTAAGCATTCATACCGTTGGTAGGCGGCTGCTAACATTGCTGAGCTTTGAATTAATCCCCCCAAAAGTAGAACGTTGAAGGACAAGTGCACCAAGAGTTGCTTGAGCTTGTGAAATAACATTATCCATCTGCAAAACCAGCATTCAGTTGGCAACTTAAATGAACTAAAAGTGATTGATAGTTAATAAAGTTCTTGATTTTTTTCAACAAGATCCATTATCATCTAATTTAAAAGAGAAACTATCCAAAATATGGCTGGTTAAGAAAACAATCCGTACAAAAGAGAAAATCAGCAAGCAGGAAGTCAAAAGTGTAGTCTAGCTTATACATCTGCAAACCCCAACAATAATGAATATTTTTCTTCTTTAGACAGGTGAAAAATACGCAAAACAATGAAGTTTTATCAAGATGTTTCTAATGGAAGCATACACTACTAAAAATGGGTAGAAGTAACAGCAAGACTACCAACTTGTACCATATAAATTGGATATATATATTGGAAATCAATCAAGCTGGTAAGAAAACTTCAATTCATTTACATATCTCACCAGAAAATTTATAAAAATAATTTAGATAGATAGAAAAAGAAACAGGTTGCACTAAGACACATAACACAGCAGTTCTGATCACTATTGTCAAAAGAAAACAAAGGAAGGGCACTTGAATTAGAATATGCCTAGTTGCTTACTAAAACTAAGAATTATTCCGACACGGCAAAGAGAACTAAGTTAAGAATTTGAAGCTTAATTAGCCTCTATATTAGGAAATTAACAAGTTTATCCCAGCTCCTATCTTTCATCACTTTTTAAGGGTCAAGGTATATCAACATCTTTGAATATTCTTGAACAAAATCAAATACTCCATAAGTCATAAACTATAATTGTCATGTCAAGATCCCAAATGTTGAAATCCTCTAATTAGTTGAATGAGAAAACACCTGCAAAATAGAACTATAAAGAACATATATCAAATTCTCAAAAGATTTTTTGACATAAATTGTGCGGATGTTGCTAAGCTAACATTTTCAGACTGGTAACCAACTGCAAACCATTCTTTTAGATCTTAATATGAAGAAAATGGAATGAAGGTATAACAAATGAGAAGATGACAGGAAAAAAGCCACAATTAAATTCAGAGTTTTTTTTATTGATCTGCTCTATTTGTCTCTCCTCGATCTCATTACTAATTAGTTATTAAAATCTAAGTTCCCATCATTAACTGACATTTAAGGCATTTCTGTAGAAGGAATAAAGTAATTTTGTCATACTCACAATATATCGTTAACTACGATTTATCTTACATACATGTCCTGTATTTCGACTGATGGCCGCATGCTCCTTAAGTAGAGCTTGTTCTGTGGAACCAACACCTTCTTCCAAGTCTAATCTAGTCCGATCAAATTCCCTAAAATCCTCCAGTAGAGAAGCGTGTTCTTGTTTAGCTCTAAGGCTAGAGCGAAGACGATAGAACTCCTGCACTTCAATCAGGTCTAATATCAGGTTAGTTTCTGCGCAGTTCAATCTAGTAACTCCTGTTAATGTTTTCATGGCAAAAGAATGTATATTTGGAGGTTCAAAAAGGTGCATATAGAAAGCTACAAGCCTGCAAGTGTCTACAGACATATGAAGATGCCGAACTAAACTAGTATGCAGGGTAGAAAATGGTTGCAGAAACAAAGTATATTTGGTATATTTGCAGGATGAGAAGAAATGTTGCATCTAGCATTCACTGTAAAGGCTCTTAACCTCTTCTTTTCTTTTATTATCAGTTACAAACAGATTGGGAGACATAAAGTCACTTTTATTTTAACTTTAAATTGAAAGACGGGAGAAGAAAAGCTTGTGTTACAGGGACAAAAATGAAAAAGCAAAGAATGAAGATTGCCTGGCAGACAGAGATAAATAAAAAATATTTTATGAACCACAATACCTGAGTGAGATCTTGAAGAATTTCCTGATGCCTAGTCAAGGTATGAGAAACCATTTCAGATCCACCAGATGAGACCCAGTCTTGCATTTTCATATTTACTTCTTGTAGCTGTTTTAGTAGTCGGTCGATACCAGATTCAATACCATTCTCTTCCAAGTCATTTTTTATCGAAGCCTTACTGGAGACCAACTTACGATATGAATTCATTTGCTCATCCAACTGAGCTTCGAGTTTCCTTGCCTGCAATAACAGTGCACAAAGTCATTCATTATGCGACTATTACCATTTTAGGATATATCCAATGTCCTTCAGGCAAATAAAAGGTTCTTAACGCCAAAGAAGGTCATTTCAATGGCATAATCTCAATGCCATAAATTTAAGGATGTCAAATTAATTGCCACTAAAATTTGAAAATCTAAATGAAATATTCCGAGAGGAAAATAATGAAGCACCTCTTTCAACAATATTTTGATATTGGTGACTCAAATCATGCTCTTCCAGTCTTAACCTAAAAAGATTATCAGGAAGCATATTGTACCTTGTCTAATGTAAGGTTGATTGTTGAACCAGTTATATAAGCTAGAATGGTAATGCACTGATGCTACGCATGGCAACTAAAACTTACAAAATTCATAACCCAGTTAATTAGATAATGCAGGAAATGAAACATTACAGTTCATTTTCTCCTTATAGAACTTTTTAAAAGAAGTCTATTACAATTTTCAACAAGAAGGCTTATCCACAACCATTAAGGAAGATATGTGATTTTATGCGGGACGACCACTCAAGCAATTTCAGTCTAAAATTAAATTCAATCAGCAAGTTAGAGGAGAAATAACAGCTACATATATGGTTCCTTTAAATTTTGACACAGTTCAAATTCTTAAAGAAAGATAACAATTTTCAATTTTGCTATATCCTTGCAGACTAGGAACCTAATGATTTTCAGGCAAGCCTTCACACCCACCGTCAAATTTCAAACGGAACTCTACATCAAAATATGGACTTACGCAGAAAAGTCATCTATTTATATTTTTTATAAAATCCTGTTTACCTTATTCAGGGAAGGCAATCAATTAACTCTTATCAGCCATCACTCTGATCTACATCAGTTACGATAGCAAACTAATCGAACACTGATATCATCATATTTAACTGAACGACATCATTAGTACCTCGAATTTTAGTTGCCAGCAAGTAATTTGACACAAGGTTAAATTGGATTTAGTTTTATTATATTGCAATATCAACCACACAGAAAATCCAGAAGATAAAGTAAATATTTTAACAAAGAAATACAACATTCGTCTTCATCAATTGCTATAGGAAACTTCCAGCATTTCCTCCTCACAGGTAAACTCCCATTCTCAGCAGAAAAGATAAATTTGGAAAAAAAAAAAACTTCATCTATTTGTAATTAGAGATGAAACTAGATTCACAGACACCATAGACCGGACCATTCATTTAGAGCAAAAAATATGCGAAGGAAAGACAAAACAGAAACACATGAAACCTAGGTTAACTGGTGTCAGATATGAGTATGTGTTAAACAAACTATGCCCATTTGTTCTAAGCTTTTTCATATATTAGGAGAATTATACCCCCACGGCCCACAGATCTCTCAAAATTAAAATGAACAAACAAAATGTGCAACAAGTTTTAGTAAAACAGTAAATCTTAGCTAAATCTCTAATTAGTATAAACAGTTCCAGAGTTGGAAATTAACAAAAAGTTTTAATTTTTCTGTACAAGCAACAAATACATAATCTATATTTGTTTCCCCAATAATATTACCCAAATAGGGGAAAAAACAGGTTCAGTACATTGAATTTCCAGATTTCGATTTCATTTGAACAAATTCCAATAAGAAAACTCAACTACTTCAAAAAAAAATGAAGAAATTTTGAAGATCTGATAGAACAAAAACAAAAAAAAATTCGTTTACTTCATTGAAATTTTCTAAAAATACCAAATAAAGAAACCTGAACTTCCTAAACAATTCACACCAAATTCAATCAAATCTAATAGAATTATATAACCCTAGGTTTTTCCGATGCCAAAATTTCTATATTTTTTCTAATCAAACAGAATCAAAACACACCTGTTTGCGTAGAGCATCCCATGAGACAGGCACTTCCATCGTAATCCACAGATCGATCGCTTAACAAATTCTTCTTCGTTCGATTTTTTTTTTTTCAAAGCCTTCGAAATTTCTTCTCTTTTTTTTTTTAAATTTTTGGAGGATTCTATTTATTTATTTATTTATTTACTTACGAGTTTTTCAACTATTTTGATTTGATATGTACAAACAAATATATATAAAAAAATTAAAAGGAAAAATAATTAAAAAAATATTTGAAGGACTAAAACGCTTCGTTTTGAAGAAGGCTGTAGGTTGAAGGGTTGTTTGGGGACAGGGATAGGTCGTCTGCTCTCTGAACCCAATCCTAACGGCAATTAGGTTCAAAGATTGATTTTAGGTTAAAATTTTCTATTAGTCCCTGTACTTTGCAAAAGTTATAGATTTAGTCCGTATATTTGATTAATTTTAGTCCCCTTGCATTTTGAATTTTGAAATTTTAGTTTTGGCCCAAATAATAACCGTTAAATATGTTTAATTAAATTCAATTGCTAGTCATGTACTATGTATACAGTTGTAGATTTAGCCAATATTCACCAATTAGATCATTTTAAGCCCCTATATTTTTTTTTTAAAATTTTAAAACTCCAATATTAATATAAATGATGGTCGTTAATCCATTGACTGGATTTTTAGTGAGAAATATGTGAAAGTAACAAATTAACATGGCATTATACATATGATAATATGTTTGCCGCATCAAATTTTAGAAATAGCATAACTTAATAAATTTAACAGTTATCATTTGGTGAGGACTGAAATTTTAAATTTTGAAAAGTACAATAACTAAAAATGACCAAATTAAAATATAAAGGCTAAATCCATGATTTTCATAAAAGTATAGGGACTAATGCCAAAATTTAACCTTAATATTATTATTTTTAAAATGCCATTTAAAACTTGAATTTAATAAATGTCATTGATATATAATTATTTGGAGGGTTTATAAAATAAAATTAAAATATACGCATGATGATATTTGAGCTCAAAACATTATTAATATATTTACTTTATCATTTAAAATAAAACCTTATTTATTAATTTATATTAATTTTATAAAAATATTTATTACATAATTTTATTTCTCATCTACATCGTAAAGGGTTTAAAGCGAGTTTTAATAGAATTATTATAATATTTTCTTTTTCTTTCATTACATTCAATAACCACTTAACCAACTATTTGATTTAGGTGGTTGATTTCTGTTTTGGTTAAAATAATTCATTGGGTAAGTTAAAATGATTAGTTATTGATTTAAGCAGGTTAGTTTAATGGTCAGAGTATTCACTGTCTCAAACTGCACTAATCATGTTCCTATTAAGGTTTTTCCCTCTTGTAATTCACCAAAAACAAAATTTTATTTAATATTTTAAATTACACCCCAGACTCTAACTCATCTTTTTTTAATTGAATCACTTCAAACCATCAAAAGTGTCAGTTCATATCTTAGAGAGTTTGATCAAATTGGTTCTTAATTTTGTTAGACCAACTCAGATTGGGTTTCTAAGCTATGAAAGGGAAATTACCCTCCAAAAGAATAGCTGGGTACAAGTTAATATCTAGTCCCTTGAGGAAGAGATAGCCTACTAAATTGATTACTTGGATTCGAGTACGAGTTTCGAATAAAGACATGTGTATCAGAAAATTTTCTAAATTTTTCCATGTATTTTAAGTATCATTCAAATTCATATACTCATATCTTTGTGTCCAACACAGATACTTCAAAAACAATAAAGAGTCCGAACAATACTAATACCTGAAAAGCAAGTAATTCAAAGAGAGATAACAAATGCCTTCCAAATAAGCCATTGTAGCCTAAATTCATCATATCATTGTCATCCAATTCTTTATGGACAGAAGCTATATATATATATAGCTATAAAGTACCTGAAAAGACTGACAATCAATGGAAAATGGGCATTAAGGTCCATGCAATGTTGGCCAATATCCACTAACATAGAACAGATACACAAGGAAAAGGTGGAAGAACAGGGATAAAGATGGACATCTAAGGGAAAGCTTATGCAAACATGTAATCTAAATGCAGGGAACTTTAAAGATTTGGATGGAAACATTCTAACTGTAAAAGTACTATGGAGGCTCTATACTAGGAGCCAGATTGCATTTTGCTCCGTTTACTCAAAAAATGGACAAATTAGCCCTTGTATACTAGATTAAAGAGCAAACTAATCCTTTCTATTAAACATCAGTTTTTAACAGTAAAAATGGATGAAAGTTTTAACAGAATGACACTTTGCTCTTTGATCTAATGTACAATGATTAATTTACCATTTTTGTGAGTAGAGGGGACAAAATGAAATCTGACTCCCCATTCTAACACTTTTGTAATGGACATCAAGCTTAGCAGCCTCAAAAGTAATGCATTGCTTTCAAAAGCTGCTCATAGAAGATGGCAAAAACACATTCTTAGCTAGAACAAGTATTGCTATCATCGAGATTAGATTCCATCATGTGATGCACCACTAACATGTATATAAACCACAAAAAGAATCTATGATGCAGAAAAAGAGAGAATCAAGGAGAACAATAAACATAAGAAATATTGATAAAAATTACGAAAATTGTTTGGCCAAAGCGTACATTGAAGTGCGGGGATACATCGCACACACTCGTACCGACAAACAAAACCTTTTTTCTTTAGTTTCTATTACTTTTTTTTCATTCTCAATACGTACTCTGTCCATTCTCAACACCTAAACCATATAACACACCGGAATACTTTTCCAACGAACCACTAAAGAAATTCTCCTTCAGTTTCCTGAATGTACAAGCCGTGAGCAAACTATCTGAACCTGCTTGATGACAAATCCCAACTCTTTCCACTTCCAATAACTCCGCGAGCTTATTCAATCCACCGTGCAAACTATTGCAAAACTTCATCAAATGTTTGATATCATACAAAGTGGGAAAGTAAATGTTTAGCAAACTAAAGAATCCAACTTGTGTATCTGGCAAATTCTGGCAAGTTAAGAGCTTAAGCAAATACCCGAAATCGTAACCACTATGGAAAGTAACCCAATGCACATTGTCATTCAAAACAATCCCTGATGACATTAAAAGTTCACCAAATCTCATTGCATCAATGCCCTTTTCATTGTTTTTCTTGAAATCAATCCCACTTTGTCTTAAAAGCTCGATAGAATCATTAGCGAACACATCTTTGTTGACGTTAAATTCGCGGAAATTGAATTGCCAAATGCAGTATTTATCAGTTCCACATGTAGGTAAGTTCCCTTTCTCATCTGAGAAAGTAAGACCTAATTGAACAAGTTTTAACATATCAACATTGTCTTTCAAAGTTTGATAGTGATAATCATAACTGCTTTTGAAATAACCTACGGGACGTAATACAATGCCTGGGAATTCAGTATCCATGGCAACATAAGGATAATCATCAACTATTTCACGAATCAAAGCAAATTCTTCCTCAACGTTATCATCCCATACCTCACGGATATGAATTGAATCGCTCTTTGGCAATAAAGACATCACTTGAAAACCCAAAAGAGAAATTTTATAAAAGATTCGGATTCAATTTGAAGAAGAAAACACAAATCTGCAAAAATTATAATAAATTTTAAGGCTACAAATCATCTAAATAATGAACCCAGAAATGAATCTCGAACAATAACACGAAAGAGAAACTTACCTTGAATTGGGGGAAATTTTGGGGTTTTTTTTTCTAGGGAAACAAACACAGAAAGGCGAGTTCTAGAGAGAGAAAATTCCTGAAAGTTCTTTCCTTTCACTCTCTCTCTCTCTCTAGGACTTCCTGTTTGGAATATTATTGGAGGTCCTAAAATGGGGTTTCATTTTTTTTTTTTAATTTCTTTTTGGTCTTAAGAAGAAATGGTCGTAATTGTTTGTTTTTTTTTTTCTTTTTTATTTATTGTTTTGTTTGTTTCCTGAGAAAACTTGGTTTTTTTTTTCTTTTGTTTTAATGAAATCTAAACAGAAATTTACCCACATAACAGTTCGCAGATTTCAATTTTTCTAAAACCAAACTTTCAACCGTTTCGATTTTACGGTTTATAAAATGAATATTTGAATATTCCTTTAATGCTTCAAATTCCAATTTCTTCATTAAAAATACAATCTCTTTTATTTTTACAATTTACATTCAACTTATGTAATTTTTTAATATCATTTTTAAACTTGTACATTATTTATTATAAATTTAATATCATTTTCTATCTCTATACTATAACCAATTTCTCACTTTAGCCCTTTTTATTATTGGTCACTTTTACTGTTTATTCTCTCAACTTCTTAATAAACATAAAATTTTAAAATTTCCTAAAAATCCTCAAATTCCAAACAAACCAAATTTTTTAAATTTTTTTGAAGCTTTGCCTACTTATGAGTAAAATTCTTAAATTTGTTCTAAAAACCCTAAAATTTAAAAAAAAATTCACTTAAAAAAATTAAATATATAAAGAATAAAAAAATCATTAAAGTTCCCAAAAAATCATAAAACTCATAAAATCATAAAAAAATAAAAAATAAATATTAATCTATTTTTGAAAATAAAAAAATTTTAAACTCATAAGTATGCCAAACTTCAAAATATTTTAAAAAAATATACTTGTTTGGAATTTCAAGGTTTTTAGAAATTTTTGAATTTTATGGTATTTTTTTACTTGAGAAAACTCAAATTTCCTTAAATTATATCCAAAAATTCATAAAAATGCAACAAAAAAATCCATAAATTTTCCAAGAAAAACATAGAATTCTTAAAAATTTTAAAAACCTAAATTTCCAAAAGAAATGTATTTTTTTTAAAAATGTTATGCAATTTTTAAAATTGTTTGGAAGTTTCCATACTTATAAGTTTTTTTTAAAAAAAATATTTTTCTATAATTTTCAAAAATAAATTATGATTTTTTTTAGTTTCTATAACTATCCAAGTTTTCATTTTTTTTTTGAGAATTTCTTTGGAATTTTTATGACTTTTTTTTTATCTTTAATGATTCTTTAATTTTTTTAGCATGTGGCAACGCATCATTAGTTGGTTTTACTTTCTTAACAAAATATTTTTTAAGGGGCTAACTTGAGTGGCAAAACCAAAGTAGAAGGAACAAAGTGAAAATTTCACTATAACATAGGAGCAAAAATGGAATTAAGCCTTTATTATAATATGCATATCCAAAAATTATTTTTTAAAATAAATATTTTTTAGAGATATCTCAACACCTATAAATACCAAGTTCAATGATCATAGGAGTATGTGTAGTCACTAGTATCTCGACTTAGAACTTCAATGCAACAATATATATATGTATGCACTCTTACAAACACTTTCTAGATGTGGTATCTACATGCTTTCCACACTAATCTTAAATTGATAGAACTTAACACTTTTTGTGTGGTTAGTTTTGGTTATTAAAGATGAATAAGTTTTTCATTTATAATATCTTTTATCATATCTGTTCTTTTTTACACAATATTTAGAACTATCCATAATCCTTCTCTAATCTAAAAATAAGAACTCACGTCCTCCTATATTAGTAATAATGATAATACTAATCGAACTAAAACTCAATCGACATTTTACTTATAAATTTAGATGTTTGGATACGTGTAAGCATTGATTTCAAGGACTTGAGTTTATATTGGGCTTGGAATTTGGTGGTTTAACATTTTTTTTAACATAGTTCCTTTAGTGGAAATGGAATTTGGGCTCTAACATTTTCTATGCAACGTCGCATTGGGTTTTTTTATATTGGGTGGATTTAAGTTTTTTTTAATTTTTTTTTAATAATTATATGTTTTTTATCTAATTTCTATGCAACATCTTTTCAATAATATTAACTCCAAAATTTAAGCTTTATTCAAGAAGATGGAAAAAAATTATACTTTCATTTCTTCTAATCACGTGTTTGATTTTGAAAATTTTCTCTAAAAAAATTAAGAAATTGAACATTTTCCTTATCAAATAAACTAATCCTAAACCCTCATTTTATTTTAATCATTTAAAATTTTCTATTACATAAATTAAATTGAAAATTTATAAATATTTTAAACATAAATAGAAAAGATTTCTTACTTTCTTTTCTTCCTTATCATTATTATTTATTTATGTTTCCATGACTTTATGCGAAATCATAATTAAAAAAAAACGTAGAACTTCATGTGCTCATCAAACTAGTACTTTATCATCCCTCATTCACGATTTCATATCCCAATTTCGGCTGTATATTCAAAAACAATATAAAATTGGTAAAAGGATCTTTTATAGCTTCTTTCAATTTCGATACTGAAAATATTGTTCATTCCCAAAAAAAAATAAGAATAATTTTGAAAGTGAGTAGTTAAGGGCAATTAATTACGGCGTTAATATCTTCTGTTAATTATACATAAATTTGATTGATAAAAAATAAATTTAGTCCTCGATGTTTACATTAACACAATAATTAATTATTTTTAATTACACGTTTTTGAAATTGACAGAAACTAAATTGCTCTACTCCTAATCCTTAAAACATATGATTTGGGAGAATAAATATATATATACATATAAAGAAAAGAAGTCAATAGAAGGATATAGACCAACCATGCCCACGCGGCGTTTGACATAATTATATATATATATATGTGTGTGTATATATACATTGAATATCAAAAGAATAAAGTAAAAAGACGACCAAAAAAACAAACAGCAAATGAAATTCATACTAAAGACGAAAGGATATTTCATGGGAAGAACTTGACAAAGTTGGATAGACCTTAGAAAAATTTACAAGAAAAATAAAATAAAATGAAAATGAGCATGTGGTTCATGAAAGTGTGATGATATCATGCATGGCATCATATTTTTGGAAAACTTTTTCTTTTTCGCTTTAGGCAGCAATGCATGTATGCGTGTGCTTCGGAATCTGCCATGATCTAGGTCAAGAAGACTTCTTTGTAGTTGGTTTGGTTTGGTTGAATAGGGTTGGGTTGAGTTGGAGATAATCAATTTTGTTTTGACTCATTATCAATTTAATCCAAATTAACTTTCTTAATTAGGTTTAACATTTTGTGTTGACTTCACATTCCTACTTGCTACTTGCCATCATTTTGATTTGTTTTTTCATCAATTGAATATCATTACTAAACAGCTTAAAGGGTGTCTTCATTCAGTGCAGAGTGCCTTTGTTTTGAGCCAACTGGTTTGGAGGTCACAATGGAGAGGTTACATTTAAATTGGACATGTCTAAAGCTTATGATCAAGTAGTGTAGGAATATCTCTTTTCGATTATGACAATGATGGGTTTCCCTTCTCTGTAGATTGGTTAGATTTGGAGTTATGTTTCTTTTGATACCTATTTGATAAGGACTAAAATACAGTTTCTTGATTCTTTTAAAGCCAGTTGAGGTTTGCCCTATTAAACCCTATCTCTTCATCTTTATGTTAGAGGGCTTTCCAAACTCCTCCAAAAGGCTATGACGAATGGTTTGTTTAGTGGGTTTGTTTACTAGTGATGATTCTTTATTGTTTTGTAAGGCTCAGGTTGGGGAATTGAACATCATTAAAGGATGCCTTCAAACCTACAATAGTGCTCTAGTAAAACAAAAACAACCTACAATAGTGCTCTAGTAAAACAAAAAACATTAAGGATTTGATTGGGAGGGGTAACTCAATTGATATCTATTTGGGTCCTCTTGTCTCGATTGGTAGAAACAAATCTAGTGTATTAAGTAATCTCAAAAAGCAAATCTAGGATAAAACTCAAAGGTGGCAAGGAAAACTATTGTCCTATGGTGGAAAAAAGTATTCTTATTAAGATGATCATTTAGACGATTCCATCTTACACTATGAATCTCCTTCTCCTTCCTAAAAGCTTTTGCGAGGATTGTTAATAAGTTCTAAATGAGTGAGAATAATGGTAGATCTAAAATGGCCTGGATCTATTGGGATAAGATGTGCTTCTCTAAAGATGATGGAAGGATGAGTTTTCATGTCCTTTATTCGTTAAATCTTGTGATGCTCCCAAATAGATTTGGAGAATCTTGAAAAAAATCAAAAGGGTTTGTTTGTCACTTGTTAAAGGCTTTGAAAATGCTGAACTACTGTTAAGAGATGTAGATACACCTAATTTTTTACTAATTAACAAACCCAGAATGAAAGGAAAATTTAATAGAGCAAGTTTGTTAACACAGTTTAGACCTAACCTATATACAAGGCCTTATCAAGAAAAGAATTTCATTAATAAATCTTATGATACAACCAATTATTTAAGCCCAATCTATCCTAACCCTCGAATAATTGTAGCCTTAGGCAAGTACATTTAAAGTAAAAAAAATCACTCAAAGGAGAAAATTATAAAATAAATAAAATATTCCTCAAAAATGAATTGAATTTTGCACAGTAAACTCTCTCTCAACCACATAACTAAACTATATATCTATAAACTTACAAAGCCTCAACTCTAAGTAAGAGATAAATGAGTTAATAATATAAATTACTTGTTGATTTCTCACCACTTATTATCAACATAAATAATCAATAAGTGACTTGAATTATTGCCAATGTGGTATTTGGTTATCTTCGTTTTATTACAATCAAAATCATCAAATAATTTTTTTAAAATACCAATAAAAAATTTACTTCAATCACATTAGCTATTTTCTTCAATTATCACTTACCCAATAATGCTTGCCTATTCTTATCTCGTCATGTCCTCATATTATCAACCAGAACTTTGTCACCAAAATACCTTTATTAATCTCAAATATTCACATTATGATTTGAGGATTACCAATAAATTTTGTTATTGATTTGTCTTAAATAAAATCAAAATATATCCTAATTCAAAACTACTAATCATATATGGCACAACCTACCTTTAGGTGTGGGTGTGGTATGAGATATACTAACATATGTTCCTATACAGCTTGGTATACCACAGTTTGTGCACTAATAGACTTGTTACTTTCTAAGGTGTTTTTCCTTTTCGTATTGGGTCTTGTTGAACGCTTCTTTGATGTTGAGGAGTTTTCTTATAGTTAGGGACCATTTCCTTCCAAGTTGCACATAGAGCTTAGGGGATGGAAAAGACATTCGTTTGCTGAAGGATAACTAGATTGACTTTTTGGTTATTTAAGCTAGTTCTTTCCTTCTAACATTATAAAGAATATGGCTATTGTAGATTTCTATGAACCTTTGAAGAACTTCTATAATTGTTCTAAAGTGGAAAGTGTCTTAGGTTTAGAGGGTATGGAGGTCACTTTTCAAATAACTTCTTCTAACTCCCTTTACGATTATGTTTCTTGGTTGGGAAAGGACTTGGGATGCTATTTCATGAAGAGTGGTTATACCTTTATTGATCATAAGTGGAGGGGTGATTCCTGTTCCAAGTTGTTATGGTCAAATAAGACTACAGAGATCTTTTATCTCATATCCAAATGTTATAATTAGCTTAGAAAAAGATTTTCTATTGGAAGGTTTTCCATAATATTCTTTCATTTGGTTCTAATTTGGTCAGTAAATGGATAGTTGAAGATAGCAGTTATCATATGTGCAATGCAACTAGTGAGATGTTTTGGCATCTTGTCATAAGGCCACTACCTTCTTGCCAAATGACACCTTTGATAAGATATGTAGTAAACCCGCTTATATGCTCGATAACCTTCTCTTTCCTTTCCAAGGTGAGATTAATGCACCTTGTATACTTCTTTAGAATGTTTGGTATGACATTCTCCCCCACCCAATCTTGTGAAGCCCTTTTCACAAGCTCTTTCATCACGGTTAATCCACCCTACCTTCCCCACTATTTCGAGTGCTTACGTGAAATCAGGATATTAAAGGTCACTCTAATACCACTTATCACGAGGTCATTACCTTCCTCCCAAAAGATATCATGTTTAAATAGTCAGGAATTGGTTGCTTAGAGAAGCCAAATGACTTGAAATTCTTTTAACGTCTAATATTGCTTATTTTATTTTTTAGTTGTGTTGATTGGGAAGTACTTTCTATTTTTTTATTTTTTGTTGGTATTTCAAGTTTCTCCACAATAAATACTACTATGATAATAAAAATGTTGATTTGTAGGATGTGTTGATTGGGCCTGTATGTTTGGAAGGCAATGCATTAAGCATAAGGCTTTGTTTCAAGAACATAAAATCTTACAGGATTGAGTCAATCATTTAAGATTACAAAATCACATCTTATCATATTACGTATCTTCTAAGTTTAGTTTTCCTATTTATCATGGTAGCCCTAAATTTCCTTAAGTGCTTCACTTGGCCACCAAGGCTTCACGTAGATGGGCTTCTCCACATGTTCCATAAATTGGGCCTGTTCAAAGGGGTCAAATGAGCAAATGAGCCCTGTTTCATCAATTAACCTTCATGGGACACTCTTTGTGCATTCGTCACGGGCTTTAATCTGCTGCTCGTGACATAAGAGTGAGCCCTCTCATTTTGTGTTAACTATAAGGAGAAGTCTCTTCTGGGACTGTCTCTAAGTGGTGGCCTACCTCGTTTGGGGTTGCTAAAGTTCTTCAAGATTCATTGAGGGTCCCATTGAACACAAGTATTTATTCTTTGAATTTTATCGCTTTCGGTGAATCTATGGGCTATCTCATAAAGGGAAGATAGCTTCACAAGTGGTTTATTGAATAAATTATATTTTAGGAACTGATGATTAGTATCTGACATAAAGGCCCAAATTGTAAAATCTTTTGGCACATCTTTAATGGCCATTGTTGCGGAGTTGAATCTCTTTACAAAATCTCTTAAGGATTTATCTTTTTGTTGTTTGATTTACATCAGGTATGCTAGTGACTGCTGAAGAGCTTTGTTGGCTAAAAACCTGCTCATGAACATGTCCGCTAACTGTTTAAAATTAGAGATAAAGTGTTATGGAAGTGCTAAATACCAAGCTTGTGCTAAATCTTTCAAGGTCATCGAAAATGCCCTACACTTTACTTAGTCTGAAGCATCTAAAAAATTCATATGATTGGTATAATAGGCCAAATGATCCTAGGGATCCCCATGTCTATCATAAAACATCTTGGGGAACTTGAATGTTAGGGAAACATGGTACAGAGTACCTTAGTCACTTAGGGTTCATTGGAATACTTTCTGGGTAGGCCAGATAATTCTAATTTCTTACAATCTTGCATTTCCTTCCTTAACTTCTACATTTCTCTTCAATTATATATTCATTGAACTACTATATTTGACTACTGTTGTTATCCTTAGGATCAGTTGCACTCCTAGTACCACATTGTAGCTTGTGGGTAGAGTGAGTTGTTTTATCCTTTTGCTCCTAGGGGTTTTTGCCTCTAGGCCTCTTTGGCTGCCCTTAATTTGTCGATGATCTTTTCATTCCTTTCATTCCTTATATCCATGTGCCTCTAGCTTTCTAACTAGGATAAAATTCTACTGTTCCTCATATCTCCTTTGTGGGAGGATAATTGCTCTTCGAGTGCTTTCATTTTATATTGCATTTTAGTAAATTTTTGAGACCCTAATTGGGGGTTTTGAGAGTTTTGATCAAGTAGGGGGTACAAGTATAACCTTGGGGTTAGTAATTGTAATACCATAGTGAGAGGTATTGATAATATTGTTGGTAAGGATTGTATTGTGCTTGCAAATGCTATTGAGTAGCTTGCGTTATGCTTGTTTAGCCATGGCTAACTACATCTCATTGGGGATTCTGTTGGTTGCTATGGGGGTTACGCTCATTGTTGGGAGAACATTGTAATATGGATTGGTCATTGTTGTCCAAACTGATCGCACCAAATTGTTAACAAGTGGAATCAACAAGAACAAATGGACGTTGGTGATTATTGTAATTGGCCCAATTTTCCCGGGCCCAATTAAATCAATAAACACCAAAGATAAAAAAAACCCAAATTCAATTAAAACAAATTTTAAAAGTCCAATTACAAACCTAATAAAATAGCAGGCCTAAACCTAAAACCCAAATCAGCCAAAACCCAACTAAACCAAATACCCAATAACCCAAACAAACCCAAAACAAAAGAAAAAACAGCAAACAAAAACCCTAGAAGCTTCAGTCGCTGCCTCCAATCTCCCTAGCGTGTCGCGCCGCCCTAACTGCCGCCGCCTCCCCCACGCATGCCGCTCCATACGCCATGTCTGTACCTGCAAAACGAACTAGAAGAGTCCAAAAGTAAAAAAAAAGTGTAAAAAATAGAAAAAATAGAAAAATAAGTGGTATTTTCGGGCTATAAAAAAGGACCCGATTTTGTATTTTTTTTACTTACGAATGAATCAAAAATTGAGGAAAAAAATCAATACAAAAGAAAAATTCAAAGGTAGTTCTACTATTTTTTATTTTCTTTATTTTCTTTTTTCGCTTGTTTTCTTAAAAAAGGAAAATAAAATAAAAAAGGAGAGGAAAACGTACTGTTTGAGGTCGGGAAGTCGAAAAGCACCAAAAAGTAGGCTCCATTTTGGTTTTTCGGCCACCGCGGACGGCGGCGCCATCGCCAGTGACCGGCGACCGCCGCAGTGGTTCGGCACCAGAGTTCCACCGGATTCTGGAAAGAGAGGAAGAACTTTGAGAGGTTTTTGAAGGGTTTTTTTTAAGAAAGGAATAAAATGAATTTTTGATAAAAAAGTTGATTTATAAAGCTTTTCAAAACGGCGTCGTTTTGATTTAAAACAGTAGGCACAAAAACGGTGCCGTTTCAGGCCCTTGACCCGCGCGGTGACCCGACCCAGGGGCAGGATCCACGTGTTTTTGCTTCAGTGGGATATTTGCGCAAATGATCCCTCCAAATTTTATATTTTCTTTAATTAGATCCTTTTTATTTATTTTTATTTCTTTTAATTAAGCCTGGTAATTTTGTTTCATCGCATTTTAATCTCGAATGAAGTGACGTGATTTGGTGGAAGGGAAAATTACCCTTTTAGTCCCTTCTTATTATTCGCGCGTTCAGAAGGGTCATCCATTTTTCATTTACTTCTGATTTGCCCCAAAAAATTTTTAAAAGCTCAATTTAGTCATTTTTTGTTATTTTGGCTATTTTATTATTAAATTAGCTAATTTAATATTATTATGTTATTATTTTACCTTTATTATTCATATATTTATTCTTATCATACCTATATCATTAAATCAATTTGTTTTTACGTTATTATTTCCATTATATTTCTTATTTACTTATTTAAACACTTTAAATGCACTTATTTTATTTTATTTTTTATGTAATTTCAAAACTTTAAACTATTTATTTATTATTATCTTATTACTACGACCCTAAGTTCACCCATTTTTAATAGTCCTTTTAATATTTTCTAGATTAATTTCCTCAATGCTATTTTGTGTCTTTATTTATTAATTCATTTTTTTAATTTTGATATTGTCCTGTTATATTTTTTTTGTATTATTGTCGCTACCATTATTATTTATTATTATTGTTGTTGATTTTATTGTTCTTTGATTAATTAGTATTAAAGTGATGCATGTTATATGATTATTGTTATTATGTGTATTGTATTTCTTAATGAGTATTTATTGGTTATTTGTCGTCTGTTAGCGTACATTTAATTTTTTTTAAATCACTTTGCGTTGTACACCATTATCCCATCGTGTTTCAATCATTTAAAAGGTTACGTTTAATATCATTTAAGTTCTGAAATCATTTTATTCAAAAGCTTTCAAGGTAATGCAATACTCAATATTTAGGGTCTTCGAGAAGATTGTGCCCTAACTTACTGGTTTCTAATTTTCCTCGTTGAATCTAAGTAATCAAGTATCTTTTTTTAAAACCAAACGCATAAATATAAGGTCCATCTCGGGAATTCAATATGTTGTTGCCTAACTCATTGGATATGACATTTTGTTATCTCGAGACTAGGATTTCTTTTAAAAAAATAAAGGTAAGCTCATATGTCATCTGTGGAACCTTGGAAAATTGCACACTAACTTACGGGGTTTCAATTTTCTTGTCGAGCCAAAATGGCTAGATATTTTCTGGTTTCAAATGTACGAAATTTCAATAAAAAAGTTTTAAAGGTTAGCTTATGCTCGAGGATTCAAATGTTGCATCTTAACTTACGGGATACGACATTTTGTTGCCTCGAGATGGGAGGGCCTTTTTCATGCTGATTCAAATTTATTTAAGGGTTGTTTTAAAAATAGGCATTAATAAAAGGGGAATCATTTTAAATCTCTTCAAAATTTTCAACTTTCGACAATAAGACAGTAATTAATCAATTAGGTACCAATTTTTGGACGTGACGAGGGTGCTAATCCTTCCTCGCACGTAACCGACTCCCGAATCTATTTTTCTCAAATTTCGTGGAGCAAAATCATTATTTTAATAAAATAAAAATGTTTTATTAAAAACGATCAAATTGTAAGGTGATCCGATCACACCTCAAAAAAATGTTGGTGGCAACTCCTATTTTCGTTTTTAAAAGTTGATCCCCTTTTAATCAAAAAATAGTTTTGACAACTATGATGATTACTCTTTGTTGATAATTGGTGATGAAACATCTTAAGAGGAACAAGGACACATCTAGGAGCTCACAAAGAACATTCTCTATCCATTTATTTGTCTCCCCTTCAAATTTTCTTATTTTTAATTTCTAATGTAACAATACAGTGCAAAATGGAATCAATATTGTTTCCCTCTACTCGTTTGTCTTGCAACTTGTCCGCAACCTTTTGAAGAAAAAAAGGAGGAAAAAAAACACCCCATAAGCTAATTTCTTTAAAGATTCAAAGCTTTTAGATTTTGATTGGTGGACCGTCCAGAACCATGAAGATAAGGACAAGAATCTCCCAAGTCAGGGGTGACTCAAGTCAAATTTCCTGTTTGGCCATCCCCTAAGTAAATGTATTTTATAAATAACTAAGCTTTTTTAATATAAAATTATAGTATGATTCACTGTTTTTTTCTAGTTCATGGTAGCCTGTATGTTTATATGTTGACAATACATTATATAAATCCAAATTTGAAAACTTTTTTGTCCGCCTCTAAATTCCAATTCTAAAACACGTGAAAAGTAGTATGACCGATGTCTCATTATTTATCCTCAAATCTTTCAAAGTATAAACAAAAGAGGGCAGCCACTTGGACTGTTGTAATTGAGATATAACCAGGATTCATTGTGCCGGGGCCTAGACTTTTAAGTCTAATTTAAGAACCGACGAGCCTTGAAATTTTGGACACATATCATTTTCCTACTTTCAGACCCACTACCTGCGATCTCTTTTTAGCATATGATTTTAACCGAATGATTAATTATTTGTTTAAAAAAACAAAACTGAAAATAATTAAAAATGATAAATTACACTAACATGTAGATATGATCAAATAAATAAAATATTTGATATTTAAATAAATTGAATGAGAGTGATGGCCTAAAAACAAAAAAGACAGAGAGAAATTGAATGAGAAGAAGACCCTATATCCATGACTTGGATCATTGGATATGAAGAAAGCGTGTCAAACTTTTGGTCATAATATATGTATTATAAAATTGTACGAGACATCAATTTATATCGGTATAAATTTATATTTTTTATAATTAATTCAATTGTTGTATTTCATATTCCATTTATATGGATTATGCATGTTAAATTTGGAGTAAATTAAAAAATTTTAACCATGTAAAAAAGTTTTAACTGTTACAGATAACATATATTTTAAATCAACACGATAGAAATATCAAAATCGATTCAAAATTTTATATGCATGACAAGTATAATTATAAATTAAATATTTAAAATGGAACAGGTGGGGGATATTCGCTGTCAGTCTCAAATTGCACGATTGCAAGAGTTTCATGGTTATAAATATTGTATTATACTATTTATAATTAACAGTATGCTATGATAAATGAATCAAGGAATTAAATTAATGAAATTAACCAAAAATCTAGATTTCGATATTTATTTTCACGTGAAGAGCCTTTAATGACTTTGAATTCTCTACTTTATTTTCATTATCACTTTTCTTTTTTTCTTCTTTAGAAAAAATCCCCATAACTTCTAGCAATAGTTTCAATCAACATCACATTCCCTTCTCTTTTCTAATTTCATAATGGTCCTTCCCAAAATCTAATAAAACTTATTAGAACCTTTTCTAGTTTTTGTGGTATCCTTTACAAATTACTTAAGGTTTTATCCTTTGTAGGTACAAGAAAAGATGTAAACAATAAATGCCTCTCAGAGGTGTGTGTTTACAAGTGTTTAACTCTCAATGAATTGAAATGAGAATTATAAAAAAGATCTAACAATAAGCACATAAGAGATATATACAAGAGAAAATGAAAGAATAAAGAACTTGATGCTTTTTTCTTGATTTATATGATTGGATGTTCTTCTCTTGTGTCTTCCAAGTGTTCTTGACTTGAATATATACCCTCTATCTAATTTTTGGAGGTTTGGAGCCGTTAGAAGGAGTTTCTAGCAGTTGAGAGCATTTATTTCAAGCATTTAATGCAGCCTGCAGTAATGTGTCTCGATACAGAAAGAACAAAATATGACCATTGGAGCTAGAGATCTCAAGACACAAATGACTTGTCTCTAGACAATTTGCTCTATGCCTCGAGACAATTCACCGTATGTCTCAAGACAAGGCTCCACTAAAGCAAACATTTCTTTTAATGTTGGCTAGTCTCGAGACAAACTTGAGACAAGGTTCCTTTGAAGCAATTTTAGCTTTGATTTTGGCCTGTCTCGAGCCAAGATTGAGACCTTAAAAAAATAGCTTAGAAACATTTCAAAGGACTTAGAGGTTCTCAAAAAAGTTTGTAGAAAGCTTAAGTCAATTAGAAAATTTATTTTTGAGTTTGTAACACTTGAAAATATATTTGGATAAAATAAAAATAATTCATGTAAATTTGATTAAGGAATTTTATAATAAAGTTTGTTATATCAAAAAAATTGAAAATCAAAGTTAACATATTTTTATTTCTTGGAAAATACACACTTGTGGTTTTCAACAAACTATATACAATGTGTACTTTTCAAGTAGGATTTTACACTATTCAAGCGTGTACTTTTTGAGGAATATACTTGTAAAACAAGTGTGTACTTGTTGGGTTTTCAATACTTTGTTACTTTAAGTATTTCTTGGAGAGAATGTACTTGTAAGTGAAATTATTTGGGTGAGAATGAGTGCAAACAATTGGGCAACATTGAGGCTGTAATTATTTGCGTAAGTGTTTGGTTTATTGGAATTAAATAAACTATTGTACTAAAAAATTATTTAATGGATTCATTTTTTGAGTAAGGCTTAGTACAGGTAAGATTGTTTAATTTCGAATTGCATTGACATTAGTTCTAGTCTTTTGCTATTCTTTTACTCCCTTTTAACTTGCAATACAACTTTACATGTTACAATATTTGTTTCAGTGGCAACTTCAACAAAAGCAAACCAAAGTGATTTTTTAATTGGTATCAGAGCTTGACTTCAAACATGCTTTAAAAGGATTCTGAGTATGATTTGCAGTAATGAATGCCATGAAGAAAGGTAGTTCTATCTCATTTCCTCCTTTGTTGACTAAAGCAATAGATTCATGCAATGACTGTCGTGTTCGTTTTGAAAGCTTAGAAGAAGCTTACAAGTCTTTTATGGATAATTGGAATCTTCTATTTCAATCGAATCAATCTTGTGGAGGCAATCAAAGAAAAAAAATGATGTCAACGTTGATCTTGAAAGGCTAACCTGATGCTTGACGAGACTATCAAGGAAAATGATGAGATTATTACTAAAAAGGATGTAACTTTGGAAGCAAATAAACAAGAATTAAATGATGAGAGTCATTCTCAAGAAATATGAAAGCCAATGTGAGAAATTGATGAGATCTTATCTATTGGAATATTCAAACTTGACCAGAGTGAATTTGGTTATACCTTTATGATAGGAAAAAGTAGAATAAATAACTTGCTTGTTACCATGGTGGAAAGGTTAGACATATTAGACCTTATTGTTATACATTTCATTGAATAGTTCCTAAACAATACTGGAATTCTCTTTCAAGATGCAATATGTCTTACCATTGCACCTACTTGTTGGTTGACGTAAACATCTTCATATACCTACAGTATCTCCTTAATTTTTTTTTCGTGGTTAATAGTGTCATCACTAAAAATCATGTTATCATCACTAAATGACAATTGAGTAATATGAGGGCCATTTTGACTTACCTTCTGCCTTCTAATTTGACCCATACTCTACACATTTTTTAGAAGTGGAGAAAATCCATTGCTTCATAAGAGAAACAAATACGAGCTTGAAGATTCACTCTGGCAGAGGCCTTGTATATCTACTAATTTTCTCATTTTTTAAGTTATTTTCACTAATTTAAATATATATATTTTATTTTTATATCATAATTACTTATAAATTAAATAAAAATAGAATTCGATTCGGTTTTGAATAACTGCAATTTTATAACTTGCATTCCATAAACCGTTCAGGGGCGAAAGGAGGGGGCTGGTAGGATCCTTGGCCCTTTAAAATTAGAAAACTTTGTTTTAGACCCCTAAAATTTATAAATTTATAAGTTAATACATGGTAAAATTATAATTTCTCCCTCCAAAATATAATATAATTTCGATTTAGTCATTCAAAAAACTATAAAAATACAAACCCATACAATGATAAAATTATATTTTAACTTCCATAAAACTATATAACATAATTGCCCCCAATAAGAATTTCTAGCTTCACTTCTACTATTATGTTAAACATTAAATCAATATTCAAATATATATAAAATAAAAACCAAACAAAGACTTTACAAATTGTAAAGGTAAAAACATTCAATAATGGATTGACTGTTGTACAGGAGATGAGATTGGTCAATTGGTCTTTGCAACCTTTCTTTCTTAATTTGGTCAAAACAAATTAAATGGAGTGGGACATCAAAATTCCCAATCCATATAACTTAGTCATACCTATTCACATTTCCTCATCTAATTAATTGGATTTGGACATAATCCAAACCCCATCTTACTACTTCTAAATGTGCATGAACTAACAATGCTTTCAGGTTCAATGAATTTAATCCAACACCAACTATCAGTAAATTTAAAATGTTTAAAATATTTTATTAATTTTTTATACAATATTTAGAATTTTTTATAATTCCTCCTTTAACATTTAAATAATAAGATAAATGTGTTTTGACACATTTTCATCCTCCTATATTAGTAATAATATAGATGCCAACCAAACTAAAATTCAATCAACAAATATATTATTAAATAATATATATTTATAAATAAAAATTAAATAAAGAACACATATATAATTCCATTAACCCTAACTTCATTATTAGTGTATGGGATAATTTTTCAAATATAGAATTTACACTTTTTTTTCCAAATATATGTTGATAATGGAAATAAAATGATCGCAAAACAAGAATACATAGAAATTACGTGAAAATTTTTCGGGAAAAAACTAATGTTGAAAAACGAATGATATAAGAGGAGTTTTGACTACATCTATTTAAAGGTTGAAAAACCTTATTCTAATCAATGTCAAATAGAAGAAATGTAGTTGTATAAAAATTCTACTTGTGCGGCATAGTCCCATTATTTTACCACTATATTTTTATTTCTTTAACAAGTGATAGATTCGAGTCACACAACTCTAACAAAAATTTAATATTCAAATCTTTTCACATTTATGGGAAACTTAAATGTTTCCTTTTTATTAAGTTTGATTTTAGAAATTTGACATTAATTTGTTTCTAGATATTTGGTCAAAACAGAAAAAAATTAACGGCTCTTAATTTTATAATCCTTTTTATTCTGTGGGTTTTATTTTTTTTATTCAACTCTAGAAATAAATAAATAATCAAAATAAAAAATAGTTTCAATAAAAAACTTGAAATTAAATTATTTTCACTCGATAGACCATGAACGTATTTATCACACCGTTAAAAATGTGTATTTGTGGCGATTGATGGATGAATGCATAGTTGGGAATGAAATTTCTTATATTATAAGGTCTTAAAATTAAGATTTTGTCCAATGATTAAGACATATTAATTTAGATTAATCTAATAAAATAACTTTAAGAAGAACATATTTGTCTTTCAATTATGGCTGTCGGCTGTCCTTTGTGGACTAAAAACTTAACAAACAGCAAAGTCTTTCAGTGCTATGTCATGTAATTAGATTTTGTAATGTCAATCAATTAGTCAACTTGACTACTTATTTATTCAAATGTACTGTCCATGAGAATTCTTGATTACCACGGTTAACAAACTTTATTTATCCATTACAAAAAAGAGCCATTTGATAAAATCATGAGAATTTTATTAAGTTGAAACTTACTATATATGTCATGAGAATTTAATGTTTTAAACTTGAATTATTAAATTATTTTAATTTTTTATATAATTATTTTGATAATCGAAATATATCTGAATTTAAATGTATATAAATTTAAATAAAATAAATCTAAATAAGAATGGAGAATGTTTACATGGGACAGGCCCCAACCTTTATTATTAAGCTAAGTTCTTGGTGGCTTCAAGAAATTTTTTTTCCAAGAAAAGGAGCCTCGTTAAAACTTAAGTCTAAATAGTGGAAGGTGGAAAAGAATATATATTACTCTTTGATCTATCACAATTTGATGTGGTAAATTGGGTTTTCTTAGTGTTAAGTAGCTTTTTTAAAGTAAAATAGCGTTTTTTGTATTGTTTTTCGTTTTTTTTAGATTTTAAGTTAATAAGTGAAAATGTCTCATTTTTTGCCCATGTTGTGACCCAATTTTGTCAATAGTGCCATTAGGAGGCCTAACATGTGATTGAATGGTGTAAGGATGTGTTGGAGGTCGAAAACGAGCGAGAACGGCACCAAAGGCAAGGGTGGAATCATGATACCTCCGACAAGATGGAAGATTGGAGAAACTCTTCAGTGGTATCGCGATATCCACCCTTCAAAGAAGACCCTAAAGCTCGAAATTGCTCGAGGTATCGCGATATCCACTTCTAGGTATCGCGACATCACCTTCGTCAAAGGGACAAACTTGGACAAAAATGGTAGTCTTTGCCCACTCAGTCCACCAATCACCCAAGACCTGTGTTGGGGCATTTTTGGCAACAAAAAATCATCAAAAGGCAACCTAAAATAGCCAAAATTGGCTGAGGAGGAGAGAGACGACCATTAGCTTAGTTTTAGGTTTAGTTTTTATTTTCTCTTCTTCTTCCTTAGTTTAAAGTTTATTTTTCTGCAGTTACTTCTTGTTCTTGATATTCTTAGTGTTAGTTAAGTTAGTTATCATTGTAGCTTAGGTCTATTTACACTTTTAGTCTATGTACTTTGGATGCAATACTTTGTTATCTTTAGTTTAATGTATTTCAGTTTCTTTCATTTTAAATCTGTTAAAGTTTGTTCCTTTTATGTTGGTTGCTTTAGATTTTCTTGTTGAATGCTTTTAATTTCATGTTATTTAAGTTTTCTAGTATAAAAATCTAAACTTTTATATTTTTCTCAAGTTTTACTTTAATGATTGTTGTGAGTTTCATTTCCATGTTCATTGTCTTTATTTTCAACATGAGTAGCTAAACCTAAAAAGGGGGTTTGGTTGATGGAGATATGGATAAGTTGATTTTTGGACCAAAGACTAAATCGTAACAAATTGGACTAAATTGAATAGAACTAAAACTTTGGAAGAGAATCCCCTGAAAAAATATCTAGGCAAGTGAGACCAAAGGTAATCTGTTGCGCACATGTTCATTAGTCCTGGGTTAACCAGTGAGATCAGAAGATAAATCGAAACTAATTCGTCTAAGTTGGTAAAATTGAGATCGGAAGATAAAATGGAGCCAATTTGTAGTTTAAGCGGTTTATGTCCCTTGTCCGAGAATCAGTGAACCACATCAAAATCAACCAACCATCGCTAGTCATTTATTAGTTAAATTCCTAGTTTTATATTCTTTTCAATTTAGTCCCTAGGTTAGAATATTTAATTTTCTTGCAAATTCTTCTTGTTATGTTTTTTCGTATTATAAGATCATATTAGTAGCTGTTTAGACTTTATCATATATGCTATCTATTGCTTAATCGCCATCTCCTTTGGGTTCGATCCTTGGAATACTCCAGTGTTCCATTGTAACACTACTAATATAATAACTGACCTATACACTTGTAATAAAGGTACACTTTCAAATTGTTTTATAAAATCGTTTGTTTTACGCGCACGTGCAAATGCAGTCACTCTTAATAATCAAAAAGCGATCCACAAGTAAAGGTTCAATAATACAGTTGGGCTTATCATTCAACCAATAAACAATCGCAGAACTATGAAAAATACTAGAAACATTAGAACATACAAATTTAAATAAAACGAGAGTAATCTGACTCCTAATATGAAACACATGTTGGAGATGGATGGTGGTAAAGAATGGGTTAAAATGTTTAATCTTACTCACCAAAGAACTTAGGTTGCAATGAACACATCTATTACTCATCTAATGGAACCAATCGATTGCAAAAATAAATAAATAAATCACTTTGACCTCTAAGTTTACTAATGCTAAAGAAGCTTAAACCATATTTGAGATTGCTTTTGAAGGAACCAATCCTGTCAAGCAATCCAACTTCAGATGTTGACAACAAAACTTGAAAATCTAAGGATGCAAGAAGGCAAAATCTTGTCTAAATTATATTCAAAATTGTGTGACATCACAAATTCAAATTTTACTTTTGGTGAAGACTATTCTAATTCCTTGTTGGTTAGAAAAGTGCTTAGGTCTCTACTCAAATGATTTGTGATCAAAGTGACAACTATAGAGGAGGTAAAAGACATTAATACAAATAAGGATTAATGAACTCATTGGTTCATTGCAAGGGAAAAGAAGAGAACATAACATTGCAAGTTGAAACTCTAATTACAATTAAGGATGAAACAACCATTGAGGATTTGCAAGAGCAGTTAACCCTTCTCACCCCAAAAATTCAAAAGGGTAGTTAAGAAGTTAACTTGGAACAACAAGAATTTGTATGGGAATCAGGACGCCAATAGAGGAAAATGTGAGGTAATAGTAAAAAAAAAGATGCACTCGAGGAGAAAAAAGAAGGGACAATGTCACAGGTGCCAAGGTCTTAGTTTTATCCAAGCTAAATGTGTCAATACATTTAAGAAGAAGAAGAAGAATTCTCTCTCTATTACTTGGAGTGAAAATGACTCCTTTAGTGGACCAGATGATGACAAGAAACACTTCAACAATTATGTGGCCTCTACATCTCAAGTTGTATCAATAATTGCAATTAGCTCAAACAACTTGTGTGATAGTGATGCTGAGTCAACTAGTGATTTCATAGACATCTATAAAACTATGCTAGAAAAATAAGATCAGGTGTGCAAGAATAATGAAAGATTGACTGATGACAATTCCATGCTAAAACAAAAGAACCAAAAACTTACTATGCAGATCTAAGAGAAACATTCTATTTTAAATGTAAAGGTAACCAAACTAGAAGCAACTTTAATAGATTTAGCTACAGTACAATCAATTATGAAGAAATTAGGATCTAACGATGGCAAGTTAGAAAAGATCCTTGTAGATGGAAAGAGAAAACCTAGAGATGTGGACTAGGTTATGTGGCAAAAAATAAAATTGTGTAGCCTACTGTGTTTTTCAAGCCCAAGAGAGTTCTTAGTCAATTGAGAGTTCCAATAAGCACGAGACTATTTATATTGAAATTATTTAAAGCACAATCATATAATTATGTGCCACTACCATGGTACCCCAAACCATATCAGATCAAGGTGTTATAGGCTACTAGTGAATTTGAGAAGAAAGCATCTAGTTGCATCTCCAATTGCAACTGGCAAAAGGTAGAAACACAAGTTTATCTGGAAAAGAAAATATTAAAATGGTCTCATAATTACACATCAGTTATTGAATGCTACCACTAATCATGTCTAGCATTTTGATAGGGGGTGTTCCAAACATATGACTAGAAACAGTAGCTATCTCAAAGGCTTCCAAGAAATGATGAAGGTAGGGTCACCTTTGGTGATGGTAAAAAGGGAAAAATTCTTGGAAATGTGGTTTTCAATGTTGATGGAATGCCTCAACTTTAGAATATGTACATTGTTGAAGGATTGAAAGCCAACCTGATTACCATTAGCTAGCTTTGTGATCAAGATATGTTGGTGAACTTTACAAAGGAAATGTGCAAAGTGATTAGAAAATCTAATGAGCTAGTAATGGAAGGTGAAAAGGAGTTTGATGATTGTTACAAACTTATTGAGCCATTAACATGTAATTGAGCTAGCTTTTAATGACCTAATTCTCTTTAGTGTTAGAAAATTCGGTTTTGGGACCAAATTTCTTTAACTGAGCCAATCTAAGAAAATTTGTTTGCAAGATTTTTTAAGCAAGAGAATGGATAGAAAGAAGGATTATTAAGTAATTATGTTTATAAGTTAGTAATAAATGTCAAATGATTAAATTGTAAGGTGATTAAATTAAAGATAATTAAATAGGAGATTTAAATAAGTCCTTAAATGTGATTAACCCAAGACCTTAAGTGTAAATTTTAACTTGGAAATATCATCGAGTACAAGGCTAGATTAGTGAATCAAGGCTACACTCAAGTGGAAGGCATTGAATTTGATGAGACATTAGCACTTGTGGTATGATTAGAGGTAGTCCATTTGCTATTAGTAGTTGCAACTTATCTTGACATCAACTTGTTCCAAATGAATGTGAAAAATGTGTTCTTGAATGGTTTCATAAATGAATAGATGTATGTGGAGTAGTCCAAAGGATTTGAAAACCCAAAACATCCTAACTATGTTTATAAACTCACTAAGGCATTATATGGCCTGAAGTAGGCCCCAATGGCATTGTATGATAGACTCGCAAAGTTTTTACTCAAACAATAAATGAGAGGAAATGTGGAAAAAACCTTTTTCATAAAGAAACAGAAGGATGCTATTACAATAGCTCAGATATATGTAGATGATATTATATTTGGCTTAACATCCCAGCAAGCCAAAGAAGGTTTTATGAAGATAGTGTAGTATGAGTTCAAAATGAGCATGCTTGAAGATAATTCAATATATAATGGGACATTGAACCTTGGTATTTGGGTTTATAAGGATACCAACATAAGTGTGGTTAGTTCCAGTGATGCTAATTGGGCAAGAATGTAGATGACAAGAAAAACACATTTAGAGAGTGTTTTTATTTTGGAACAAATTTGGTTTCTTAGTAAAGAAAGAAGTAATCTTTGATCTCATTATCAATAGCTGAAGCTGAGTATATATCTATTGGAAGTTAGTATAGCTATTATGGATTAGACAAATGCTTGAAGATTTTGGAATTTCACTACTAGTTGTATTTATCTATTGTGACAAATCCAATGCTATAAACATTTTAAGGAACCATGTACTTCATTCAAAGAAGCACATTTAAAAAAAAAAGAATCACTTCATAAGTTAAATAGTAAAGAATGAAACCATTGAATAGATGTAATACCCATCACTTGACTCGATCGTCAGGTCTAAGTTATAGAGTGTCACATTTGTTGCCAGAGCTAATATAGTCAAATATGCAATAAATAGTCATTCACACAAGCAATTAAGTGTAAACCACATTCAATTTATGTTAAAATTTCATTTTTGGGTCTTCATTGAGCTTACAAAAGCTCTTTTGTCAACCTGAGTACGAAATATGACCAAATTACAAAGTTTTTAAAATTCAATGCTAAAGTCATGACATCATCACTTCCACATCGTGACATCACCAAAACAGTAAGTCACGTAACGATGTCATGCTATTCGACATTGTGATGTCACTCTCTGTCAACTAGCGTTGCAATGAGAGAGGTTGGTTGTCAGGATGTGGCCCCTGTTTTTGGCAAAAATGCACAATTTGGTACACTTATGCCAAAGTTTCTAACCATAACCATTCAACATGTTCAACTAATCACTACTTCTACTAGATTTAAAACTTGTCAAATCATGCCAAACAAGTTCAAACATTAAATCCAACCTCTTAACAAGGCATTCAGCACTTAATCATCAATTAAATTCAAACAACCCTAATGATACTAAGATATAACAATTAGCCATTCAAATACCAACCCTTACCTATGCCATACCATCTTGAAACATGCCATTTCATTTCAATTACATGTATTTATGTACATTGTACACATTAATGGCTTTTAGGCTTTAAACATGAACCAAATCAACCATACACCAACACATATTTCAAGCATGACAATCAAACATACCATTTTCAATTAAGCATAAATTTAACCATTCTACTTACCCTATCCTACCAATTTAAACATACCAAATTTAAATAGGTTTATAATTCAACTTCCCAAAAGCATCAAACATTCAAATCATCATATGCCATATTCACTATCATTTTCTACTCATCAAGACTTTTATACATTAAGGACTAAACCAAGACACTTATATACATGCCACAAACCTAGACTCAAAATGATCATATAACTACCGATTCGGTGATAGTGTGAACTTTGAGATGATCTAGCTTGACGAGTTCCGCAAGGTGACAATCTACAAGGTAAAGGGAAAACAAACAAGGTAGGCATATAGAATGCTTAGTAAGTTCATAGGTATTAAACAAAACTTATTCTTACTAACATTTCTAAGTTATTTAACTTGGCACAACATTTGGCTAGACATGACAATCAAAAACACCAATATTGTGAGCATATGCTTACAATCAAAATCATATAATAACACAAACATTTATTATTCCAATTCATATCCCTTTAGGTAACTAATCTCAAGTACATATTCAATCAAGGAATTATACCATCACAAGCATATTAAAGGCATCCCCTCAATCAATTTTTCATGTTCAATTCATTATATAGCTTGCCATTTGTATATTGAGTTTATTTCATCCCATTTCAATCTCTCAATTTCATATAGAACATTTTTCTCGATGAACCCTAGTAAACGAACTCGAATACATAGGTATCTACACCACACTAGTTGCTCATCCGAGCTGAATATATATATTTTTAGGTTACCCGTCTGAGCTAAACCTTTATAATGACACATCAGGTTACTCGTCTGAGCTAAACCTATGTAACAAATATTTGAGAATCCACAACAAATGTTGTACCTCAATAACATCTATAATCAATCTCGTACAAGCATGCACAACACCCTATTGGCATGCAAATCGTATCTTAACATTTACCAAGTTCATACAAGCATCTTTTACACATATAAACATCACATTTCAATTTAGTCCAATTCTAGCTTGATCTTACCAAATCATAACCACACACACGCGCACACACACACACATACAATTCAAATACGTAAAAACCTAAGTTAATAAATACCATATGAATTTACCTTATCAAAATGTCAACAAGTTGATTCTTTAGGGATTAATCGACAATTTTAGCTTCTGCTTTGGTCCAATTCTTGATCTAAACAATTATTTTATAGAATCTATCAATACCAAATAGTTTCATATTATGGCATAATATGAATGAACCTATATAATTTCATTTTTTATACCCCTAAAGTTTTACATTTTATTCAATTTAGTCCCTGAATTCGAAATAGTCATAACTTTCAATTTTTAGCCTCAATTTAAAATCTAACTTCAAAAAAATTCATTAGGGACCCTCTACTTTCTATTTATACCAAAATTTACAAAAAATTACCTTTTATTCACTTTAGTCCCTATGTACAGAACTAACAATTAAATGTTATAATTTAGTCATTTTCATAATCTATGCTTAAAATCTATCAATTTCATACCAAATTCTTCAAGAAATAAACAATGGAAACGTTTAAAAACTTTAAAATTTTAATAAATTGGTACATGGGCTAGCTAAATCAAGCTCCAATGACCTCAAAAACATAAAAATTGCAAGAAAATGACTTGAATTTGCTTACCAGTTGAAGGACCAATGTCAAAAGCTTCAAAGGGTTTTCTTTCTTTCAATTTTTTGCAAGAAGAAGAAGACGAATGAAAAAGATGATATATTTTCATTATTTTAACTTATATAGTAGGATTAGTAATTAATTAATTTGGTTTAATTAACTAAAGCATAATTAATTAACATAAGCAAACCATTAAACATTTTTAGTGGAAATATCATCACCATCCATTAACCCTTATTAAAAAATGGTTTAATTACCATTTTGTATCTTTGTCTAATTGCAATTTAAATCCCTAAATCTTTGGCCAATTTAAAACCTATAGCAATAAGACTTTTACAATTTAGTCTTTGCACCTTAATTAAGTAATTAATTGACAACATTGATGGACTAAACATTAATATACTTTTGTAACAACTCCATAAATATTCATATTTAATATTTACAGACCCGGTTTACAAAAACAAGATTCTAAAACTGTCTTTTTCGGTACCATTGAAAATCGTGTTGTTACAATAAAAGCATGTTTCTACTGAGAATCAACTAGCAAACTTGTTAACTAAGAGACTTGAAGTTTCTAAGTTTGAGAACTTGAAAAATGATAATAGGGTGTGTAGAGTTTAACTCGGTACCCAAGTAGCAACACCAAAACTTCAATCCTAAGTATTTTTTTGTGTTATATCTTTTTTGATAAATTTTTGGTTCCTTATTTTTATTTTGAAAGGTTATTTTTGCACCAAAAATTCTCTTTCCTTATTTTAAATGGAAAAACTTCAACGAATTTTTTTTTTGTATTTAAGATGTGAGAATGAGTTTTAATTTTTAATGAACCCTTTAAACCAACTTATTAACCATAAAGAAAGAAAATTCTCTGTGATTCTTACCTTTTAGCTTCAAAATTTAAGAAATCTTCATCAAGGTCTCTTTTTTTCGAACATCTGGTTAGAAGAACCAAAGAAAGTGGTGAAAGACCTTCTACTAGTATGCCTCAAGTAGAAACTCGAGCAACTAGTAAAATAACTATAGCCAACTATATTGCCAATTGCAATTCAGTAAGGCAGTGCATAAGAAAGTAATATTTATACTCGACAAGAGCATTCTGTTGATGATATTATCGAAGTTTCTTTTTTTTCTACCTCTAAAAATGCAATTGCTATTGAGACTATTGGGAATTTTGAAGGAATCAAGGAAGTATCCTATGAGAAAATGATAAAATAGTGGAAAAAATTAACCATTTGTTAGTTGAAACTCCCTATCTTGATCAAGATACCCAGCTTGAGCAACTGATTAATACTATCACCCAACAAAAAACTTCTAAAGGTCTTTCTAAATTTGATCATAATGCCCAAAAATTTGTTGAAAAAGTTTTTGCCACAAACGACCAAGGAAAACCAATTAGGTAATGATGATGAACCTAAAGAGCTTGAGGTAGTTTCTACCTCAATTGCAACTGGCTTTGCATTTCAAAGAAGAACCAAAGCATTTGTTACAAAAGAGATCAAATCAAAACATGCTAAAAAGGAAAAAATTTGGTAAAGGGTAAGAACCTTTTCCCAAGTTCTAAAGAAGAAAAGAGTTGAAAGAAAGAGGAAAACTCCTACCATAGTTGATGTTGATGATGACTCTGATGATGGAGAAAATGTGCAATTTGCTAAATTGGTACTACGTGTTGCAAAGCATCATTCAAAAAAGCCAAGTGCTCCTTCCTAAGCTAATAAAAGAAATAATAAGATGAAAGTTGTTAGAATACTTGAAATCTCAAAGGAAGCTATTGAAGTTGTTAGGCCTGAGCTTAAGCAAAGGAAGCCAAGATTTCTTAATCTAGCATGTGTTAAAAGGATAAAGATCATGGCTGAGAAAGGTATTATAAATTAGGGGAATATCCATAAAAGTGGGTTCTATGAGAATGGCATAGAAAGCTTATAGAACATCTTGATGAAGAGTTGTCTTATATTGACATGTAACTTCAACATTTAAAGAAAGCGAAATGAAGCTCTTGAGCAGGCTAAATACATGTGTTCTCTGATATAATACTAATTTTCTTGCTCATAATCTTTTAAGCCTTTGCATCTTTTTATGCAACAAAGAGGGAGAATGAGTCGAGTTAGAGAGTTAAGGGGAGTATTATGGACTTTGAGTTTGATTTGGGTGTTGTTGATGATGATATTCTTACCAGTTTTGGATCTTATTCTTTTGGTTTGGTCGAGCTTGTACTTAAGTTGCTCTTGACTTTTGCTATGATTCTATATTTTTTATTGTCGCGTCCCGAAAATCGGGTTAAAAGAATTGAATTGTGAAATTATGTTAAGTATGTTAAATTGGTTTGATGGATAGGTGATGTGTTGTGTGTGTAAGGTTTTGGGTTCGAATCATTTCTTTTAATTTTTGCTATTTTTTCCTAAATCCCTACCTTTGAACACTTCATTTATATATTATTTTTGCTCAATTAATATTAAAATGAGCTTGTTGGTTCAATGGTAAGGTGTCAGCTTACCCTTTGGTCTTGTGTTTGAATCCTTACATATGTGAAGTGAAAAATTATTTTTGTTTTGAACTCCTCCCCAATCTACTCACCCACTCAATTGTCCAATACCATTTGTTTTCTCTCTTTTCTTTCCCCAAAAATTTTTTTTTCTATTTTTTTCTCTTTATTTCTCACGTTATTTGCAATCAAGAAGTTTTCTTTGATTTCTTTCTTCAATTTTCCTTTGGTTACAAAAAATAATTTGGTGTCGATTTTTGCCTTGCTTTGTCTTGAAACTTTCATAATTGACTAGGTTCTCCTTGTTCTTCGTGGTTACTTCTGTTTCGGGATGCTTTTCTCAATCTGCGTAATGAGTCGTAGGAGGAATTATTAAGTTGAATGACGTGTTACCAGCAATATAGATTTTTCGGGGGACTGTTGTGATCATTTGGGTTTTGGACATCTCGTGGTTGGAGTTGCATTGAAAAACGACCAGGCAATCTTCTGAGTTAGAACCGGACGACGTGCAAGAGCTCAGATTAAAAACTCTTGGTTTGTTTCTCCTACCTTAACCAGTGGTCGAGGATTCGATCCTTGGCCTAAGTATGGAGTAGCTTTAAAACTTATGGCCAGCATCTACTCCCTTAATTGGCCTACAGAATGCGGAGAATTAGTTACTGAGCTCGCCCCAGTAGATACATTAAGAAATCAAAAAAAGATGGTTTGTTTCTTATTCATATATGAGATTGAAAGCACTTAACTTGCTCATTGTAAGGAAATCATTTTAGTACAAAATTGTTGCAAATAAAATGTTTTTTTCTTTTTCAGTTTGCAACTATGCCTTCAATGAGGAGTCTTAATAGGGATAGTGATGTATTTAACATATAAGAATTGAGGTTACAATTTGTTAAATAAGTTGAAATTAAATCGCTATCTTATACTGCAAATTAGTGGTACATTACTCTCTGAATAAGATCCTCACAAATGTAAGAAGTTTCCAAACTACGTAATCAACTTTTCTGCTCATTTTATATTTTTACTTTGTTAATTAATAAGATCAATTGCAAGTTAACGTAGAACTAGAAAGAAGCTTTCAACCTCTAAACACCATGTTCATCTCCAACCACTCGACATGAGAATCACTCCCTCCACCTACTATCAACAAAAGTATATTCACTTTTAACTGAAATTACAAATGAAATGGCGAATAGAAAGAGACCTAATTGGGTGACTTTTTGTTCAAGTGATTTTTGTCGTCTTGCTAAAATGTGAAAGGAATAATTACCTAGGATAAAGTCCAAATTGGTTGATATATAAGCAATAAGCAATACCCAAACCTACATTCTAGATTTGACAGAAAGGGTCAATTAGAAAATTAGTTTTCAAACACACGCGACTATTATTTTTGGATTTATCCTCAACCATGCTTAATTACCAACTTTGGTCCTAAATCCTAATCAATTAAATTTGCTCTCCTTTTCAATTTCATCCTCTAAAGCATACCATATGATATGATTGCAACTTCAGCTTTTGGATAAGTCTATTGAGAATTTGATTCATGCAATTTTTTTATACATGATGGAATTGAATGAGTCTTCAGTGTATATATGAACTCAGCTCTTTACATCATCACAACATAAATGATAGGTACAATACCATTATTTTAATTTTTTTATTTGTGCTTTTTTTTTCTCTTTGCTAAATCACCTAAAACATTAATGAATTAAGGCAGAGATAAAATGAACGTATAATAAATTATTAATATTATACTATCATGTGGAATTCATGTGCAAAGTCAATTGCCAAGGAGATCTATTTCCTTACTTTATTAATTAATATATCCCAACAACCTTAACAACTAAAAATTTAATAAGTAATTTTAAGAGGATTAAGAACCTACCTGTAGCCTCTAATGTCACCTTTGAAAGTAAGTAATCTAAGTCTAATTTTTTGTTCGATGACTTTTAAATTCAAACTCAATCCAGATTCATGGGGAAAAAATCTCATGTTACTTCTTCCGATTACTTTTTGGTATGCAAATGGAATATTGATTTAGTGAAATTCAAATCTTAGAAATTTCAAATTTTTACTTTTTTTTAAAAAAATCCAAATTTATTTTTTTTAAAAGGATCATATATATACAACAAAAAATTGTTTTGAATGTGAATAGAAAATTCCACCCTTTCTCTCTCACATATGAATGTACAAATGAATTTATGAGCCTCGAATGGGCGGAGCTAGGTTCGCTAGGTCTTTCAATCTTTACATAGTCATTTTCGAAATGTGCTAGTACTGTTAATCGGGAGGATATTACGGTGTTTGGTTTTCGCATCAAGGAGGCGAGGAAATTGATTGAGTTGTTTACTAAAGCTGAGGTCAATTGGGTGGATCGTAAAATTGGTTACTTTTGAACTGTTGTATTTTGTCTTTTGACATGAATTATTGTCGTGATATCCGTAACTTTGTAATTTTCGATTCTTGTTAATTTTGAGGTAATAGCCTTCGAGCCCGTTTCTTTTTCTTTTTTTTAAAAAATGAATGTGCAAATGAATTTAAAACCTAAATCCCAAAAACAACTAAAAAAACATTACCATAATTATACATAAAATATATATGGTAGTCTACTTGTAGGAATTTTCCATTTTTGTTTCTAAGACTTGACAAGAAAGCAAAACCCCATCTATTCCATTCAACTTCATTAATATTATTGATATAAATATTGCATGTACAAAAACACAAAAAATAGAGTAATAGACAAAGACAGATTTATGTTTTAATCTAAAGACAAATTGGTCAACAATGAACTTCTGTAATGAAAAACATAAACCAAACAGCACCCAAGGTTTCATTACTTTTATGGTGTGCTTCGTCAAAACCTATAATTTGTTCACCTTTTCAAACCTAACCGACAATGAATTACTCCATTTCATCTATTTTCTTTTGTTTATTTATATAAATAGTTTAGAAAATATTCCTAATTAATTTTTTTTAAAAAAATAGATTTAGTCTATCTTCACTTAATTTCAACATTCTTAGTCCCTAATTTTAAAATTTTAAATTTTCAATCTTAATGTAGAAACGACTAAATAAAATATATACCCGCTACATAATACATGATATTATATGCATAAGATTTTGAAATTTACAGAACTTAATAAACTTGGTTAGTACTGAAATTTCAAAATCCCTTAAAATATTAATTTAAAGTACGAAAACTAAATTCAAAACTATATGCACAATACAGGGGCTAATAGCACAATTTAATCTATTTTATGTATATAAGCACATTGTCCCTATTACTACTCACTTCTATATAAATAAACAAAGAGTTATTAGTTAATACTCTTACCCCTTTTTACAAAAAAGCACATGCCAACCTCCTCTGACCCTCCTTTATTGCTCTATTTCCACCCAGTTTCCCTTACCTCTTTCTTCTTTCTTTCTATATATATTCATCATTTGATTCTTCATCTTCTTCTTCATACTTGGTCAATTCCAGGAAAGTTTCAGCTTTTTTATGAATATATTAGATCTGGGTCTTTGCTTAAAGATTGAAAAAAAAGCTATGAATTCTTCTTCTTCTTCATGGGTTGATTCACTGGATCTTAATGCTTCTTCAACAAAGTCCCTTCAACTTGAAACTCCTGTAAGTCATCCTAATACCAGCAACAGCTTAATTGTATTTGGAAGGAAACTTTCAGTCAAAGAAGAGGTAAGTTACCTACTTATATATATATGTATATATTATGGAACCCTCCATGGGTATGATTTGATAATGGTTTTTCTTTTTATGTTTGCAGAGTGGTGCTTTAGTGGAGGAACTGAACCGCGTAAATGCAGAAAATAAGAAGCTAACTGAGATGTTAAAAGCAATGTGTGAGAGCTATAATGCATTGCAAAGCCAGTTAGTGGACTTGATGAACAAGAATACTGAGAAAGAACTTAGTCCTACAAAGAAAAGAAAATCAGAAACCAGCAACAACAACAATGGGAATATCATTGGGAATTCAGAGAGTAGTTCAACTGATGAAGAAGAATCATGTAAGAAACCTAGAGAAGAAATCATCAAAGCCAAAATTTCAAGAGCTTATGTCAGGACTGAACTATCTGATACCAGCCTTGTAAGATTTCTTTTCACATAAAATTAACCTCTATACATATATTTTAACTGTTAAAAATCGGATGTGGTATACTAATATAAGATACATTTGGTATGCCAAACTTCACTGTATGATTATTCTAAGTACAATAGCTCATCTTGGTTTTTTTTTTTTTCTTTCAGGTTGTAAAGGATGGATATCAATGGAGGAAATATGGGCAAAAAGTCACCAGGGATAATCCCTGTCCAAGAGCTTATTTCAAGTGTTCTTTTGCACCAAGTTGCCCTGTTAAAAAGAAGGTAAGCTAGCCAAACCCCAACCCAAATCCAATCCCTATCAAACTTGTAAAGTATTCTGTTTTTGACCCCAATTAATTTTATTGATGATTTCAGGTGCAAAGAAGTGTGGATGATCAATCAGTTCTAGTTGCAACATATGAAGGTGAACATAATCATCTTCCCCCTTCTCAAATCGAGGCAACATCGGGTTCGAGCCGCCTTGGTTCGGTCCCTGTTGGTTCGACTCCGGTTAAGTCATCCAGTCCAACCATTACTCTAGACCTCACCAATTCAATCAAGTCAAGTGATGAAGCTAGAAACTCAAAGCCAAAACTGGATTCACCAGAAGCTACGCAATATTTGGTGGAACATATGGCATCTTCTTTAACTAAAGACCCTAATTTCACTGCAGCACTGGCAGCTGCTATTTCAGGAAGAATGTTTTCAACAAATTCCAATTGAGATATATATATTAAAAGAGAGGGTTTTATTCTATGATTTTTATAAGCTTATATTATAATTAAATCTTTGCATTTAGAATGTTATAATTTGTAAATACAACCTTGCAAAAAATGAAAAAAAAAATGGGATTTGGATTCTGTACAACCATCATCAGCTTCTTGTATATATTTCTTTGATTTTCCGTTTCAAACATCAATCAATTTCTGATTAAATCTTTATATTAGAAATCAGATCTCATTTTGTTTTCTTCACTTAAAAAATAAATTAACTGGTCTTTTTTGTTAAAATTTTATCCATTTTATGGTAAAAAATTGGCGTGTTATATACCTTATTCTAACGTACAGAAACAAATTTTTAACTGTAAAAATAGATATAATTTTTAACAAAATGATCAACTTATTTTTTTATTTAAAGTATAAAATTAATTTTTTTTATTTTTAATAAATAAAGTAAAATACAATTAAACTCCAAATACAAAAAAACTTAAAATAAATTTAATAAAATATCAAAATATTTGAATTTAAACGAATAATTTAATCTATAAAAGTAGGATGTAACATTATTATAATTGGAATAGTCACAAGCGTGTGCGCCCCCACATGCACATCTTCAAATTCCGTACATATGGATATCGCACATGCAGTTGAGAAGTGGGACCAAAAATGCTTATCTTCTTACTCACCACAATACATGTTCTGTCCTGATCTTATGTTGTTTCTGGACAACTTCCAACAAATCCCTAACTTATCTGCCAATAATTTTCAAATGTCTCACTTCTGAGCTCCATACTTACTTCACGTTTTATATTTACCATTTGTTTTCTTGAGTTTTGCAGGGTGATTTGTGAATCAAGTTCACCCAACAATCCCTCGCGGCAAGCTAATTCTTGATAGAGGACGGGAGACAAAACGTTCACTTAAGAGACAATACTTAACATTGTTAAGAGATCGATAGGCTACCTAATGGATGATACTTTGAAGATTTCTTTCGAAGCTATCGAACTCGTCAACATATCTCAAATAGAAAAGGTTAAATTCTACTATTAAGCCTTATATTTTACAAAAATTGTCAATTTAGTCCCTATACTTTAATTTGATCAAATTTAAAATACTTTTTAAAATGGTCAATTTTAGTCCCTATACTTTTCAAATTCTGAAATTTTAGTCCTGTACTTTAATTACTAGTCATGTGCTATGCATACAATTGTAGAATTAATCCATATTCTCCATTTGGATTATTCTGAGTCTTGATACTTTTCGAATTTTGAAAATTTCAATCTTGAGACAAATGATAGTCATTAATCCATTAATTAGATTTTTAGTGACTAATATATGGAAATAACAAGCTAGCATGACATTACACATATGATAATATGTTTGTTGCATCAAATTTTGGAAATAACAAAGCTTATCAAATTTAACCATTATCCTTTAGTGAAGACTAAAATTTTATAATTTAAAAAGTACAAGAATGAAAATTGACTATATAAAGTATAGAGACTAAATCCACAATTTTCATAAAGTATGAAAACTAATTACAGAATTAAAAAAAAAGTTTATCTGCAGATGGATTAATTTTAAAAAATAATTTCACCTTTTGCATTTCCATGTCAGTCAAACCATATATTCTATAACACGTTCCATTTCCCTTTGTCCCACTTAATTTCAATAATGCCAAGTTTTTATAATATAAATTCCAATTTTGGAGGCCAAATTTTCATGTCCACCTCACCAAGTGTATGTATATATATATATAACATACAATGAATACTTGAAAGAAATATTTAGAATTTTCAATTGATTGAACCCTTTGGTCATATACGGTAATGGCATCTGTAAATGCAACATGTTTTTCTTTTAGACAAGTAAACAAGTTGTACACATATATATGAATCAATCCCATCATCGTACATCTTAATCAACAAAACCCTCTCAAAGTCTTAACTAAAACCGTGTATGGTATATTATTATTTACGAACATGGTATTGTTGTGTTGTCATAAACCTACCTAGTTTTTGTGGGTTTATATGTAGTTTCAACATTATTGTTCTATGTCTTCCCTTAGATTCTTCACCAGTAGTGAAGATGTTGTCATAAACCTACCTAGTTTTTGTGGGTTTATATGTAGTTTCAACATTGTTGTTCTTAGTCTTCTCTTAGATTCTTCACCAGTAGTGAAGAAACCTAGACCTAGTACTACATAGATGATGATGACGGTGATTAATGAATAGCGAGTCCAGTGTCACCTACGAGATCACTCAGCCCCACCACAGTTGGGAATCAATTTGGTTATTGAGTTGTGATTCATGAAGCTTGTACAACGAACTTCTATTTTTCTTCAAGTATTTAGGTTTAACACTTGTGTCTATCGTATGGATATGGAGATATGGTCTTTAAAGATATTTCAGATTGTGAATCATTTTTAATTTCATTCGTCTCTTGTTTGTAAATAGGGGTAAAACTATATATGAACTTTGATCAACTGTATAATGTTATACATGAACTCTGATTTTGTGTAATTTTATATATGAAATATTTATTTGATTTAATTTTCAGAAATCACTACTACAATTATCAATATAGAACTATTTTATGCTTACATATTGTATACATAAATTATTATATTTATCAAATGTAAAAAAATTGATGTATTTTCTCTTTAAATGTGTCCAGTTGAATCAAAATTAAAGTTTCATGTATACATTTAAATAACTATCAAAATTTCATGCATATAATAATACCAAATCAAAACTCGTATATCAAATTACACGTTAGATCGTGTAGTTTTGAAATTTAATGCTTACAAACTGCACTTTGGTCTTACTCCGGAAATACTTCCATGCTTACAAAAATCAAAGCAACGCTTTCAATGTGAGAATCAAAGAGTTGGGAGGAGGAGTACAGCTTAAACATGGCGGTCTTATTTAGTTGGCCCAGTAATCTTCAAGGATTTGAATGTAGATTGCTTAGTTTTGTTGAATTGTACTCGGTTTTATTTCTTGTTTTAATTGATTTAGAAGTTGGATGGTGAAGTTTAATGGTGTGTGTTAAATTGAGCCATTGTAGAGTTGTTTGATCTAAGTTAATGTTCTTAAATGTGTTAGCTTGACAAACTAATGTTGATGTGAAGTAATGAAGGAAAATGGAATTTGACCTTGGTTGGGAATAAATTGATTTAGGTGTCTAATGTTGATGAGTTCATAAGCTTGATATAAGCTAATTTATAAGTGACGTTTACGATTTTGCGACAAATTTTAAAATTTAATGTGAGTTGAGAGATTGAGAAGTTTTAAAATTAGTAACTATACAATAAATTACGTGTAACAAATATTTTTGTTGAGTTGAAAATTCATATTTCCTTACTTGAATGTGTATTATGTTTTTGTTTAAGAATGTCAAATGTAAAGATTGTTAGTGCGGGTTACACGCACTAGATGCGTAACTCCAATTGTAACCTAGTTTGAATTTGGTAAACCAGTATTACCAATTATATGTTTGAGGATTTCTAACAGCACGTTACAAAAGAGTTTTCTTATTTGAATAGATTTATTTTCTTTAGAAGATTACATCAATATCACTGCCTATTCTATTTTATATTGGAGATGTTATCGAGCTGAGTTTAAAGGGAATAGAAATTCACATTAATTGTACTTTTACAAATCGAAATACGATTTTATTGACGAGATTGAGAGTGCATTTGTTTTGTTTATGTTACGAACTTATTTTAGTACAAATTCATTGCAATTAAATTGTTCTTGCTAACTAGTTTACAATTAAACTTTCAAAAGGGAAAAACCTAGTGGGAAGGGTGATTTAGATTGTATATAAGAGTAAGGTTGCAACTTAGTGGCTCGTGAGTGAAATGGGCTTAAATCATATTTTGTACAAGTTTATTTATATCAAATTACTCTCTAGGCGAAGTCCACTGAGTAGGAAGTTCTCGAATTACGTAATCAAACTTTTGTGTTCATCTCCTATTTTTTTTTTATTAGTCCAGTTACAATTGAAGGTAAAATCAACAAATTCACCTTTTAACTTCACAACTATAAAAGAAAAAGCCTCTTATTTATTTATTTTTATTTTTGATACGAATTAAAAACACATTATGATTTTTTAAACTTACTTGTGAAATTAAAAATTCTACTATCACTCCAAATGAGGGTGTTTTGCATCAAACATCTCCAAATTATGACTTACATTTTGAATTGGTCCTCATACTTGAGAATATTCTAATTACATCCTTAAACTGTTGATGTTATATTAATTAGGCCATTCCATTATTAAAACTATTAATTTAATCATTAAATGATACATCAAATATTATATGACATAATTTAAAATAAAGAATTTAAATAAAAGTAAAACGTTCACACCTAACTTTTAAAAGTAAAAACTAAAAATAAAATAAAACTGAAAAAAGAGAGATAACGATATTACTTTTATAAAATCTTCGAAAACCTCAAAACCAATCATTTTTTCAACATATATTTTTACAGTATTCATATTTCTTTAAAATTTTCATTTTAAATCATGCCACATAAGATCTGATGTGTAATTTAATGGTTAAATTAACTATTTTAGTAATTGAAGGACCAAATTGATAGAACCTTTATAGTTTAAAGATGTAATTAGAGTATTTTAAAGTTAGAGAACCAATGTAAAATGAGAATCATAGTTTGAAGATATATGGTGCAATTAATTGAATAAATAAATGCATTTCATGAAGCAGCGTGACAATCGTAATAAATGTTAAGACTTCACTCCGTCCTAATTCAAAATTTAAAATTATTATTTTACCCTTGTAATTTTTGGTATCTTCGGAATTGGGCAGATGACCGAATTGATTAGGCAATCGGATCACTAATCCAATTGGTAGGACCAGTTTATCTAGCTTGATTAAATAAATCATTAAAAAATTCATAAAAAATATTAAAAAGTAAAAATTCAGTTTAATCGATTTTTTGCTCAATTCAATTTGTCCATACTAATTCTCAAATCAATCAATTAAATATCTTTCTTGTGACTAATATCTTAATCAATTTTCGATCGAATGATGCCAACGACATGATTGAGTTATTAAGGTTGTCTATTATAAGTTTACAATAAAGACTATCCGGTTCTCTCTCATTTCCAATCGTTTTGTAATTGTCTATTCATTCCTACCACTCCAAGCTGCCTAACCAACTTTCTTTTTTTCTTAATATCAAATTTTCTTTTATTATAGTCTTGCCCTTTCCTTGGCCACCCCCCCTAATATTCCAAAAAATCCACTTTTCCACAACAAACTATTTCATACGATATGGATACCAACGGAGCCACCACGAGCTCCACCGCTGGTGGTGGTTCAACTTCTAAATCTTCCAGCAAAAAGCATTCCAGAAAACCCGTATGTATGTTCCCTTCTTTCCCCCCTTTCCTCTTCATCTCTCTCACTACCGCATTGCCTTGCTGGATTTTTTTTTATCATTTGTTTTCTTTTTCATCAATCTGTTAATGGGTGCAATGTGGGTTATAAGACCCAATGTTTAAACAACAAGGAAAAAGAAACTCTGGGTTTTGGTTGGAATTTGATGAGTATATAGTTTCGTGTCCGTTTTTTGATAATTTGTTCTTGGTGAATGGTTAAGGATTTTATGTAGTTTTTTTTTTCGAATCAAGGATTGGGCTTTTTGTTAAATTCTCATCTTTGTTTTGTTTGGTTGCAGATTCTAGGTTCACGCAGCAAGAGCTTCCTGCTTGCAAACCTATTCTTACACCTGGATTGGTATGAACATATACATATGTATACGTATGTATATATGTATGCATGCATGCATGTATGTGTGTATGTATGTAACTTTGATGACATGAAGCACTTGAACACATTCATTATGTCTCAAACTTTAGCTCTATCTTTTTACTCGGATCTACCTAGGTAGGAGGAAGCTATGATTTTTCTCACATTTATTTTAATGCTTTTTTTTGGGGGGGGGGGGTTGATTTTCAGGTCATTGCAACATTTACCATCATAGGAATCATCTTCATCCCATTGGGACTTGTCTCATTGTCTGCTTCAGAAAAGGTCGTGTATTCATTTATTTTGTTCGTTGCTATCGTTCCGTGTTTAACTTAAATTTCTTTTGTTGCTTTGATGTATATAGGTGGTGGAAATCGTCGATCGTTATGATGAAAGTTGTGTTCCTTCTAATTATTCCAATGATAAGCTTAAATTTATCCAAAACCCATCAATTAACAAATCTTGTGTTAGGACTTTGACGGTTAGTCCAATGCTTTCTCTGTTTTTTTGTTTTCTTTTGTTTATGGTGCTCAAGGGATTTCTAGCTTATATCTGTTTTTCGTGTTCTTCGACATTTCGTCGTAACATGTCCATTCTGCTAACGAGTATTAACTTACCCTTTTCTTTATAATTCCTCCTCTTTTCCAGGTTCCTAAGCTGATGAAAAGCCCTGTTTTTATCTATTATCAGCTTGATAACTACTACCAAAACCATCGCCGGTACATGGAATCTTATTCGAAGAAATGTTCTATATTTATACTTGTTTATTGATACCATGTTTAAGTTTCATGATTGTTTACATTTTGTTGGATTTAGAAGGACCTGATTTAGGCATATAAATTTCTTTTGCAGTTCCTTTTATGGTGCTTGATGTTGAAAACCTTTTAATATTTTTAGTTTTCATCTTTCGAAATATTTTCTAAATGCGGAAAAACATTTGCAGTTATGTAAAAAGTCGGAGTGATAAACAATTGAGGAGCGTGTCAGATGAGAAATCCACAACAGATTGTAGCCCTGAAGACAAAACGGTGGATGGTCCAATTGTTCCCTGTGGTCTTGTTGCATGGAGTTTGTTCAATGACACATACTGGTTTTCGGTGAATAGTAAGACAATAGAAGTAAATAAACATGACATAGCATGGAAGAGTGACAAAGAGCATAAATTCGGATCGAATGTGTATCCGAAAAATTTCCAGAGTGGAGGCTTGATCGGAGGTGCAAAACTGAATTCCTCTGTACCTGTAAGTATACTGTGCTTGTCATATTTGCATATTTAAGTGATGTTCTGGTTTGAGATTATGAATTTTGGTTGTGGATGCAGTTAAGTAAACAAGAGGATCTGATGGTATGGATGCGGACTGCGGCACTGCCGACGTTCAGGAAACTATATGGGAAGATAGAGCAAGACCTCCAAGCGAATGAGAAAATACAGGTCGTAATCCAGAACAATTACAACACCTACAGTTTTTCGGGGAAGAAGAAGTTGGTACTTTCAACCACAAGTTGGATAGGTGGGAAAAATGATTTCCTGGGAATTGCATACATTATTGTAGGAGGGCTGTGCTTGTTTTTAGCAGTCTGCTTCATACTTCTTTATGTTATCAAGCCAAGGTGAGCTTCGTGCTGACGGTGAAAAGTTTTAACTCAATAAGCGAGGTTAAGATTTTGCCGTGTCGTTAAGATGTATTTTGTGTGTTAAATACTTTGTTTAATTATGATGTGCAGGCCACTTGGTGATCCGTCCTACTTGTCTTGGAACAGAAGTCCAGCTGGCCATCCAAATTAGGATTATATCATATATTTATATTATGTAAACTCACTCCTCCTATATACCTATTTTCCCATGACAAGGAAACTTTAACATTCATATCCCTTCCTATTCTCTTTTCTTTCTTTCTTTTTTTTTTAATTATTAATATTATGATTACTGTAATCCATTTTGTGTAGACCCAACCCCAATAATATTTGTTTGTTTGTTTTTCTGATAACTTGTTTTAAACTCATGACATTACCATGCTTGTCAAAAGGAAATATATATATACCTCCATATTCCTTTTCCTATTGATCATTGAACTTGTATCATTGAGTTTTATGAGCTATAAACTTGTTGATGCATATACTTTAGAAAGGAAGAAGGGAAAAAATGAGTGAGAATCCGGTAGATTGAGCTAACTCCAATGCCGGCATTGGAAGGGCAGCAAAGAAGGTACAACGTAAGGAGGATTTTTTCACCTCATGAAGGGGATATGATGGATTAGACGATGGATAAAGGTCATGTTTTGTTTAAGGATATTGTATCGGGAAACGGCAAAGGGACAAGTAATTCCAAGCTGATGCTGGAGGAGGATGACATAGATCTTTTAGATAATGATGTTCAAATGGAATTTGCTGATGGTTTACCATCAACCAGGTTCTTGGACAGGGTGCAGGCATTGATGCAAAACAGCATGGTGAAGTCCATAATGATAAAGTTATTAGGTCGAAAGATCGGTGGTCTTAATGCTATGCTGAATAAGGTTTACGCAGTTTGTCTAAGCTATCCATTTAGTTAATGGATCTTGAAAACAATTACTACTTGGCCGAGTCTGAATGCAAGGAAGATTATACCCTATTATACATGTGACTTATGTGACAAATAAATGAGTCAAAGCTGTTAGTATATTGATAGTTGTAACCAATTGCTATTGAGAGGTTGTTTGGTAGAGTCATTAGTTGTTGTTATTCAATTATGAGTAGCAATTAGTAGCTAAGAAGTGAGTGCCTATAAATATGGACTTAGATATGAGAGATTAGCTTGTATTTTTCTTTTTCCTCCTTTACAGTTCAATTATTCAACTCATCTCTTTCTCTCATTACTTTTCCATTATTTGTTGATTGAATTAGTAGCTATTAGTTGTATTAACATGGTATTAGAGCTTGCTCATTCAATCATTATAGAAGCCTGAGCTTCTTTGTTTATTTGTGGCATCACGGGATGGTTCATCTGATGAGGGAGAGCGTGATAGTGATGAAGAAGTATCATCGCAATCATTGCAGTAGGTTAAGGTTGGGTAGATCTTTTCTAATAAAAAGATTAATGTTTACCTTGATGATTCCAACTTTCTGCTGTGGAAACAAGTTCTTCTAACCATATGAAGTCATGGTTTAGAAGGATTTTTTGACATAACAGTGACAGTTCCTTTGAAGTATTAAGTACATTGAAACTGGTAAGAAAGTCGAAAATGTCCCATATTATCGCCATGTGCAGCAGGATTGTGCATTGGCTTCTTGGCTTCTCTCTACAATCAATGCACCTATCCTCCCACAGCTTGTTGGAACTGAACTTGAGCACCCATCTGGAGCAAACTTTTGAGGTTGTACTCGACTCAGTCAACCAAAGTGATGCATTTGCATTGCAAACTGAGGTTAATAAAGAAAGGGGAGATGTCCATTTGTGAATTTGTTACACTAGTGAAGGAAGTTTTTGACATGTTAGTTGTTTGTGGAAATGGAGCACATTGCAACAATTCTTAATGGCCTCCCTTCAGAATTTGATCCTCTTATGGTAGTGATCACTGCTAGTCGTGAGCCGTTTAGCCTTGAAAGACGTATGTCCGTGCTGATTGATGTGGAGACAAGGTTGAGAGATCCTCTACGATTACCTGTTGGCATAAACACAGTGCAAAATAATTCTCAGTTGGTGTTGATATTCAAAGCAACGTGAATAGGACTTCAAAAGAAATGTCTCATGCATTAATAGCTGTCAGCAATGCTAAAGAAGAATCTGACTACTGGCTATGGCATAGACATCTAGGCCACCCAACTTTTGAAGTTGTTGCTAGTGTACTTAAATGTCACAAGTTTATGCACTGCTTGTTACATAGGCAAATGTCACAAGTTGCCCTTTAAGTCTTCTATAATGTATACACAGCCATTTCAACTTGTTGAAATAGAACCTTTGGGTCCAGCACCAGTTTCCCTCATACTCTTTATTTGATGTTTTTATAGATGCCTATAGTAGAAATTGTGGGCTCTACTTGCTTAGTCTAAGTCAGAAGCCTTAGTTGCTTTTCAACTGTTTCAAAAGCTGGTCATGAACGAGTTTAATGTGTATAAAAGAGGTGCAAACGGACTGGGAAGGTGAGTTTAGAAACCTTTCTAATTTGCTTGCTCAAAGTGGGATACGTTTTAGAGTCTCTTATCCACAAACATTTGATCAAAATGGTACTGTGGAAAGAAAACATAAGCACTTGGTTGAAATGGGTCTCTTTCGTCTTGCACAAACCTCCTTACCTATGACGTTTTAGTCTGATGCTTTCTTTAGTGGAGTATATCTAATTAACAGGCTTCCCACCAGAGGTGTTGAAAACTTGTTACCTCGTGAGAAGCTCTACAACAAGCCTCCTCAATATCAATTCCTCAAATTATTTGGTTCCAAGTGTTTTCCTCATTTGAGTTCATAAAATGCTCATAAGCCCACTCCACCATGGATATTGTTGGGGTTTTGACAGCAGCAAAAGAAGAGAACAAGACAGAGAACAAAGGAGCAAGAAGCTTGACATAATTTACTTGCTCACAAACCTGCAGCAAGGAAGCAATCTGCTTTTCACAACTGACATGCTTTCTCATTCAATATGAAAACAATACACTTATAATCAAAATACATCACCAAATCTTCAACTAATCAGCATTGGGACTATTAAAACATTGCTTGTACACATGAATAAGCTGACTTATCAGCTCAATCATATAAAAATTCGATCTCTTAGGAGGTTATTAAAACTGAAAGTCAAACATGTAGCAATCTTCTTTCTTATTGTTGTTTATGGGAGTCCCTATAGATTGAAGAGGAGATTGATGTGGGAGTGTCTCCATCTGATAGCAGAGAATATGTCTGACCCACATTGATTGCAAAGGATTTAAATTGTATTCTAAATAGCTTGGAAAGGAAATGTGGAGTTGATAAATTTAATATTGGTCATACTCTATATCAAGATTTCTTCTTTCAGCATAATTTGCAAGACATGGAGTTTGTTGGAACAAAGGTAATTTGTTAGAGAAATTAGATTGGGTTGTGTATAATGTTCTATGGAATAAGTTGTTTCCGAATTAAGTAGTCCATCATCTACACAAGCTTAAATCTAATCGTAGACCTTTGTCTGCTAATTTCGGGGAGGTAAGATTACAATTGCTTAACAGCTCTTTTCAATTGTTTTTGTTTAGGTTTCTTTCTCATCTACTACAACAAATTTTTGCATTAGTGGCGTACAAAACAGTCACTGATAATTACATTTTATGTCTTTATTTGTATCTAGGGACACAAAATTCATTGTCACACTAAAGGTTAAACGTGATGATTTATCACTATTTGTCTTACTGTTGGAAGTATGGTGACGATAATGTATAATGTCAACTTGTAATTAGTATTTGTGACAACTAACTACGTCATCAAATTATATAATATTTATCACTGACCATTGGTATCATCACCAATAATGAATAACATTCAATGCATAAGTGACGAAATTGGGATCGTCACGATCTTAATGACATTCTGTTGTGTCACAGTATAATGTCATTAATGACAATAATGTAAAACGTCACCTTTTAATAAGTATTTGGTGACAGATAATTTTGTCACCAAATTATACACTAATTTATTATTTGATTTGTCATCGGAAATAATATTCAACTTATAGTGACAAAATAAACATAGTCACATAATTAATGACGGAACGTATCGTCACCTAATATGCTAAAATGATGTCATTAAAATTTTATTTCATGTTAATTTAAAACCATCAAATTAAGCCAACTGAATCTTAGCTCGATTGATATGGGCATTGTTGCCAATGCAGGAAGATGTGGGTTCGAGCGCATTGAAGCGCATTATCCTCCTATTTATGGGTTGGGGAGGGGCTATGGGTAGTTCCAAACATTGTATCAAAAAGAATAGATATAATTAAAACCTATAATGAGAATATTCAAAAAAAAACCGTCAAATTAATATGACATTATTATCATCACCTAATATGAAAAAGAGGTAAAGAAATAAATAAAAATGGTCTATAAAAAATCACATTAATCATCTACTATAGTATTTTTTTTATATTCTACTTATAATATTATACAATTCACTCCTTACAAAATAATAAAATTGAAACAATAAAAAATTATCGACTTTGGAGTAAAATAGTCAAAATTGAAGTTCTATGAATTAGATGAACTTCGAGCATCCTAAATTTTACTTTCAAAAGTTTCAACAGTATGATATTTTTATAGGTTGGACCGGCTTCCCGTCACCTTTTCCGACTAGCTCAATTTATTGAAAACTCTCATTCCCTTGATTACCTTTTCAAAAACAACTTGGTTGCTACCAAGAATTCAATAAATGGAAATCCATTACTAAACACCAAAGAAAAATTCTTCCTCTATGGTCATGCCAGGTAAATAGCAATAAGAAAAGGCTAAAATGGAAAATTAGGGATATATGCTAAATTTTAAACAAAATTAGGGATTTAGGCATTTTTTGTAAAAAAAATTAGAGAAATATGCCGATTTGGGAGAAAGAAGGCAAAAACACACCGTGTAAGAAGCATTTTCAGGTGAAATAACATGGGGCAAGGCAAAAATGTGTCCTGTAGGATGCGCTTTCAGGTGACATGGAGGAAAGGGTGAAAACGTGTCCTATAGGACGCGTTTTTGCCCTACCCCATGGCATGCGTCTTACACGACGCATTTTTGCCCTGTCTCGTGCCATTTTAATTCTGAAAGCTCGATAATCCTAGAATAAAGTTTCTGAAACCTGAGAATCCTGGGATAAAATTTACATTCCATCTTTCTGTGGCACAATAGGAATGTTTAGAAAGTTTTAGAAAAACGCTTCTTGTTAGAAGCCTTTTTTTGACTTATCATGTCCAATCTTTTCCAACATTTTGAAATTATATTTTATATTCGATAGTAAAGTTTCCTATAAAATGAAGATTGATGTGGAGAGGTTTTCATAGTTAAATTTCGAGTTGAAGATTTGCATAATGAGAAGATTGTTGATGTTAAACATCTAAAGCTTAAAAATCGACCCAACAAAGTAAATTAGTTCAAGTAAGTGTCATTGTTTGAATTTAGTTAATGAGTACTTATTTTTCTATATAATGTTTTCATTTTAAACATGTGAAACAAGCTTTTTTTTATGAAGATGAGTAGGTGAATTAGAGCCGTTAGTTATTACAACGGTCAAATTTGTGAAACTGACATTGGGGTTGTTTTTGTATCAACCCAATCTACAGATTGGCTTTCAACCGAAGCATAAAATTGAATAAGCTTCAACTGAAGCATAAAATTGAATAAGCTCTAGTCAAGAATTAAAAGGAAAGTCTCTACTTCAAGCCGGAGGAGAATTTCGAGCTTTAAATATAAATATCTAACGTCAATGAGCCCTGTTACATATGATACATTTGAGCTCCAAGGTACATAGATGTCGCGGCAATGCTCAATATGCATTGCTCTAGTGGAAATGCTATACTAGAGTTATATGTCTAGTTTGTCAATAGCCAGGAAAGTGGTTCAAGCTCGACAATAGTTTTAATAAATTTGTTTCGGGAACAGGAAAAAGAAAGTCCAACCATATAGTTGTGCGGTGGTTTCATAGCATTGTTACAAATCTCGTATTAGGAAATGTCAAAATTATCAATGGGAAAGCATTTCTTGGGTTCAACCCTCGATTTCAACTTTGGCATCCAGTCAAGATTAGTTCTTAACCTGAACTTGGAGACCTCGGCACGACATTCTGTGAGTACTTTTGATTTCAACTTCGGAACGTTGATGTTCTATGTTGGGAACACTTATTCGGGTATGCCATCAAGTTCCATTGGTGGGCAATCCGCAAGTAATATTGGTTTTAACATAGGGTTGACGAGAATGGATGATATACTCCTTACAACTGCACCGGCGAAGGGACATCCACCTTGGACATGCAATTGGGGTTGAGAACGAAAAGGAATCTGGAACTGATGATGATCCAATTCGGGAATCTAGGCCAAATGGTTCGAAAATTGCATTATTTTTTGAACTAGAGGTTGTTCTTACTAAACCAGTAGGGAGTGGTTTTGATAGTGAAAGCTCCAGACAATGCTAGAGGAGTTGATCCAGATTTTACAACATATGAACCTCCACCCCGCATGCTTAATGTGGACCTTAATACTGAAGAAAAAAAGGAAAATGGAGAGAAAAAAAGGAATAAATAAATAAAAGGAAAACACACAAAAAAAAATTAAGTAGATTTCTAACTATGCAATTTGTTAAAAGAAAACGGAAAAATTAACAACAATGACCAGTTCATAATTTTTTTATTTAGAGTGAGTAAATTGAGAAAAAAATTAGAGTGATAAAAATAAGACAAACTCTATTTTAAAAATGATCATGGATGTAGTTTACCCTATTTAGTTTCTATTTTCCAGGAAAGAGCTTTGAAAAGTAAAAAAGAAGTTGAATGTAATTCTTTGAATGTCCAAGTGTCACGGGCCACAGATCGAAGCCCATGCCAAATATAGACAAAATGTCTCATGGAGATCCATTGATTAAATGAGGCTTATTTGACCCACTTGAACTGACTCGATTCATAGAACACATAGAAAAACCCTCTATTTAAAACATTGGTAGCCCAGTGAAACACTCTAGTAAAATTAGAGTTACCATGGTAAATATTGTAAATTCTAAGGAATAAGATTGTATAGAGTTTAAATCTCTTAGAACTCTCATCTTGTAGATAAGCTTTACTCTTGACCGTCGATGTAATTTAAATTAGACTATTGGATCTAAAGAGCTCAATTATAAATAGAGATATTCCCCTCATTTATAATCATCTCATTCATAGCCATTGAATATATTTGAGAGCCTTTACTCAAACGTCTTGTGTGTATTATCTTCTTATGGTTTTTCTGTTCGATTCAAGTTGCTTTGTCTTTTGCGTTTACTTCCACATTATTTCAATACCTTAGAGAATTTTCTTTTACAAATTCTCACTTTCAAGAGATAAATTGACTTTGACAAATCGCAACTTTAGTGATTTTTGCACGAGTTATCAGACTAAAGTTTTAGCTCCATGATACAAGTTCATACTTTTAAAAAAATATAAATAATATTTACTATATATGTTTGAACCGATTTTCAACCAGTTGAATCAATCGGACCAAAAACCTGTGGTTTGATTTGTTCAACCGTTAGTCTGGTCTTGAAAACCATCGTGAAGTATATCTATTTGTGCAATTACATGAACACATATAGAAAAAAAAGTGTTACCCAATTGCACTAACTACTCGGTTATGACCTCCCAATTGAAGCTTAACTTAAATCCTACCAATTGAAGCCTTAATTGTTTGACCTCCCAACAACAGAAGAAGCTACTTAAAAAGCTAAAATGACACATGCCGTCGCTAGTATCTCATGGGGAAAAAAAATTAAATGAAAAGCACAAGTTTAACACATACAAAAACCCAAGGATCTATTCGATCAAAAATCTTGCAACACTATACATGCATACACATAAACAATCATACCACAAGAAAATCACTTCCTAAATGTGAAATCTGAGTATCATCTGCGTTTTGCTTACAAGCTTTCAAGGAAAAAGCTAGCCATTTGGTCAAAACTGAAAGAAAGGCGGCTAATGCTTTCTTAAGATCCAGATTCCGATTCAGGTCCGGATCTGGATCCAGATGCACTTTTATCTGTGGTGGCTGTTTGATCTGTCAATAGTTGCTGCTCTTGTTGCTCCTCCAAAGTGCCTGAACCAACGGGCCTTTTGAACTGAACAAGGATCATTGTCATGTTATCACAGCCCTCACCACCGGCTGTTGGAGCCAAACATCTGTCGAATACTCTCTCACAGATAGCTGAGAGTTTAGTTTCCTACACAGAGACAATGAGACTGATGTTAAGCAATGTACATATCAATTCATCAGGCTTGGCAAACGGATTTTTTGTATTAATGGGGCTTCAAAGTGCTTAGTGAGAGGTCTATGAAGAAACTTACGGAGCTTAATTGCTCTCGAACGTAATCCACTAGTTGTTGGCTCGACATACAATCCCTAATGAATAGAAAATGGCAAAAATATTAGGCAATCAACTTAACAAAAAGAAGTAATATCATCCAAGACACTAATGTTTCACTATGATTCAGAGGACTTAATTTGGATGAAAAACATGCCACAAAATTGGCAAATCAGAAAGTAGCCCTCCACCACAAACTGTACAGGACATATGGTGTACTATGTCTTCTAACAATTGACAGAGGACATCATACAACAGTCAGAACACCTACATACATGTGTACATACACCGAGCATGCATGCATACTTATATATGTATGTATGCAATCATAGTTCCCTTAAGTTAAGCTTGGTTACATGAATCCCCTCCTCACCCACCACTCCAGCTTAAGGTCAGTCTGAGTCTGACAGATTGCTTGATATAAAAATCTTTCAGAAAGATTAGCAAGTAGGCATGGCATGCATGTATCCTGCATGCACCTACAGCAAATTACGAAAGATTGTTCTTAATAGTGCCCAAGTAATAACCAGATAGGGTCTAAACTTAACTTCAGAGCAGCAGGGATAAATGGATGCAAGTTTCTTGTAATAGAGAAATTCCTATAAAGTAACTTACCAAATCCCATCGCAAGCTAAAACAAGAAACTCATCATCGTCGCAAAGCTCAACCTATTTCAAAGATGGTAAATGCTAAGTACAAACATAGGGTAAGGGGTGAAAACAAATATTAGTTGGCATGATGTAGCAAAAGATTTATATATGCATCTGAGGATTGCTTATCTTTTAAAATTTTGATAAAAGAGTACCAAAACAAAAGAGATGGTTCCTTTATTAAATCAATTGGTCATTATCAAAATTTATAAACTGAGTTTGAATAATTACACAAATATTAGAGCAGACAGCTACTCACTTACAGCGTTTATGTCTGGATTAGCTGTTACAATCTGCTTTTCAGCTGGCAGAGTTTTATTCTGTTTGAACTCCGCATCACCTGCAAGCAGAAGCCAAATATGGATCAACATGCAATTGAAATAAGATATATTCCCCCTGCTCAACACACCTAAATCTCCAGTCAAAACAAAACGTTTAAACTGGGATCTAGAAGGTACCAATAGCCCTGGCCAAGTTTAAGCTTCCATTGATACGTCCCACTTGAATAAAACCACCAGCTTTCAGAATCCTATCTTTCTCCAACTCAAGCTCTGGTTTGTGATCTTTAGACAGATTATAAGCCTGTAAAAGAAATTTCTATGAAATAAATCTTGCAAATCGCACAAGTAAAACTATGCCACCTTAAAGAGGAACCTATTTCCATGTTCAAATGAGAGAGAGGTAAAAGAAATTGAAATGGAGCAGGGATAAATCCCATAGTCTCTCCCTCAGTGACAAATATAGTGACTATACACTTGAAGCAAATAAAAAAACTGATGTGATGAGCAAATCAAAAACTATGCTTTCCACTCTCTTATCACCAATCAGATTGAAAAAGGTAATAGCATCTGCAACAACCATTTCCATGCCACACTCAGAAAACTAAAAGGGGCAGTCCTACTGATGGTATCTTATTCCTAAATTCATGACAAAATTAACTTATAACAAAATCATTAGTTGACATTCAAAGCAGACACCGCTTACATCTCAATTTTTTGAGGCCTTCAGAAAAGGTTCTATACAAGAAAACATAATTTTTGAAATAGTGTTTTCATGGTTCAGCAGAAGAAGAAAGAATGTACCTGACCCTTTCTAGATATTACACAACGAGAATCACCAGCATTAGCAACAATGAGTTGTTTGTTTCGAATTACTGCAACACACGCCGTGCTTCCTTGAGTAGGTCCATCAAAATCAGAGTGAGGGCCCTAGTTTGCAATCAAACAAAATTTCATTTAGAACTGCACAGGTCAAATAGACATTTAATGAATCACATAAAAGCTTCTTACAAATCTTATTACATAAAGAATTAAACAAATCACATTAAAGTTTGAGGTACATACGATACTTCAATTAAGCTGCATCCTTCTTTCTTCCACCATAACTTGAAGAGATATCATCCACCACCAGTGGAGTTTTTAGATTCCACAAGTGGAGTTAACAGAGTCATACATACCCTTTAGAGTATAATTGGAAAAGCTAATTTAAAAAAGAATTACACATGTGGCTCCACTGCTAGTGTATCAAAATGAATTCCAACCTAAAAGGCAAGCTAACATATGGTTTAATAATGCATGTTTGCTACCCACCTACCTGTAAAGTTCATTTTTACCAAATTTATATAATGAAGTGAATGTATGTCACGTTTTCATAGTTCTAACTACAATAATTAGTAGTCATTGATTTCTTGCAGCGATACAATCCTAGGCCATTCAACAGGATATGCTCACATGAATGTCTGAGGCAGGGGCAGTAAAGATTATTAACTATACAACCCCAAACTGTACATTGGACTTGAAAGGATATAGCAAAGTCTCTTAATCTTAGTTAAAAAAACTTTCTTTTCCTAAGTTAAAAATGGTCTCTTGATCTTGTCCCAAACGGGATATAGCAAACTTTACTATATCCTAACTCAGTTAAAATTAGCATACTTCAGACAGTAGGTTCAATTAAGTTTATTTCGTAACATGGCATCAATGGTTAAGATTTGATGATGAAATTTATTAATATTCACAAAAGAAAAATGGTATTAAAAATATCCTTACAAACTGCAAAGACAAAAGCTTCTTTTATCAGTATTCTCATCAACTTTCTCCAGTTTACCAAATAAGCTACCGACATAATTTACTGGTAAAGAGATTTATTATGTGAGAATACACATAATGCAAAAAATTAGAAAGATATGATTACCCCTATTGGTAGCATACAGATTTGTAAGCTGAAAACTTATTCTACTCCTTGGAATGAACAGCAACCAAAGAAACATTTAAAGCCATGTAGCTTAGATCTCATTGAAACATTTCCTAGTCCAACTGCTCAGCAATCAGCAAGGCAAATATAATATGAAATCGTTTCATATAACTAAAGGAAAATATATCACCAAAATACCTCCTCAGAAGACCAATCATCAAAATGGTTGTTGGCTTCACCACTTCTAGGAGACCATATGAGCCCTTCAATAAGGCCAGAAACCTGGTCTATCTTATCTCCCAGGACCGCTAATTCTCTCCATCCCCTTTGTCCACGCATCATCTCATCCATTCTGCATGATCAATAAAACAGCAGTTGTATACAAGTATAGCAGAAGAAACAACTGGCCTACAAGCACCCTTGTTTGTGTCATATTATTTATTCAGTGAAAGGAATATCATCGTACTCTTAAATTTCAAATGACAGAAAAAATGAAAAAAAAAAAAAAGGAGACAATCATGACTTAAACATCAAAGATACAGTCGCAATTGCATAAGCCAGAATCAAGCTATAAATAACTTGTCATAAAACCAATTACATTACAGTACTATAACATGCAATTGCATCAGTGTACACTAACAAACTTTGAGTGGTAATGTGATGAACTCCAAGCACACGGACTATTTGACATGCCAAAGACACGCTTGTGCTTGAGCTGTTACACATCTTCAAAATATCACTAACCTCAGAAAAGATTTCTGCAGTGAAGTCCCTATATCTCCAGCTGAATATGCCTCATGCTGGAGCACCTGTTGATGAAGATACTTGGCACAAAACTTAGACACTGCTTGACCTGCAGATAAATGAACCAGAGAAAATACCTAAAAGACTTGGCATACAGAATTTAATGACTAAACAATTCAATTAAAGGCTTTCAAAATCATGAAAGCTGAAATTGATAAAAAGGGAATAAGAGCAAATATAACAATCATATTGAATGCAGCTGAAAATAGGTAAACTTCCTATAGAGACCAATATTTTTACCTACACAACTAATGTAAATTAAATGCTTTCTCCCTAGTTTACCAACTTGAAGCATTACAAATAATATTTAGCTGTGCACAAAATAACCTCGATATACAAAAAAAAGTAGATAAGAACATTGCAGCCAGACATAAGCATGTCATTCACTGCAATCTCAAGTATGAGGAGAGTTTCTAGAGCTAAGAACCTCACTGAGGTTGGTGCTGAACTTGAAAACAAAAATCCCATCCTAGGAACACTTCATAATCTTTTAGCAATACGAAGTATGGCATACCAGTCTATGCAGGTCTCACCCATCTAGTAAATGCACTTGACCAACTCCAATCCCTTTACTATTTCTAATTAAAGGAATTATTGAAACACAAAACAAGCAAGTCCCAAATTGCAGCTTGCTTTCTACCCCTCAATGTTTGATGGTATGATTCAGAATTATTACGAAGATAATTGGGGTATCAGCACAATTCAAATTTTAAAATAACCATCAGGCTCAAGTTGACACCAAACATACCCCTCAAATAATAAAACCATTCAATTTAAATATGATAAAAGGAAATAGTTCAATAAGTTAAGCAACTTGTTGCTAAATGGACCAAAAACTGTCAACATTATCTTCTGCTTATCTGTTTGTAACGATAAATTATGTGCCAGAAACAGAAAAAAGGATTGCATCAGATTTATCCTTTGATGCAAGAAATTTAGTGATTTCCTTTCCTCCTTTATTTGAGTTGAAACTTAAAATTTGTTCCTGAAAGTGCTTCTAAGCGTGCAAGATTGAAAAGAAAAAACAAGACCTTCGATATACATTTAACACACTCAGATGTCATCTGTCTCCAGAAACATCATAAAACCTCAATATTTAAAGCTTCTACTCTAGTCACTTCACCAGTGACGTGACCAAAAGCACATGCCAGTCAATTAAGATTTCCCAAAAGAACAAAAACCATGATTAGAAGAATGCAAATTGTACCCAGCAAAGTTTAAAAATAAAATAATGAAACAAAAACTTTATATGCTTTTTAATGAAAAAAGTGATGCAAGAAAAAATTAAATGAACTATGAAAATTAAAAAGTTCAATCCATACCTCCATGACCATCATAAACACCAAAAAATGACGTCATGCTGTCCAGATCTGGATAGGCTGCATGCTGTTAAAAACCACAAAAGTCTATTCATATTTAAGGTAAATGGTGTTATTCAAGGTAGATAAATAGTCCTTCAGAGAAATGGAAGAAATTCTCCAATTGACTTCGAATGCATGATTTTATCAAGGACCCCATATCCCTTAAAATTCTTACACATAACAGGTATCAAACACAGACAGACATGCATTGGGCAATTACTCTCCAGAAAAGGCACACAGGCATGCACGCACGCATATGAACAAAAACTATGTATTCAGATAGGAGTTTCTACTTTCCTTCAATCTGTCAGATTTGGTGAGATTCAATCCTCAATCCAAGGATAAGTCTAGAGTCTGAATGGACAAACTTTTTATAGTTACATAAATCATTTCCTCCAATATGTTTGATGTTGACCATATACTAGATATTATTTATACCTAGTTAAGAAAAATATATTAAGTATAGAAAAAGCATATATTACAATTAATTGCTAACTGAAGGTAAGCCCCATGACTTCAGTTAAAGATTAAAAGTCAGAGCATATTAAGCCAGACAATGAGACTAGTGAGATAAGTTACAGCATCTTCCATAGTTGCACGCCATCCTTGCATGGATGACAACCCAAATCGAAGCCTGTCATTTTCACCATCTTCCGAGAACTTTTCGGTTTTCGGGGTACTTAGGTATACACCCATTTCCTGGCAAACCAAAACAGAAACTATCAATCACATATTGTATAGTAAAATTCTACTTACATACACCCACAAAATGACAACCACATGCATATGATTGTACGCAGAAATCAATTATTTTTGCCTTACAACTATTTACCCATAAAAACTTATATATCCACAAAACCTCACCACGTGGGAAGAAACACATACAGTAGATACATTGTCTGTATATAAATAAATGCTGTAAGGGATAACCATGCCAAAAACTAATTCCATTAACGAACAAATGGTAATATATTCCAGTAAATTTATACAGAACCACGTGTCATAACATACAAATAACTGTTATTAGAGATCAAATCAGATCAAAACATGGTCCGAATCAAGAACCCAATGGAAAACCAACTAGAATGATCTAATTTCTCCGTTTTGATTAAAGAGAAAGTTAATTCTAGAGAAGAAAAAAAAGTATTCCCATAAATTATGTCTTTTTTTTCCATCAATCAAATGCATTTATTTTCATTTTCCTATGGTTTTTTCCAGGTATCAAAGGATTCATCAAAATAGTAACAACAAAACCAAGATAAAATTACGAAAGGAATAACAAAAAGAGAAGAAATTGAAATTGAGAAAGTGAGTAATGCAGATCGAATTGAATGTTTATAACTATAACAATCAATGAAATTAAATAAAAATTAGGAATAAATTAGGGTTTGAGATGTAAAAGAGGAAATGAACTCACTTTGGCAGTTTTTGAGAGTGTCTTTCTGTTTACTGTTTTGTTATCATTATCATCTGTTATGCCTGATTGTGTTTTTGATAAAGCCATATTATGGAGCCAAACGAGTCACCTGGACCAACTCAGCCCAACCCAACCCAACCCAACTCAGTAACAAAAATAATATATTAGATCCATCTTAACTAAGTGTGGATTTAGATGGATAATACAATACGATGTCTTTAACTTACTTTTTATTTCACGCTAAAGTATTATTACAGTATTTAATCTTACCGCCACTACTGTTTTTACACTAATGACAAGTAAACGCATCACCCATCAAAACTTACACTAAGGCCCCTTTGGATAGATGTTTACTTCCATTGTGATGCGTTTAACTTTTTCTTTCACACGCTACAGTATTTAATCTCACCGTTACTGTTATTTTTACACTAATCGTAGGTAAACACAATACTCATCCAAAGGGGCCCTAACTCTTTTTTGGTTTATTGTACCTCAAAGTGTTCATAACCGGTGTCAGACTAGATTTGGTCAAATCTAAACTTAACTTAATTCAAAGAATGAGTTTAAAATTTTATTTAAACCCGTCCATCTTTGTAAATAATTAACCCGAATACATTTTAAGCCTACTCATATCTTTTAGAAGAATTTAATAATTTATATTTATATCTTTTTAATTTAATATTTAGTAATTTATATTATTTATTTATATATAGTCATTTTAACATTTTTTAATGTTTACATTATACTAGTATAGATTTAAATTTTTATGTTATAAATTGCATAATATATAAATAAAAATAATATAATATAAAGCATTGCAAACTTAAAAGAAAAATATTCATATTTTAAACAAGCCTGATATTTTTGCCTAAACTCATTTTCTAGGCCTAATATTTTTACCTAAACCCTCCTAAATTACAAACAAAACTTCAGGTTTGGATAGGTAGCCCAGCCCACATATAAATACATTTTTTATAATATAATATTTATAAATATCTGTCTTGATTTAATAACAAGGTTGAAGAATTTTAAGATCTTATATTCGAGTCCTATCATCATATGCAACTACAATCCATGTTCGGGGTTCGGGGCCACCCCTCCCAACAATATTGTCTCCAATGTTTGAACCTGTGTCTTCCCTTAAGAATGCAATTTGCCTTACCGTTACACCCAACACTTGTTGGTATATATGCAATTACTTCACTAATATAAATAAAAAGTTATAAATTCATAAATTTCACCGATTCATAAATCAAAGTACAAGGGGAAAAATAAATAAAATACATAATCTTACATAAAATTGTGAGTTGTGTTCTTCTAGAGAAACAAAATCTTCAAGAATTGAATCTGCAGCAAATGTTTCAACAATCTCTCTTTTGATGTTAACAACTAAGTTATTTGCAAGAAACTCATCCTTTGTCTTAGTTTGCGATCTTGGTTTGACAATCTTCATAGCTAAAAATGATCACTCACTAGTTGTTGTAGACACTAGAAGAGTCAAAACAAATCTGATCAATTTGTCAAAAAGATAATACACTTCTAATTTTTTGTCTCTCTTGAAAAGAGACATAGTTGTGACAAGTAAGACAAATTTTGTAACTTTTCCTCATCGTACATATCATACTCAATACTTCAATTGAAATCTCAAATTCAACTTCTCTTATTCAATAAAATCAAAAGGATAATATTTTTCAGCAAGTGTGCAAATGTCATCTAACATTGAAAATTTTACTTTTCATTTAGATATAAATCAGAGCTAAGTTTCAAAAGATCCATTACTTGCATGTTAAACTTTTTATTTAGATCTTGCAACTGAAAATCAATTACTTTATCGAATATGCCAAAATGATAATGGTGTTCCATTATGATTTGACTTTGTTAGAGTTGTCGACGTTTACATTTAAAATATTGTGCATTGAACACTCAAATCATGTTTTTCCCAAAATGACAACACATCTTTAAGCAAACTAGTCCAACTATTTTCTCATAATTCTGAATCAACATTTTTGTACTTGAAACCAAATTCATAGCATTTAAAATGTCTTGAGACTTTTGCTGCAAAACTTGGTATAGAATATCAATAATGTCCCCAAACTATGGGTAAATTACATCAAATGTCCCTAAACTATAGGTTTGATTCTAAATTTATCTTCTTTCAAAAAAGATTCTAAATTTATCTCTAAACTTTAAAACATTCTAAACAAGTCCATGAACTATCTTATTGTTTTATTCAGGCCATTTTGTTAGCAATTTTTTAGGGTAAACTACACCAGTAGTCACTAAACTATGGGTAAGTTTTCATTTTGGTCACTTAACTAAAAAAATTACAATTTGGTCACTAAATTTTTCAAAATTGTTTTTTTTTCACTCAATTGTTAAGTAACACTTTTTTAGTTGGTATCATAACCATTTTAATCCTCAACTTTTATATTTTTATCAATTTGACCCTAGTTAAATTGATAGAAAATATAAAAACTAAGGACTAAATTATCATTATACTAACTAAAAAAGTGTCACTTAATAGCTGAGTGACAAAAAAAAACAATTTCAAAAAGTTTAATGACCAGATTGTAACTTTTTTAGTTAAGTGATTAACGAAAAATTACACATAGTTTAGTGACTAATGGTGTAGTTTACCTTCTTTTTAACTTTACTGTTATATGTTTGTTGGTGACACATCTAGTTGCAACAAATGTTGGTTTTTTATACATTTTTATTTTTCTATTTGTTTAGGGTAAACTACATGTAAGATCACTAACTACTAGTAAGTTTAAACTTTGACCACTCGATTTCAAAAAGTTATTGATTAGTCATTGAACTATTCAAAAGTTATCATTTAAGTCATTAGTTCATTAAGTTGCTAACAGATGCTTGATGGTCGTTAACTCACTATTCATCATAAGGTAATGTAACATCCTTAACACCTCCTACTATTAGAATAGTATTATTTCAAGACTTGCACATGTTAGAATTTTCGAAGTAAATAAAATAGGAATCATGAGTATTATTAGAGAAGTTGGATAATGTAAGGAATTAAAAAAGAGTTTTGAATTGAGAGAAATTAATTTGAGGTATTGAGTAAATTGTAAGTGTGAAAAGTGTTGGGGCAAAAGTGTGAAAATTAAAAATAAAAATGATTGGATTAGATTGATGGGAAAAAGAGGAAGGACTAGAAGTGCAATTTAACCAAGAAATCACAATAAAGTGTGGATGGGATTGAAAATGAATATGAACCATGAGTTTAGATTTTTTTTAAAATTAAATATAAGTAAAAATTTAAAATACTAAATTAAATAGATTTTAATATAGAAAGATGTAGAAAAAATTTATTTCCATCATCATCTACACTTTTCCTTCTTACGTTACTCCAATCTCCATCCTTTACCAACTTTCATTTTGTTTCGTTTTAGTCCCTTCTCTACCATTTTCAACCCTTTCAAGCTCAAAACTGCAAATTTCTCCCAAAGATTTTTAGTGAAATCAATAGAAAAACCCCATGACAAGTTAGGTTTCTTGTGAAGATAGCTTGTGAAGATTCAAGTAAAGGATGATGAAGTTTTCTTTAAGGATTTCATGTTTACCTTATTAAAAATGCATGGAAAAAATAAGTATTGTTTTGATATTAAATCTTGTGTATGTATGTATGTGTTGTTAATGAAGAGAAACAGACGAGAGGTGAGCAACAATGGCTTGATAAAGGGAAAGAAGTAGCAAAAGAGTGAAGGAAGAAAAAAAGAGCTCATTGCAAGCATTTAATTGAAAGTACTTCAAGAAATTTACTTTACCTAACTCAACTTAAGTGTAAGTCATGTTAGAATTGTTAGATGATTAATTGGTATGTTTAGTGAAAATACAAATTGGATTTTAATAACAAATAAATAGATTTGGTATATTGAAATAGTAGTAAGAAAAGGCCAAATTGTAAAGTGTACGAAATTAAACATGTGAATTAAAATATTAATAAATAGGGTTTGAATAATGTGAGATGTATTAGTGGATAGATGAAAAGTAAAAGTATAATGAAATTAGAGAGTATAGTGAATTTTTATGTTAATAAGGACTAAATTGTAAAAGGTCTAAAATTTAAATTATTTTAATTATTGAGTAAAAGTAGTGAATTTAACATATAAATGCACATGTAGACAAGGTGTGAACTAGTAGGATATAGATGAGATGCCATTAGGAAAGTTTCGTGCGCACTAGTAATAGTGGCACTTCGGTGCAATTTAGTTCTTTCGCACCCCGGTGCTAATGACAGTGGCACTTCAGTGCAAATCGTCAATTTTACACTTTGGTGTAATATAGTGTATATGTAAAAAATAGAACGTCAATAATGCATATGTATCATAAAGAAAAGAAATAAAATAAAGCATACAGAATTTTACGTTGAAACCCTTTCGGGAAAAAACCACGGACAGATAAGAAGAAAATTCACTGTGTCGAATTCGAATGATACAAGAGGAGAGACGATTACGTCTATTTATAAGTTTAAAAACCTTATTCTAATAAAAGTCTAATAGAAGTAATACAGTAAGGTTAAAAACATCTTATTCTAATCAAATATCAAATAGAGGAAGTAAACTTCTATATAGATTCCACTTGTGCAGCCTGTATCGTACCACGGGTGCCTTCGACCCCTGCACCCCTGGTTGCGAACCCAGTGTAACACCCCTAACCCATATCCGTCACCATAACAGGGTTATAGAGTATTACCAGAGTTTACAGATTTAAATACAGTTTACACATATAATTTACTATTTATAACTGAAATCAAACATATTCAATCATAATGTCCCTTGAATGGGCCCTCGAGACCTAATTTATGCTTTAGAAACAAGTCGGGACTAAATTAGAAACTCAAAGAATTTTTCGTAAAATCTCTAAATTTTTCTTAAGTGTAGAGGACACACGCCCGTGTAGCTAGGCCATGTGGCTCACACGGCCAAGTGACACGCCCGTGTCCTAGGCCGTGTGGGCATTCGATGTAAGGCACATGGCCGTGTCCCAGCCTGTGTCCATACCCGTATAACTCTCTGACTTGGGTCACACGGCTAGCCACACACCTGTCTGTCAGGCTGTGTAGACAATTTAGTTTTCAAAAATTAGGTCCAAGGGTCACACGCCCATATGCTAGGCCGTGTGACACACACGGCTGAGACACACGCTTGTTTCTCTGCCCGTGTGAGCAATTCAAAGCATTCTGTTTCTCAAAAATTTAAAATTCAGGGGACACACGACCAAACCACACGCCCGTGCGCATGGCCGTGTGTCACACACGACAGAGACACACACCCGTGTCTCTGCCCGTGTGGACAAAATAAGGTCATTTCCAAGCCTTATTTCTCACCCAAATTTGTCTTACACCTACATTAACATTTTAAACATTTCCCAATCAATTCAAAACATTTAAATCAAGCCAAAACCAATTCTTATGCATGACATATCATCACCTATTTTCAAGTGACCAACTTACCAAATTGGTCAAATATTCATTTAAGCATATTTATACCTAATATATATATCAATTCAAGCACACAACACATATCAACATAATATGGTCTCATACACATATACATCAAAACATACCATCACTAGCCATTCCAATGGCTAATTACAACCAAATATTAATATTTCATCATTTGGTCAATTTAACCTATACATGCCATTATACCAAGGGAAATTTTTCTAATTATAACAAAATGAGCTGAAGGATAGTGTGATCTTGCTTCGACCCATTTCTAACCTTTACGAGCTTCCGAGTACTATAAAATAGGGAAAGTAAAACTGAGTAAGCATATTATGCTTAGTAAGTTCGTATAACAGAAAATTAACTTACCACTAATTTACATTTAGGACAAGCATACAAAATTCATCCAAATAATTTTGGCAATTTTCCTAAACACATATATTCTCAAGAAACTTGTTAGTTATATATTACATGTAAACATTAAGAATCAATGATGAGCTTATTATGTAATAACTTTCATATACAAATGCTTTTCATATCATATTTCCATTTAACATGTGCATTTTCATGACAAATCATCTTAAGCACAGTTTAACCATGTCAGAACTTTTCCCGTTAAATTTATCTGAAATATCGATGGATACACATGTAGTACACTTGAAGTGTACGAAACTGTAATCCATCAACTCATATTCAAGGGTACCCATTAGGGTACATAATCAAGAAGCACTCTCTCGAGCCATATAACAGGATGCTAATGTGAGCCATGTAACATGAAGCTTATCCGGGCTATAACAGGAAACTCATAAGAGTTTAAAATAGGAAGCTCATTGAGCTTAACAAGTAACTCCGAAGAGTTATTATCAGGGAGCTCTGGATAGTCATATAACAGGAAGTTCAAGCGAGCCATATCAGGAAGCTTACAAAGAGCCTATATAAGGATAATCATAAAGAGCTGTGGTATGTTCGCATTATATGCAGGATCCATACCGATCATATAATAAGACGCTCACAAAGAGCTGGGTTATGACTGCAACACATGCAAAGTCAATACCTATCGGGATGCTTGCAGGAACCATGTAAATGAAAGCTCGAGAGGACTTATAACAAGATGCTCGTAAGAGCTATGGTGTGTCCGCAACATATGCAGGACCACAACCAATACGGGAAATCCTGTATCCATCAAATTTCATTTATTCAAACGGGACTTAACGTTTATCAAGTATTATTGGATATGTGATTGATTTTCATACATAAGACATTTATACAATTCACACATATACAACATTAAATTCAAACATTTTAAGATACATAATTTAGTTACACGAACTTACCTCGATAATTGTTCGTGTTCGTAGGTTATTAATCTGATACTTTTTCTTTTCCTCGATCTAACTATTTATTTGATCTTTCTGAATCTATATAAATGAATTTAACATCAATTTAACACATTTCATATTCAATTCAATCCAACTTACATCTTAGGCAAAAGTACCATTTTGCCCCTATTCTTTTAATTAATTCAAATTTCGTCCTTAGGCTCAAAAAATAAAATTTATGCAATTTAATCCTTATTCCAAGCCTATTCGAATTTTTCATATAACGTCTACAGTCCATGTAATTCATAAAATTTAGAAAACTTTCATGAATTTTTCACCTTTTCAATTTAGTCCCTAAATCATAATTTCATGAAAATTTCCTTTATAAAAGTTGTTTATCTATCAACAACCTTTCATTTTCTACCATAAATTTCAAAATTTCAGTATACTCATCCATGGAAAACTTTTAATACTTTGATAAATTTACAAATTAATCCCCAAAATAGGTAGATTAGGTTACTACGATTTCGAAAATATAAAAATTACTAAAAACGGGACAAGAATGCTTACCCAATTAAGCCAATTTAGCTTGCTTGAACTATTTTCTCTTAGATAAGGTTTCCATGAAAATAATTTGGGGAAAGATAATGAAAAAGATGATATTGTGTTATTTAATTTAATTATCATCTTTTATTTTTTTCCACTTTCGAATTTAGTCCTTTTCTTTTCTTAAATTTCCTTGGATGAATCATCATAAATATCTACTAAATTTTCTTAATGGTCTATTTGCCTTATAAGGACCTCAAATTTTGAATTCCATAGCTATTTAATCCTTCTAGCTACTAGAATTCAACTTTTACATTTTATGCAATTTGGTCCTTTCTATAATTAAACATGAAATCGGTAAAATTTTCTTATCGAAATTGTCATACGTCGTTCCTATCATAATGCAGACCATGCAATATTATTAAAATAAAATTTCTTTCTAACTTAGATATGTGGTTCTAAAACCACTGTTCTGATTTCACTGAAATCGGGCTGTTACACCCAGTCCAGCATTTTGCTTATTGGGGATATACGATGGGCTGCAACCTTCGACTTCGCAAATCCCCCTATCTTGCCACTTGTATTTTATTTTAACAGGAATTTAGGTCACACAACTCTAACAGTATGCACGTTTGTGTAATTGATTCAGCGGACAATTTCACATATCCTATGTGTTCTATTAAGTCTACAATTGCGCTAAAAATTTAATGGTTAGTGGACTTAATATTGAAATTGGTAAGTGACTTATAGAATAAAAGTTTGAGATTTCACTATAGTTATTCTCTATTTAACTTCATTGTATGTAATTATCATTACTTAAATTCATATGTTAACATTGGTTAATTTCAATGGCAAGTTTAATTCTTGATGTACTTACTAACCTTATATAAGCTTACGCGTTATTTTTCCCAACGCGTAGGTGAATACTAGCTTTGAAGTTCTAAAGTGAAGATCAACCCCTATTTATCTCATCACATATCAAAGCTCGGAAAAGAGTATGGTTTTGATTTTCGGCAATAGTTTATGGCATGTACATAGGTTTAAAACAAGTATGCATGTGAAAGAATTCTAATAGAAACTTTTGATGGATTTTGATCACCTTATTAACCTCACAAACTTAGTTAAATTATGATTGTGTTATATGTTGATTTATATAATTTCTAATGGAGAATCATGTTTTATAATGTTTAGAACTGGAATGGAATGACTTACGATTGTTTAGGCTTAGTTTTAAGTGTTTCAGATATGTTTTGGGAAATTTGTCTCTAGTGTCGTGACACCAGCAGCTCTGTGTCGTAACATCAATAAGTGTCGTGACACCCACTTTCTATTATCACAAAATTGACCCTTTTACCTTGTTTTAACCTGAATAAACCCCAATTGGTCTCCATTTGTAACCTAACTTTAAGGAAAGCTTTAAAATGACTTGAATAACTCCAAAGGAGCCTAATTATGTTTAAAAAAGGTTTTAGAATTGATGATTGAGTTGAGTATCTTAGTGTACAAATGTGACATCCCTTGCTCATAATATATCGGTTCACTCTGGGTAAAGGGTTGTTACAGGTAAACTACACTCATGGTCACTCAACTATTAATAAGTTTACATTTTTGTCACTCAATTTCAAAAATGTTACAAGTTGGTCATTAAACTATTCAAAAGTTTTAGGGTTTTAGAGACTTCATTCACAATTGTATTCTGGTAATTCACTACCACCTAACCTCTACTAATAAAGAAACACATCGAACCAGAGTTTCCCCCCATCTTTCAACCTTATGGATTTCCTTAAAATGGCTTGAAACTCCACTAATTTAAATTCGAAGCTTTAATGAAAAAGCTCTTTGATCCCTACCCATTCTTGTCAATTGGTTGCCTAATTTCGATAAGTTCATCTTCTCCATGATACCTTCTCATTGACCTTTTGGATTGAGCCTTTGTTGTCTGGAACTTTCTGGTGAACTATTGACTAAATTTGGTATGTTTGAGTCTCTATCCTTTTATATTTTGATTCTCTTTTCTCTAATTTTATCCTATCCCATTGCTTTTGTAGATCTTGTTTGGGGCTTGCTGAAACAGAAGGCATTTTTTTCTTTGCTTGTTTTGGTATTTTTGTTTGCAATGATAATTTGGTTGTTGGTTCGAGGTAAATGTGTGTGAATAACTTGATTGTGAATTTTATTGGGTTATGGTTTAGGTCGAATAAGAAATTGTTGGTTTTCAATTTGCTTTTGGTTATTTATGTTTTTCATTAATATTTATATACTAGAATAATTTTTGTGCATACCTAATTTTTTAGTGCAAATTTATTGTTAATAGGTGGTTTTTGTGATTTGTGTGTACATATGTTCATATAGGTTGTGCTTAGGTTTATTAATATGCAAACATGTTTGAAATATGTGATGTGTAACTTCTATGTCATAAGTGTATATGCCTTATTTGCACATTTTTTTTAACAATTAGCATATTGTATTCAAATTTGCCTTTAGTTCGAATAAGGAAGTCACTATGTCAATTTGTTTTTTGAACATGTTATGAGTTTTGTGTATATCTATATTTTTAGGATTAAGTTGCATGTGTTAGAATTATTTTAAAACTTTTTTAATATAGAGTTTGTGTGGTTTTTTATCTTCTTTTTTTTTTTTTGCATTTCTTAACAAAGTATTGATTCTTTTTTTAGATATCAATATCTTTACCAGTAAATCATTAAATAAGTTTTTTGCTTTTTCACTTTTCTTTTTTAATTTTCATTAATATCTGTAATAGTTTTATTGTTTTTATTCACAAATTAGTTAGTTTTATTGTTTCTTTAATTTTTTTAAACATCTTTTTTACATCATTTCATACCAAATTTAAAAAATAACATATTTATTACTTGATTAAAAATTTTTGAAATCCACATAATTAATGATAATTTTCATGGTTTTATTGCATAAAATTCATTGTTAAAACATTCAAAAGCATTGAACCTCGTGTGTTGGCTTGATGGCCAAGGTGTTCACTGCTCTAGGTGTGGTTTGGATTTAAGTCATGCTAGTTACATTGCTATTAGGGTTTTGCCCTCCTCTTATAATTTACCAAAAAATAAAAACATCCAAAAGCATTACAATAAATTTATACACAATAGCTTCCTACACTTTTTTGCAACTATGCTTTAGAGATGATGATGCCTATAACCTATATCTTATCTATTTTGCGAACCTTAAGGTCCAACTCACTCGACCTATATATTATTTTTTTGTTAACCTCATCTAATTTCAAATTCTCCTATTTTTCGAATTTTAAGGAGCGAAGATGAATTCCTTTTATGAAAATCAAAGGCCTAACTCATGAAAATATTGTGTAAGCCTTTTATTTCAATGCCATCCTCGACATCACTCCAATTAGTTGATTAATGCAATTCACCATTATCTTATGGAACAAAAGATAATTCTCATGGTCAATTCTCTTGCCAAATTTCTTGAGCTTCCCAATGTTGGCGAGACCAATGAAAATGGTGTATATCCACCTAACATGAAACTCTCAAATGATAATACGACCATATTTCCTTTATATGATCATTTATTACATCTCATTATCACTTATGTTTTTTGCCCTTATGGAAGCAAGTACACCCAAATGTGCACCATTGACTATCGGTGGCTTAATTGCTTTCGCAATAATGTCCATCCTAACATCACTACATCATTTTCTACGATATTGTTAGGGTTATTTGTATGTTCTTATTATTTTATTTTTTCTAATTACTATTACTATTACTATTATAATTTTAAATTTATAAAAATTGATATATGCATAGATGAGGTGAAATTTATTAAATTCCATTCACCGAAACTGCCAATTCTTAAGTTTGGGAAATCATCTAACTTGAGATGACTTTTTGAATGGGATCTAGAAATTTCTTAGTTAAGATGTTTTTATGGTGTTTGAAGATCGATCTCTTAGCTTCAAAACACATTTTGAATCACTCGATTTTAAGTTCAGGAGCTCAAGTTATGACCGTTTTAATGAAGACTGCGGAAGCAGAATTTTTGGACGAAATTATGACAAGAATTATAAATTTCGAGCTTTTAATTCAAGTTTAAATCACATTAGGTTCAAGTTTTAGGCTTAATTTTCATTATATAGTAGTCCAATATTGTATTTATCAGCTCTTATTATTTTATTATTTTATTATTCATAATTTTTAATTATTATTAAGTATTTTGAGATATTTAAGAGTTTTAGGTCAACAAGAAAGTTTAATTTAAAACTACTTCTTATTTAGGTTAATTAGAGTTCTAGTATACTTGAGAGTTTTATTTAGATTTATTTAGCTAGCCTATATAAAGGCTTCTCCATTATTCATTAAGCAGACAATTGTTTTCATTAATAAAGATTTCAACTCTGAGAGTTTATTTCTTATGCAAGATTTCTTTCTTGTGGTTTTTAGAAGTAGTTTTCTTCTCGATTTTTTTCAAAGAGTCGTGAGAATTCACTCTTTACCCTTCAAATTGCTAAGGATTATTTTTTGGAGGGTTGATTAGAGCCATTAATTGAGTTTATTGGGATTTATATATTAAAGGGTTCAATTGGACATTTATCCTTATATTCCTTATATTCATCATATCGATCGGTTTACTTGTCCATCTTCCACTTTGTTCTCTTTTTCCTTTTTAATTTCAATTTCTTATTTATTTAAGATTTTTTTTTATTCTCAAATTTCTTCTTTACTATTTTTGATTTTTTTATTTCTAAATTTGTTTATTTGTAATGTTATTAGTATTTATTTTTAAATTAGATTTTATTTTAATTTTTTCACAAAGTTGGCTTTTTTGAGAAAAAAAATTATGTTTTAACATTAAATTTAAAAATTAATAGTTAATTCGATACTTTTAATACATTAAAATCATACTTTTTATTCATTTGAATTTATTGTTTAGGATATTTATATATATATTTTCGACGTAGAATTATTTTACCTTTATTTAAACTCAAAATAATTGTTGAAGTAATTTAAACTATTAAATTTAATTAATTTAAATTATTTTTATTTAAACCAAACTAATTCTACTATGAGGAAAAAAACACATAAAAAAGAGATGCACAAAAAAATATAGTATACAATAATAATTATAACATAAAATTATTATGCAGAAATAATATTTTTAATATTCTACAATTATTTGAAAGTGTTTTATTTTTTGATTATTATATATTAATTTTTATAATAATTAAAAAATAAAATATTTATTAAATAATACAAATATAAACACAGAAATTCATGTGTAACCCAGTAATATTGAAAATTAGTAGATTAAAAAAGAAAAAGAAAAAGAAAGGAACTACCTATGAAAAAAAATCTCGTCATTATATGTATTTTCAATTTTCCAATTCCATATTTACTTGCATTTTGTATTTTCACATTGCCAGAAAAAGAAAATAAAATCCCATTGAATTATTTATTTATTGGGTAAATATCTATTTTGCTACTTGAACTTGATTTCAAGGTTCAAATTGGCATCTAAATTCTTTCTTGATCTAATTAGGTACATGAACTTGGCTTTTTAGTCCAATAGTACTTGGTAAATGACTTATTTGAACCATGAAGCCAAGTTTAAGTATCTAATTGGACCAGAAAAGTTCTTTTTAATCCAAATTAATACTTATCTTAAATGACTTACTTCAACCATGAAGCCAAGTTCAAGTATCTAATTGGACAAAAAAGCCAAGTTTAGGTACCTAATTGAACTGAAAAAATCCCCTAGGTACCTAATTACATATTTATCCTTATTTATTCAATCCCAGAAAAATTAATTCTACTCGCCTCTTATTATTTATTTATTTTCCTTGCCTCTTGTCGATCTTCTCCCTCCTTTTTCTCATCTTGCTCTCTCTTTTTGCTATCGTACGCTCGTGTCAATTTTCCTTCGCACGTGTGTTTAAAGGCGGTGTTTCGCCGATTCCGTTCCGTTTCCCGTTCTATTTTCCGATCAGTATTCGTCGATATTCTCGGTCTTACCTTCGGAATTCTCGAAGCTCCGGTCGCAGTGTCTTCTGCTTTCAATTATGGATTTCCCCTCAGGTTCCTTTTTAGGGTTTACATTTACTTCTTGATCATTAAAGAAACAAATGTTCTTTTTTATTATTAACCTAGGGTTAGTCATTTCTTACTGCTTAATTCAATAATTAGGATCGTGTTTATATTGGAATCCAAAATTGGGCTTTTTTTTCTTCTTCTTTCATTGACCGAATTTCCCCAAATTTTAATCCAATTTTCCAAATTTCTGTTTCAAATGTTGTTAAACAATTTGAAAATTTTGAAATTGAGATTGAAATATTGGAATTTGAGTTAATTTATTCCATTCCCCTAATATCTATAAGCAGGGTAAGTAAATGCGGAAATGCAATAAAAGCAATGTATTTGAAGTGATAATTAAAGTGGGGAAAAAAGAAGGAAGCATGAGTTTGGTGGATTTTGTGATTGCAAAAAGCCAGAGTGTTGAATAAGTTATGCTGCTTTTGCTAGTTGTGAGAGTTACGAAGACAAGACGAAAAGGAAGAAGGAATAAGGATAGAAATGAATGTTCAGGCACATATGTCTGGGCAGATATCGGGTCAGGCAGCTAATCAAGGGGGATTGCCCCAACAAAATGGGAACCTTCTTCAGCCTGCCCAGATGCAGAGTTTAGGTGTTGGAGGTGCAAGTGCTGCTGGAGGTCCTCCGCATACTATGTCAAATGTGGACCCTGAGCTACACAGAACTCGTGAATATATGCGAGGAAAGATGTAAGATTTTCTAGGAAGTAGTGTTGTAGATGTAAGTTTAGGTTTTTCTGAATGCATGAAATGTTTGTATCTGCTGATTGATTTAGTTTAAATTACAGAAAATTTTGAAATAAAAGCTGCATTAAACATTGTTTTTTTTTCCTGCCTGAATGCTATTTAATACCTATAGAAGCTTGTTACATTTCTGTTCCATTAATTTCTTTTTTCTTTTTTCTCTGTGTGTGCGTGTAAATTTTACATGTTTGTGACATGAATGTGCTTCTGGATGCTCAGGTGCGTCTTAGTTGCAAAAGAAACAGTAAAAAGACCTTTGCATCTAAATAGTTGTGTATCAGTTTGTGTAGGATTTTATGAGCCTGTAGATAATGTTGATTCTTCTTCAGATATACATGATGTATGCATCATTGAAAAATGATTTCAACAAATTTAAGTGCCTGATTTCTAGTGCAATAGGGAAGACTCCTGGTTCTAGTTGAAATTCAAGTAGGATTTTTTTAAGGTTTTATACCTCTGAAAATAACACCTTTCTATTTGAATAATATTTAAATTTGTTTCTCTGCTTCTACAAACTGTGCATAGAATTCAACATTTAAAAATAACTTAGTCACAAAACTGTAGGATTTAGATGTCCAATTTCACACAAATTCAGTGATCTATGTTATATTAAGTATTATTGGTAGGATTATATTGCTAAGAAAGCAGTGAAAAAGATATTTTCATTGAAATAGTTGTGTATCTACTATCTATTTGTGTAACATTTTATGAACCTCTAGACAATGTTGATTCTTATTGAGGTATGCAGTTGATAATAGTTGTTTCAACAAATTTAAGGGGCCAATGTCTAGTACAATGACGGAGGCTTCTGGTTCAAGAAAGTTGTTAGAGAGTTCTCTCTCTTCCCAAAAGAAAAAAGACTAATGGAAAAAAAAATTGTTTGTTAATTCTTCTTAAGAATCCATATGTTTGTGGGAGAAGATGCATGTAATGATCCTTGTAGTACTTTGACATGGAGATGGATATTTAAATCATATGCAATGGAAAATTAGTTTCATGTCATTGATTTCATATAATCGTTATAGCTATATAGCTTCTAGAGACATTAATCTATACATCAAGATTAGGTCCTTCCATCATAGAAGTCTTTTCTTAATATAATCATTTCTAATGATAATTTTTTATAGCTAATGCAAATTTCAATCTCTTTTTCGTCAGCATTGATGTCTTAAAATTGCGGAATCAGCTTCCTATTACTGAGGCATCTATGATGAAGTTTCGGGATTTTGCAAGACGATTGGAAGAAGGTCTATTTAAGATTGCTCATACAAAGGTTAATTATTTTGTTAAATTAATATGTTTGAGCAAGTCTGTTTCTTGACCAATTTCATTCATATATTTTCTTCACCTTTTTCCCTATTCACCTTGGAAGCACATTTCTTTTGCATTCTTTTGATCACTTTTAATTCTTTGTGCTACAACTTTCTTTTATTTCCTTTGACGTTTGATGCTTGGAATTTGTTTTCTAGGAGGACTATACAAATTTGAGTACTTTAGAGCACCGCTTGCAGATTCTATTAAGGGGGAGCAGAAATGTGCACAACCAAAGGCATCCACAGCTTGTTAATTCAGCATCAGCATCAGCTCCAGTAGGTACTATGATTCCAACTCCTGGTATATCACACAGTGGCAATCCTAGCATTGTGGCTACATCTTCAATAGATAAATCTACAAGTGCTGCCAGTGCAAGCATAGCTCCTACCAATGTCAATGCAGGAAGCCTGTTGCCTAGCAGTGGCATGATTAGTGCTTCTTTCACCAGATCTGAAGGTAAATTTGAGCCTTAGAATATTCTATAATCTAATTTAAATAGCATTTTATACCAAGAGTAACAAAATGGTACTTCTATAGGAAATATATCTAATGGCTATCAACAGTTACCTGCGAATTTTCCTCTTGCTTCTGGTGGAATTTCATCAATTGGTGTGCAAAGAATGGCAAGCCAAATGATTCCCACTCCTGGATTTAATAGTAATAACAATAATGGTAGCATTAATGATCAGTCTTCCAATAATGTTGGACTTTCAACTGTTGAATCAACAATGGTATCCCAGCCACAGCAGCAAAAGCCACATGGTGGTCAAAACAGTCGTATATTACGCACCCTTGGAAGCCAAATGGGTAGTGGTATCAGGTCAGGCTTGCATCAGAAAGCTTTCGGGTTACCTCATGGGTCCTTAAATGGTGCATTGGGGATGATGGGCAACAATATGCATATTGTCAGTGAACATGGAACACCTGTCGGATATCAGACTACTACAGCTTTTGCTAGTTCGCCAAAACCTTTGCAACAAAACTTTGATCAACATCAGCTACCTGTAATGCAAGGTAACATCCTGGTTTCATTTGTCTGTCTCTATTTCTATTTTATTTAGTAATAATGAATCTGAATATGTAATTTATCATTGGGATGAATGAGTTATCTCAAAGAAAGCAATCCTTTGTGTCAGCTGATGGATATGGAATGAACAATGCTGATTCTTTTGGGTCTGGAAACTTGTACGGTGCTGTAACATCTGTTGGATCAGTGACAAACTCTCAGAATTCGAATTCTGTTAATTTGCAGTCTACATCCAGAACAAATACTTCTTTAATAAATAATCAGTCAAATTTACATGCTGTGCAATCGGCTGCCCATATGAAGCCCCAGTCCATGGATGAGTTTGAAAAGATGAACTTTCAACCTGCAGTTTCTTCGAGAGATGATATACTTCAAGTTAATCAACAGAAACAATTCCAGCACCAGTCTCTTCAGTACCAACAACAGCAGTTCCTTCAACAGCAACGCCAACAGAAGCAGCAAAATTTGCTGAGCAATAGTGGTTATAGTCAGTCTCCACTGGCCTCTGATATAGGCAGTCAAGTAAAGTGTGAACCTGGAGTACAACATCATGACGAGGTTCTATATCAACAAGCTCCTGAACAATTTCAGCTCTCCGAATTGCAGAATCAATTTCTGCAGAACCATAGTGAAGAGCTCGCTAATCAGCAGAGTATGTTGTCATCACTGCCACAAAATTCTGAACAAATGCAACAGATGTTGCATCAAGACCAATTGATTCAAGAGTCTCAAAATGATTATAAACTTCCGGCTGTAGCACAAATGGAATCATTTGCTCATAGCCAGTGGCACCCTCACTCACAAGATCGGGCGCAAATTCCAGGGAACATATCACATGAGCAGCCTGTCCAAGAGGAATTCCGCCAGAGAACATCTGGGCCGGATAAAGCTCAGTGTAACAATTTATCTGCAGATGGATCTACTATCGGTCCGATGGTTGATGCTAGAAGCTCATCAGAGCCTTTTAATTCTAGAGGCGCCATCTCTAAATCTGAAAATGGGAGCCATGATCGGCAGTATAGAAATCAAGTGAAGTGGCTTTTGTTTCTACGCCATGCTCATAGTTGTAAAGCCTCTGAGGGTAAGTGTGATGGCTATTGTTTTACCGTACGGAAGTTGTTGAGTCATATGAATAAATGCGAATCATCTCAATGCTCATATCCTCGATGCCATCCCTCTAAGATATTGATTCGTCACTACAAGACTTGTACATATCCAACATGTCCCGTTTGTGTTCCTGTTAAAAATTTTATACAGGCTCAGAAGGCACATGCCTGTCGGAACTCTGCTTCTGTTTTGCCTTCTGATGGTGATTCTACTAAAATAAATGATGCTGGAGACATTTCAGCTAGAATGACTTCAAGAACTGCATCAAATGATGCATCTGTAGGTGTACAACCTTCACAAAAACGCATGAAGATAGAGCAATCTTCTCAGTCTGTTATTGCTGAAAGTGAAGGTCCTCTAGGTTCTGTTGTTGCTGAACCTCACATATCTCAGGACATCCAGCGCCAAGATTACCAACATGTTGACAGGTGTATGCCAGTTAAACCTGAGCCTATGGAAGTGAAGACTGATGTCCCCGTGAGTTCTAGTGGTAATCCTGTTTTTATTGAGATGAAGGATGATGTAGATGACATTAGCAAACAGAAGATTGATGGTGAGACTGTTACACTTGATGAATTTGGTTGTCTACCTATGCAAGAAAGTGCGAAGATTGAAAAGGAGCCTGACATAGTCAAACAGGAAAATGTGACGGAGTCTTCCGAAAGTGCAGCTGGAACTAAGTCTGGGAAACCAAAAATAAAGGGGGTGTCACTTACTGAACTCTTCACCCCTGAGCAAGTTAGGGAGCATATTACAGGTCTCAGACGATGGGTTGGCCAGGTATCTTTATCATAGTGTTTTGACTTATTTCATACCCTGTTCTTTATTATTGTATGTAGATTATTGTAAGTTGTCTTAGGTCAATATTTGTGTGCTAGCTTACTACTTGATGTACCAAAAACCAGGCTTGGAGACAGAATGAGGTATATTGATGATAATTATTTTCTTTCTTTTACAGAGTAAAGCAAAGGTTGAAAAGAATCAAGCAATGGAGCACTCAATGAGTGAGAACTCATGTCAATTATGTGCAGTTGAGAGACTTACTTTTGAACCCCCACCTATTTACTGCAGTCCTTGTGGTGCTCGCATTAAGCGAAATGCAATGTACTACACAATGGGAGCTGGTGATACACGACATTACTTTTGTATTCCATGCCATAATGAGGCTCGTGGAGATAGCATTGTTGTTGATGGAACTGCCATTCCTAAGGCAAGGCTTGAGAAGAAGAAGAATGATGAAGAGATCGAAGAATGGGTACGTGCTCTACATACTTTTTAAGTATTATGATGTTTCATGATCATCTCAAATAGTCGCTCTTACATGTTTATTTTTTTTCAATAATATTTTCCAGTGGGTTCAATGTGACAAATGCGAAGCTTGGCAGCATCAGATTTGTGCTTTATTCAATGGTAGAAGGAATGATGGCGGACAAGCTGAATATACATGCCCCAATTGCTATATTACTGAGGTCGAAAGAGGAGAGCGAAAGCCCCTACCTCAGAGTGCTGTCCTTGGGGCCAAAGATTTGCCAAGAACAATCCTTAGTGACCACATAGAGCAGCGGTTATTCAAGAGACTGAAACAGGAAAGACAAGAAAGGGCAAGGGTTCAAGGAAAAAGTTATGATGAGGTGATCAATATTCTCCTGATGACAGTTGATTCTATGTTGTTTATGGCAATCCTTTTTCTACTTTCGTGTTGCTTAAATATATTCAAAAACCAATTCACACTGCATATACACACAGAAGGAAGAATATATTGATTGTTTTCTCATTGATTTTTTCAGGTGCCTGGGGCTGAGGCACTTGTAATTAGAGTTGTTTCATCAGTTGACAAAAAGCTGGAAGTGAAGCAGCGATTTCTTGAAATCTTTCAGGAACAGAATTATCCACTTGAATTTCCCTATAAATCAAAGGTGTGAAGGATATAAATTAAGCGTAATGCACATGTTCTTTTTTTTTTTTAATGGATTAAGTGTAATACATACGTATATGCTGAAAAGGGCAATTTTAATTGTAATTATGAAATGCTTATAAGTACATTTTTCTCTTTCAGGTAGTTTTATTGTTTCAGAAGATAGAAGGGGTAGAAGTATGCTTATTTGGTATGTATGTTCAAGAATTTGGTTCAGAATCTGCATTTCCAAATCAGCGTCGTGTTTATCTGTCATACCTAGATTCAGTCAAGTATTTCCGGCCTGAGGTTAAAGCAGTTACCGGAGAGGCTCTCCGTACCTTTGTTTACCATGAAATTCTTGTAAGTGCAAACTCTTATGATTTCAGCAATGTGATAATTATGATTTTCAATTTACATATAGTATCAGTTCTACACTTTTATTTAGTTGTGACTAACATCGTTAAACCTTAAATGTTCAGATTGGATACCTTGAATATTGCAAGAAGCGTGGTTTTACAAGTTGCTATATATGGGCTTGCCCTCCACTTAAGGGAGAAGATTATATCTTATATTGTCATCCAGAAATTCAGAAAACACCTAAATCAGATAAACTGCGAGAATGGTGAGGCAAATAATTATCAAGTTTTTTTCCCCTTTGCATCTCATGTTATGTTTTTAATAATACATTATTATTAATTCTCCTGATATGCATGAATGCTGTTTCAGGTATCTAGCAATGTTAAGGAAGGCTTCCAGGGAAAACATTGTAGTTGATCTTACTAATTTGTATGATCATTTCTTTGTAACTACCGGTGAATGTAAGGCCAAAATAACAGCAGCTAGACTGCCATATTTTGATGGTGATTACTGGCCTGGGGCTGCTGAAGATCTAATTAACCAGTTCCGTCTGGAAGAAGATGGCAGAAAGCTGAACAAAAAAGGAACAATAAAAAAGACAATAACAAAAAGGGCTTTAAAAGCATCGGGTCAATCTGATCTCTCTGCTAATGCATCAAAGGATCTGCTACTGATGCATAAAGTAATTTCTTTTCTTCCTAATCATTCTGCCCATTTTTTCCTTAATGATGTTTTTCTGTGTAAAGGCAGTGGATATGAAAATTACAATCTTGCTATCCTAGTGTTGACATTTTTCTTATCGTGATCCAAGGAATTTTAACTGGTTATATTACTTGTTTCCCTCCTTTCTTCACTTCAGCTTGGTGAGACCATTTGCCCAATGAGGGAAGATTTTATCATGGTTCACTTGCAGCATTGTTGCACTCATTGTTGTATCCTGATGGTGTCTGGAAATCGCTGGGTCTGCAACCAGTGCAAGAAATTTCAGATTTGTGACAAGTAAGATTGCTACTCTGTTTAGCTGTGTCTTTTTGTTTCTTTTGAACTAGTTTAGCTATGTCTTATCATTATTATTATCTTCTTCTTGTATGGTTGAGCTCTCTCTCTTTCACTACCTATCTGTACATGTGTGTGTGCATTTGCCGGGATGTGTCTGTTTGACTGAAAGTATACCACGTGTGATACTCTAGCAGGCAAGGTTTTTTATCATTGTATATAGTAATAATATGATTCTGGAGAACGAGAAACTATAATTTTTCAATCAGATCTATGTACGAGAAGGGTATGCTCTTTTTCATACGCAGAGTTAAGCAACTCTGTTTTAGTGTTGCTATTGTTAATTGGCATGTTTGAATCTATGCTAGGGCTATTTTCTGCATTGTACAAATGAGTGTATTTCTGGTTGACAGTTGTAAGTTCAGCTCACGTTCATTGGTTTACAGCTCTAGAACCTTGCTCTTAGAAGTTAAATGACAAGCACCTAGCCTTTTAGGACAAGAGGAGAGCCAGTAGGGTTGCTAGTTATACAACTCCTTGGTGTTCATTTTATTATTAGTACCATTTACATTCTTTATGTAAACATTAGTCATTTTGCTCAGCCTTTACAGTAGTACAAACCGTTCAAGCTTTTCAGTCCTTGGTGTTACTATTTATCTGCTTAAATGATTCAGTTCATTACAGTCATACTTCTGCTTTTAGAGAAAAGGAAACTGATTCTTGTGCTCTTCAGAAACTGATTATTTTTCAAGTTTTAAGACTCAACTCCCCTTCCCCCTGTTAGAAGCCCAATAACGCAACTCCCCTTCCTCTGTCCTTATTTTGGTCTGCTTCCACCAACTATGAGACAGTTCTCTAGATAATGGATCTTATGTTTGCTTCTTTGTACCCTCACAGGTGCCATGAGGCAGAATTGAAACGTGATGAAAGAGAGAGACATCCCTTCAATCAGAGGGAAAAACATGTTCTTTATCCAGTAAGTTTGTCTTAGTACTACAATAATTACTTATAGTGTGTGTCTGTTGCTGCTTCTGTAGACAGATTTTTATTTGCTTTTTTAATTGATTTTTGTGGACAAATTGTCATTGTGCAGATTGAAATAACTGATGTCTCTACTGATACAACCGATCAAGATGACATTCTTGAGAGTGAATTCTTTGATACTAGACAGGCATTTTTGAGTCTTTGTCAAGGGAACCATTATCAATATGATACCCTGAGACGGGCTAAACATTCCTCGATGATGGTACTCTACCATCTTCACAATCCAACTGCTCCTGCATTTGTCACTCCCTGTTGCATATGTCATCTGGATATTGAAACTGGTCAAGGTTGGCGATGTGAAGTTTGCCCTGATTATGATGTGTGCAATGCCTGTTATAAAAAGGATGGGGGCATTGATCATCCTCATAAGTTAACAAATCATCCATCCATGGCAGAACGTGATGCACAGAACAAAGAGGCCAGGCAACTACGTGTTCTGCAGGTATTTTTTTAGTATGAATTTGTTGAACTCTTTTAACTAAATCTCATCAAAGCATATATGTGTTAAAGAAGAAGAAGGATTCTTTCTATTCAATATCTTTAGTACAGTAGGTAAATGACAGAGACACAAGCCACAGATCAAATCAATCTATTTAAAGCCATCCCTTTAATTAAGTGAAGTATTTATTTAGTATAATTACAACAATATAAACATCGGTCTAGTCTTGAGATAATCTAGCTTAGGTCTCGAGACTAAGTGGCTTATGTCTCGAGACAGCCAAACATCGAAGCTAAATTAAGAAAACAGGGGAAGTTCGTCTCGAGACTGTTCTTGAGACATAGACCCCAATGTCTCAAGGCATGTTCACATAGAATCAAAATAAAATCCATCATGTCTCGAGACATGAAACCTATGTCTCGAGACCTCCTGTAGAATTTGGACACGAGTTTGGATTCGAATCCTAACCACGTTTGTAACCCTGTACAATCCTAGAATGCATTTAATGTGATTAATTGGCAATCATTTGAATTATTTAAGAGTGTGTGATGAGAATGCATGGGAATTTAATTGATTGAATGCCACATTACTTGGTAAATGTGGTTGACTTAGTCTGAGTTGATCCGGCAACATAATGTGATGTCATGAATTCGGATCTGGCGACTGGGTCGGGTGTGGGATGTCACATTGTGGTATCATCGCTTTTCTCTGGACCTCCCCTTTTTTTTCGGTTTGAGGGGGGGGGGTGGGATGTTTTCGTACTGGTGTTTGTGAATAATTGGCTTGATAACATCGAAAAGCATGGAACTCTCTAAGATGTTTCTGATATGCTATTGGTACTTTGCACTTGAACATTGAAATACACTAAATGTAAAGTATAATTCCCTGAATATATTAGTTTCCTTCTGATTTGGCAAGTAGATGGTTGGAAAATTGAGTTTATGACTGTAAACATGGGACTTTTTTTGTGTTGTTCTAACTGCATTGGTTCCTGAAATTTACAGCTGAGGAAAATGCTTGACCTTTTAGTGCATGCATCACAATGTCGTTCTGCACATTGCCAATACCCAAATTGTCGGAAAGTGAAGGGGCTTTTCCGCCATGGAATTCAATGCAAAACACGTGCTTCTGGTGGCTGTGTACTATGCAAGAAAATGTGGTATTTGCTGCAACTCCATGCACGAGCATGCAAAGAATCTCAATGCCACGTACCACGTTGCAGGTACATTTGCCTTTCTCCCTCCTTAACAGCCATATGTTATGTACTCCTTGGTGCAATTTAAAACTAATAAAGTTAAAACTTGCTAATACAGAGACCTTAAGGAACATTTGAGGAGGCTTCAACAACAGTCTGATTCACGACGTAGGGCTGCTGTGATGGAGATGATGAGACAGAGAGCTGCAGAGGTTGCTGGTAGTTCTGGGTAAAAGACCAAAGTGTTAATATGCATTTTGGTGCTTTGATGAAAAAATGCGCCCTTCTATAAAGGGATGTCTAAGATTGTTCACTGCTTGGAACTAGGCGGTGATGAGAAAATCTGGCTGATCTATAAAAGGTCAGAGGGGGATATGCATATGGCTCATTAGGGAACAACTTTCATTGATAAAACCTGCAACTAAATTCCCTACAAAGAAAGCTAATCTGCCTGCAACTGCCACCGCCAACTTAGCCATTCGGAGGAGTTCAAATACTAGTGTACCCCAGCTGGCTGATTCGACCTATTTATGTGGAATGCCATGCCACGCCATTCGATCCCTTTGGTCCTGTGTACTATAATCGTTCTAGTCTGTCCAAATTGCTTTCTTACAGAGGAATCTGGGAGGTTAGTTTTATTTTATTTTTATTTTTTTTATCTTTTTCCTCTATTCTTCTTGCTATGTTTTCCCAGTAGAACATTGACCCCCTCCCACTTTTCGTAGAATGGGCATTTTGATTAAAGATGGAACAATAAGTAGGCATTAGAGAAGAAAACTGCATCAATTCATTTTTAGTTAATAATATGAAATTATTATATGTATATATATTATATGGTTAAGTGGAAGATGTGTTGGATTTTTAATGCAAGTTTTGTTTTCAATATTAGCAATGTTTACATGATTTATTGGTAAATACAATTTGTTTACCAAAAGGTTTGCGGGTAAGATTTTATGTGGGTGAGGGCATGAATTGTGATGATAAATTGGCCTTGGCTGTGAAATTACTTTGATTGTTAGACAAGCTTGCTGAAATTCATGTTTCTATAAAATAAAAGAGTGGATAAGAGAAATATGCTCCAACTAAGATGGAAGTACCTTGCTGTCAAGTATGAGAGGTTGAGTTCTGATTCTAAAAAATTTTAAGCCTGGGTTGAATCAGATTACTCGTTTTACTATTCAAAAATTAATAAATATATATATTTATTTTAATTGATATTTTATATGTTTTTATAATTAAATTTAAATTATAACAAAACTTAGCCCAAGTTGGGTTGGGCCTATTGTGTAGGGTGGGTTAGTTGGCCTATGAATGAAGAATCAATTTTTATGTTTGAATTTCTTAAAAGTGTTTTTCTAGATTTATTTTGAAATAATATAGATACCCTTATGGTAGTGGTAATAGGTTTTGTCATTTCTCATTTCACTTACGATACGAACTCAATCAAGATTTTGAATCAATAGTATAGACAAAAATATCAGTCCTTTACGAATCATTTTTCAATTGAGTTGTTGTCGATAAGATATACAAATCCATCACAATACATAAAAGATGATTTACTTTATATTCGTTTATTAATATAAAAATAATGATTCAAAGATCAAAAGGTTAAATTTTTGTGTTCATGACGGAATCAGTGAAGTAGAAGATTGGCATCGAATTATTATTATTAAATTAAATTATCTTGCAAGATAAATTAAAATAGATTTGACTTCTAGAATTTTGAATTTTTTTTCATAAAATATGGAATTGACTTATAACCCAACTGGATATTGTAATTCTATTTATTTGCTAATTTCTTCGTCAAGAAAAAGCTGGACATTAATTTAGTTGGGGCATAATTAAAATTTTCGGTAAAAATATTATCTTTAGTATATTTAAAATTAGTAAAGATGAGCAAATCAAATTTATATATAACTTATGACATGAAAATTAGTGATGACTAAGACTAAAAAAGTAGGGTAAATATATAAAATATTTTTAATCTTAATCAACGTTAATTAATTTTTACTCTGAAAGTATATCGAAATTTACCGTAATCACTTAACAATAAAAATATAATTAATGTATAAGGATTAATTTATATAGTTTTCAAGTAGAGAGACAAAAATACAATCTAAGGTATAGTAAAATAACTTTCATGGTATTTTTACTTTGAAAAACCCTTTATTTTTTCAAAGTAATAAATATTTTGTCTTTTTATATAAAATATTCAGAGAAAATATTTATGAACAAAATTAAGATGAAAACATATTTAAATTTGTTTCAATTTTTTGCTAGCAATTAAAACATATTGAATCTATATTCTTTTATTAATATAAAAATTATTTAATACGATTTAATATTTCATTTATTTGAATAATCAAAATTATAATTATGATATTGAAACATGTAATGTCAAATTTATAGCATTGATTTCATCCTCCCCAAACTTAAAAGCATTACAAAAACAGAACAGATTAGATTAGTAGTCACTTAATTATTAGTTTTTTTTTTTGCCATTCAACTATGAAAAGTGATACAATGGTTTTCTAATTATTTAGTTTTGTCTTTTTGGTCATTAGTTGGCTAATGGTGGTGGCGTTTAAAATTGGCATAATAGTAACTTTACCCTTAATATTTATACATTGTGTCAATTAGCCTTAATTCTAAAAAATCTAATCCTCAACATTAACGCATTGTGTAATTAAGTCTTTTTTGCAATCTTGTGACCTTTTAACCTTAAAAGCTTAAATACAAGTGAACAATTACAATGGGGAAAGAGTTTACAAACACCAAGATTGAATCTTGAACTTCATGTCAATCGGCTTGAAACTCACACAAATTTATCGCCGATCCAATGACATGATTGACAAAATCTACTTTGTTGATTGTAGTTATTAGATTTAGTTTGTCATAAAATAATAATTGATGACTAACGTTATAATTAGTAATAATTTTTCATGGCAACAATCTTTTTATCTTACTATGTATATTTGCATTTGCAATATTTGCCTGATACATCCGTTGAAACCATTTTTTTGAACAAAACTGGGTGGATGATAGTTGAAGAAAAAAAAAATGAAATTTTTGATTTTTTTAAAAACATTGGGTTTAGTAATAAAATCCCTTGCTTCAGTTTCTAAATATATATACACACCAATCCAATCCCATTAATCATGGCATGAAACATCAACTTTACTATTATAAGAATTTACAGTGAATTTAATATTTTAATAAAATGTTAAAAGAAATAATAAAAGAATTAAAATTCTTCAAAAATAGAAAAACCCCAAATTTTTTCAAAAAAATAAAAATAAAATAAAATAAAATATAGCAAGTATACTTTTATATATAAAAATTAGCTGTAGTTTGGAAAAAAAATTGGTTGGGGCGGACAAGCCTCCTATAAATAAGGGGATTAATTTGGTTGGACCAGAAAATTTTGCTTTAATTTGATTTTTTTAAAAGAAAAAAAAAGGTGTAATTTTCAGTAGGACCAGTGAGAGATAAATTGCAAAACATTTTGTAAATTTATATGAGGTGACCAAAAATGTCTCTTTTTTTCATTTAATTTTTGAAGAAAACGTGAATAAAAACATTAGACACAAAGGAAACCAGCTGGAACATCCACAATAACTACGTACCAACCATAAGTTGGGTCTCGTCTAAAATTTGTGAAAGTTTTGATAAAACATTATGTTTATTTAAAATATAGGTCGGATTCAAATTTGAATATTTAAGATTTGAATTCGGCTTAACCATCGATCCATTTTTTATGTTTATAATATATTAACATGATACTTGCCCCATCTTATATTCGCCCCAACATATGGTTCATAGCTTAGAGCGGTAATATAATAATAGTTAAAATGCTCAATGGAACCAATGAGGAAGGAAATAATTCAAGAGTTGATCATATTGGCAAGTGCAAATTAAGCACAATTACAAGGAGAAGCATGGCTAAGGGCGGAACGTACGAAGGGCTAGAGGTGGCCTTAACTCTCTCAAAATTTTTTTTGATAATTCTTATAAAACCTCAACTTTTTTTGAAAAAATTTAATTAAGCCTCCAAAAATTTCGAAAGTTTTAATTAGACAATCTTAAAACTTAGTATTGTTGGAAAAATACGACTGAAAAATAAATCATGTATAAATAAAAGAAAGAATTACTGTGCCATGGAAGAACCACTACTTTAGAAGCAGATTCGCCCCGAATGGTGTAATCGTGTAGTGGACGTTGCCCCCCAATGTTAACACAGAATTTCAATATTCATACGCCTGAATAAAGAAGGTGAAACACAATTGGTATTACTCTTCTCTGAGGAATAGGGAAATAAGATAAAAATAAAGCTTTAAAGCTGGTTGGAAAAATTTGGCTAGAAAAATCGCACTAGGTTCGATTCTCAAGAAAAGTTGGAGGAGCCACAAACGGTTTCGTTTAAAATCTAATCTCCTAAACAAAATTTCCTCTAATGTAATTTAGTAAGATGTCGAAGTTTTAGAGAAAAGAAAGATGAGATAATTGAGAAGAATAGGAGAAGCTTTGCTTGTAAAAAATGAGGAGAAATGACCTCCTATTTATAGGATTCTCAAAGAAACAAAGTGATCCAAAAAATTCAATAGTGATATTGCAATGATCAGTTTCCAACGATCATATCATAACAGTCAGATTTTTGTATTACTAACAAATATCACGTACCACGTTACGAATTGTGCAAATAGTAATGAATCAGGTGTGTTTTTGATGTACCACCTCATGGTACTAGCAAGATGTTGTTAGTAGATGCAATGGGTTTTGCTAAGGAGATGTATGCATTGCAATGAGTAGGGCCATTTAGTTGTTCTCCTTTATTCTACCATTGAAAAACATGGCATGTAAGGATAGATCATGAAAGATTTACATGTTTGCTAGCCCACACTTCACATTACTGTATTTTTCACTTTAATTCTTTAAAATTTAGTCAACAAAGGAAGATGAAAAAAAATTAGGATTGTTTAATATTTTCTAAGAATTTTTTTTTCTTTTTAGTAATAAAGTAATTGTTGATTTAGCCAACATAATTGACATGTTCTGTCCCACTACTTGTTTACAATATTAGGAGTAGAAGATGGGAGTAACACAATTTAAATCCATGCCAAACAAGCGTCTTGACAAAAGTTTTAACTACCACTCCATTCAAGTCAAGACAAAACATTTTTACCATTTAATAGTTATATATAATACATTATGAAAATTTATATAGTATAGAAGGGCAGGGTAATAAATTACAATAATCGATCTATACATACTCTCCAAAGAAAAAGCCATCTACTTTTCAGAAAATAAATCACTTTATTCGAAGCAAATCAATTCGGAATCTATTGCCTTTAATTTCGATCCAATTTGGTACTAAAATTGCAAACACTATATCTATTAATCCAGCTTTTTTTTCCTGTTAAAAAAATTAGCTAAAAAAGAGATGTTGACAAAAAAATTATAAAAACAAATGAGAAAAAAAATTCAAAAATTATATTTTTTCAAAAAATTAAAATAAAGTAATTTTACTATTCATGAATTTAGAATGCCAAGTAATAATAAAATTTAGTGAATTTCATTTAATTTTCATAGGAGAGAATATGTCTTAAATGTTGAATAAATAGAAAGACTAATTGCATTTTATCTTTGAAATTTCAAAGGAAAATTAATATTGACCTTGTGGTCCATGAATAAAACAACTAATTGCAGACACGGTACAAAGAGTCATTTAAGTATCAATGTTAACTTCTTTTGGTGTTTAATTCGTGTTTTAAGTTGATTTGATGAATGTTTGTAATTAATTAATAATGTTAGCAGTTAATTTTCATCAAATCAACTCTAAAACTCGAAGTAAACACTATAAAATTAACATCATTACTTTTGGGTGTCAAAACATATAATTTTATCAAATACAGGTACAAGATTAGACGAAAAATAACATAAGTACCACATTAGAGAAAAATGTTAAACTCGGGTACTAAATGATATATTAAGCCAAATAATTATATAAATTAATTTATTTAAACCATCGTGTGGCTTTTTTTTAAAATTTCTTTTATATATTTGAAATATTATATCTTCTTTGATTAAAATTTTTAAATAATTTACTGAATTTTTTCTTTTTCTAATTTTTCACTTATTTTGAATTTCTTCTTTTTTGATTTTTATGCACTTTTTATAAAAAATACCTTAATTTAAATTTTATTTTTTTAATAATATTTGAGAAGTTTTATAATTTTTTATCTATTTAAAATAAACTTTTTTATCTCATTCGGAGTTTTTTTTTAAAATTTATTTTAATATTTTTTCTTTAGTAGAATTATATCTAAACTACATTTTAGTATGTTGTTTTAATTAATATTATTACTAAAATAATTTTATTTTTTAGTTTAATCATTATATTAATAATATTTGATCGTATTTTCTGAAAAATATTAAAGTAAAAAGATTATATGTTTAAGATTATATCGGTATCCACATTCTCTTGTTACATCCTAGAATATGAGTAGTAAAATCCTCTGTAACCCTACCACCAATACTCCATAGAATGGTCAAAGCTACATCTTCTTACACCCTAGTAAGATTTTTCACGATCCCACCGCCGACCTTACATAGTAAGACATCTTTTCAAGAGGATCCATATTAAGTTCATTGTCTATATAAGTCATCTCTACCACCAAAAAGACTCTAAGATACAAACTGTACATAGATACTTGCTTGGCTTACCACATGAATCTTTTTCTATTTCCAACCTCACATATTTTGTACATGACACATTGCTTCATGGAATGCGCAGTAACCACCTTGCCAAGTCAACTATCTAAATTAGGGAAAGACCCAATGATGTCTCGCCAATAAGAAACACTTTTTGACGTAAGTCAAGTGGACTATTGCAAAGTCCCATCAAGATTTATTCAGAAATTGCTCTTGTCACACCCTAACACACATACAATGAAGTCATCTTCAACTCTACCACCAACACTTCATATATAGTATAATTAAATCACATAATACTATCAACTTAACATATATAATTTTATCGAAACTCTTAAACTAAGAGATATTAAGAACTTAATACAATACCAACCGAACTATACTCACTAAAAAAAACCTAAAAAATATACAAAGGTATATGGTATATATTATATATACACATGTAAGACAATGAGAAATAAGATGGATCACATCTTGATTTCATTTGACTGGGCTTTAAACCTACGGCATCATTCGTGGCTTAATTGTGCTTTATAAATATTAAACCTTTTTTTAATTGGTTCAAGGAAAATGACCTAGAAAGAGACCATATTATACCCAAAGTCAAACAGATCTAAGATCTATGCAAACTTATTCCTTAATCTATCTGTTTGGTAAATTTCATCTATTACGATATTTTCTAATCTAAGGCATTCAATTAAAAAAAGGCAAAATATAAAAGGAGAAGTACAAACAAAGAAAACAAGGCTCCTACAAAAAAGGGTCCAACAGAACAAATCCAGAAGTTCCTTCCATTTCTTTTGATTTCAAATTTGATGGGAGGAGGAGGAGGAAGAAGAACCAGAGGCTAAGGTTAGCGGTGGGGGAAATTTCCTAACTCTAGAGTGGCTGTTGAATAAGTCAAACACCTCCTTTCAAATTAAATAAAGAAAAAAAAAGACCAACCAAGAACACCCAAATCTTCATTGGCACAAATGCATTCTTCCTATTTTTCATCTTTAATTTATTTCGCTTAAAGTCAACCCCTTTTATTTTTGTTTCTTCGATTCTTCATTTGGTTTTTTTTTTACACAAAAAGAAGATTTTTTTTTTCGGTTTCATCTCAACATTCATACGAAGACGGAGAAGACGAAGAAGAAAAAGAACATTCCCATTCTGTTTTTTGGTCAAGCTTCAATCAGGTTCCTTTTCTTTTTCTTTTTTTGTGTTTCAAATTCTGGGTTTTTCTTGTTTTTGTGATTTCTTTTTTGTTTATATTTTGTTATTGACCCTGAAATCTAGTCAAGACTTTTTTTTCATACGATTTGCGTATCGCATTGTCGTTTTTCTGGTAATTAATTAATTGATTATTGTTCAAAGATAATTCCTTTTTGGTATATTCTTGTGTGTGGGATTCAAAATCTGATGGGATTCAGATCTATATTCGTAGTAACTTGGTGTGTGTTATGCATACATTTGTGTTTTCATTAATGGATGAACATTAATGTTCATCTATTTTTGGGATTTAGGGTCTGGATAGTTTTTTTGGTGTAAAATGATAAAATTTGGCGAAGAAACTAGATTTTAGGTGATTTAATATGGTTATATACAAGATGGATATTGTCGGTGGTATATAACTTCATGTTATAGATCTGTTTGTGAATATATCTTCATGTTTTAGATCTGTTAATGGATATAATTTTCATGATATAGATCTGAAAAATATTTGTTGAATTTGCTTGTTATGTTATTTAACAAGCTTACTTTCATATGTTATTTGCTTTTATCAGTGTTTAATGGGAGAAGATGGAACACCCACCTTTACTGTGGATGATGCCCTTTTGCACATGGGGTTTGGAAAGTTCCAAATTCTCGTGCTTGCTTACGCCGGAATGGGGTGGGTTTCGGAAGCTATGGAAATGATGTTACTCTCATTTATAGGACCAGCAGTTCAATCTTTATGGGGTCTTACTTCTCATCAAGAGAGCTTAATAACCAGTGTGGTTTTTGTTGGAATGCTTGTTGGTGCCTATTCTTGGGGTGTAGTCTCAGATAAATATGGAAGAAGGTGAGAACTTTTTGTCGAATTCACAGTTTTATTCTTGCATTCAATCCCTGTTTTGATGATTTGTGTTTTCTTTAGATGAATATGCCTCAATATTGGTACCTCGCTTTACCCCCAATGCAACACAATTATAGTTGCTTGGCATATAATGTGTTGAGGGTGAGTATCCACTTTGGAGTGTCTCACTCCCTCAATGATGGAGGTATTGTTCTTGGGGTATCTATGCTTGGTTTCAGTCCTGGGTTTTTGTCTCCCTATTTTGAGGAGAGCCCAAAGGGGTTCACGGAGTTTTGGCGGGAGCGCCGAGGTCCATCAAGAAAATATTTTTATCATTTTGGCCTTGGTGGGGTTAGAACCCAAGCCCTTAAAGGGTCTTAGTGGGTAAGAACACTACCACTTGGGCTAGGGTTTGAACCCCACCAAGGCCAAAATGATCAAACATTTCCTTGGTGGACCTTGACGCTCCTGCTGAAACTCCGTGAATCCCTTCTCTCCACGGAGTAGAGAGACAAAAGCCCGAGGCTAAAATCGAGCATAGATACCTCTGGAACAATAACTCCACCGTTAGGGGAGTGAGACACACCAAAGCAAATATTCGCCCTCAACATAATGCATAAAGAAAAGTCGATGAGTTAGTTCACTTGATTTGCTTTGATAACAAGACTAAGCTACAAATATCTCGTCCACTCATGGAAAGAGGCCTTGCTCTTGCACTTTAGTACCTTTTTCTTTATGCAAAACTGATTGTTTTTAACCTTTTTAATGGAAGTAAAAGTGACTTTGATGGTCCTCTGTGTTGCTTATTCTTCTGACCTATAATATCTGTTTATTTCTTTCAGGAAAGGGTTCCTCATCACTGCAATAGTTACTTCGGGAGCTGGCTTTTTGAGTGCCTTGTCTCCAAATTATATTTCATTGATTATTCTTCGTTGTTTGGTTGGTCTCGGTTTGGGAGGTGGCCCTGTTCTTTGCTCCTGGTTTCTAGAGTTTATTCCTGCCCCAAGCCGAGGAACTTGGATGGTTGTTTTCCAAGCATTCTGGACTTTTGGGACGATTTTTGAAGCCTCACTTGCATGGGTATGAATATAATATTGTTTGTCTCACCCTTAGATTATACCGGTTATTATTACATCAAAGAACTAAATGCATATTCCAATATCATGTTAATTTTTTCCCCCTTATCGACATTATTTTTTCATTCTTTCAGTTTGTGATGCCACGGTTGGGATGGAGATGGCTACTTGCTCTATCTTCTATCCCTTCATCGATTCTCCTTCTATTCTATGTATTCGCACCTGAATCACCCCGATATCTATGCTTGGAAGGTAGAAAAGAAGAAGCGCTTCTTGTTTTGGAGAAAATAGCTAGAATAAATGGAGCAAAATTGCCTACTGGAGTTCTTGTTTCCGAGAATGAAATTGAGTTAGTTGGAAAAAGTGCTCCAACAGAAGATACACTGTTGCTTCAAGCAGAAGATAACGGATACGAAGCTCCTAAGGAAATGAATCCTAAAGCCGGAGGCATCTCAACGCTGTTACAACTTCTTTCTCCAGAATTAGTTCGGTCGACCACACTCTTATGGATGGTATTCTTCGGAAATGCATTTTCGTATTATGGCCTTGTATTACTCACAACGGAATTGCACAATGGACGTAATACATGCCGTCCGGAAGAATTGCAAACAGTAAAATATGAGGGCGTTAGCTACAAAGATGTTTTCATTACTACTTTTGCTGGTATGCAATTATTTATTCTACTTATAATAGTTTATTTCTGATGCTCATGGAAGGCACCTTTCTAACATCTAGCTTCGGTTTGTTTCCCTCTAGAGTTCCCCGGCCTCCTGATATCTGCTTTCACTGTCGATCGATTTGGTCGTAAGTTCTCAATGTCAGCTATGTTCTTCCTGTGTTGCATTTTCCTGTTTCCTTTGGTAGTCCATCAGCCTCAGGGTCTTACAACCGGCCTCCTCTTTGGTGCTCGAATATGCATCACTGCCAGCTTCACGGTTATGTATATATACGCGCCAGAGGTAATGCATATTGATGTTACTGTTCTTTCTTGTTGATTCCAGTTAACTTGTGAAGTAACAATTTTTTTGTTTTTAAATTGTAGATATATCCAACATCCGTTAGATCAACCGGTGTTGGAATTGCGAGCTCAATGGGAAGAATTGGTGGGATGGTATGTCCGCTCGTGGCGGTAGGTTTAGTGCATGGATGTCATCAAACTGCCGCCATTATGTTGTTCGAGGTTATAATTTTTGTAGCAGGGATATGTGTACTTCTGTTCCCAGTAGAGACCATGGGTCGGGATTTGAGTGATAGCATTTCCAGTTCAAAACAAACGAGTGGGTTGATTTAAAATAGTGAGGGCTTTCCCTCTTTCTGTATAACAGTTGTTTTATTACCAAAAAAAAAAAAAAAGAAAATAAAGAAGTACTTGGACTTCCATATCAAAATAGCTTTTCTAAATATTTTCTCCCTGCAAACATATTTTTCGTTACATTTTCGAGAATTCAGTAGCTTTTATGGTTTAGTATCGGGGGTGGGGGAACCTTTATGACGTCTTCCTCTTTTGATGGCATCCATGTCGGGAAAAGAAAGCAGTTTACAATGGCAGCATTAGGATTTCATTTTGGTGGAAGCTAGAAGATAAAGTCAGACCGTGCCGGTAAGTTACATCTTCATCACTTGAATTCTTTATTGCCTGCTCTTTAGCACTTGAATCTCTGCCATGCCTGCATGTTCGATGATTCGTATTCATCGTAAAACTTCATTTTTACTATCGTTTCGAGGTTCGGGTTTTGATTGATTATTGAATGGTTCTTATTTTTTCTTCAGTTGCTTTCATAGTTTAGCATAAAAGTGTGATTTTTGTTACCTATTAGGAGTCAGATTGCATTTTACTTCTTTACTCAAAAAATAACAAATCAATCCATGTACGTTAGATTAAAGAGTAAATTGGTCCTTTCTAGTACAAAATCCATGTTGTATCTCATTCTGACGTAAAATGATAAATTTTTAACAGTAGAAATGAATGTAATTTTTAATAGAAGGTCCCGATTTGCCTTTTGATTTAATGTATAAGGACTAAATTGATAATTTTTTGAGTGAAAGGAGTAAAATGTAATCTACCTTCTATGTATTTTTTTTATAGTTTTTAAGGCTACTATTCCATGCATGAAGGATTTTAACCCCTGACATTGGATAGCCATGTTTTGTTTTGTTAAGCAACTTGCAGTGCAGACCAACCAGTTTCAGAGCAGACATGAATCGTTGCTGGGGCAGGGTGCTTCATCACTTCCAGAGGTCGTAGAAATTGTCACTTTAAGACAAAACATGAATATTCATCATTGCTGCCATAGGATTTTGGTAGGAAAAAAGGGAGAAAATATTAGGATTTTATATAAATATATATACACCTTATACGAGGAGAAATTCAGTTACACTAGTGGAAAATATTTTAATTTTATATTCTTTTGGATTTAATATTTTAACCATTGGATTTAGTGATATATTTGTATTCATTATGTATGTAAAATTTTAAATTTAAATTAATTTAATATCTTTATCGTATGAACCGAAATATTATAATTTTTTAATATATTTAATGGTTAGAAAGTAATTTATATTAAATAAATAGTTAAATATTTTCTAATTTGCACAAAATTCACCTTAAACCCTTCGAACCAGGCCTCCAACTTTTGGATTGAATACATACGAAGGATTGTTAAATCGTATCTTTTGAGCTTATAATTCTCCTTACATTGGGGTTTGAATTAAACAATTATTCTTACATTGGAGTTTAATATATATTGACAATTGATCCTATGTTAGGGTTTGAGCTAGGCAAATGTTCTTTGAAATTTTTTTTTGTCCAAATTAGGCTTTATACTTGATAATTCCTTTTTATATTAGGGTTTGAACTAGACAATTGTTCCCACATTGAGGTTTGAATTCTTTTTGTTCAAGTTAGTCCTTGAACTTGCAATTGTTCCTATATTAAGACTTGAATTTGACAATTGTTCCTACATTAGGGTTGAGAAGGAAAATATTAGGGACTAACTTGGATAAAAGAAATTTCAAGTCTCAATGTAGGAACAGTTGTCAAGTTCAAATCCTAATTTGGATAAAAAAAAGTTTAAACCCCAATGTGAGAACTATCAAGTTCAAGCATTTAGTCTTAAAACAAAATTTGTGATTATATCAGAGAATATAAACTGTATTCTAAATAATGAAAGAAGCAAATTGTAATCAAATTTTATATTACAATTTTATCATATAGTATGCAACAAAATAAATATAAAAGATCCCACAATCAACTCAAGCACCTCTCATTGCCCCTAGAAAGCAAATCAAACTAGTAATATAAATGACACTCAACCGGTTCAACCCAAATTAAATTCGGTTCAAATTTTACAAGCGTACGGATGATGAGGAGTTCCCTTATTTGCATCTTCATAAGTAGCCGAACTCGAAGCTGATTCCGCATTCGGATTCAAGCCGGCTGCCTGCATAATGTTTTCAATCTCTTTCACTACTTCACCCATTGTAGGCCTATCAGTTCTTGCTTCTTCAACACATCTCATTGCTAAATCTACAAAGTTTTCCAACCCATGGGGTATTGTATCTGTATCTGAACCAATGGTTGGATCAAGAATCTCTTGGAGATTATATAAACTTCTCGATTTATCCATCGATGTCGCCACTTCTCTTACGATATATTTCCCGTGCTCTATCGGTTTTCTTGCCGTTACTATCTCTAACATCACTACTCCAAAGCTATAAACATCGCTTTTTTCGGTCAATTGTTGGGTCATATAATATTCAGGATCCAGATAACCCTACAACAGTAAATACCATTAGCATTATGTAAAACCGGTCATTAAAACAAAATCTAAACAGACTCACCATTGTACCCTTCACTTGAGTCGTAACATGACCTTTTTCGCTATCACCCATTGGTTTCGAGAGCCCGAAATCAGCAACTTTAGCATTTAAGCGTTCGTCTAATAATATGTTCGTGGACTTGACATCTCTATGAATAATCGGAGGATTCGCGAGCTCGTGAAGATATGCAAGACCTCGAGCTGCACCGAGTGCTACTTTTAGTCGCCGGGCCCAGTCCAGTCGGATTCCCGACTTCCCTGTTCCGAATAAGCATTATTAGTATTAATTCATTTCTTGGTAACATATGGTCATTACTAGATGAAGGGTGGTACCTGATAGACTATCACCAAGAGAACCATTGGCAACATACTCATATACTAGTATTTGTTCACCTCGTTCGAAGCAAAATCCGAGTAGGCTGACGACGTTTTTATGATGAACTCTCGATAGAAGCTCGAGCTCTGTTTTGAATTCGAGCCCACCTTGCATAGAACCTTGTTGAGCTCGTTTGATGGCAACGAGTTCCCCGGTCGGTAAAGTTCCTCTATAAACCTGTAAGTTCATAAACATAAAACCAACATGAATACATGGAGCATTAGACCCTCAAAAGAGAATGAGAGTCAAACTTAACCTTTCCGTAACCGCCTGATCCGATATCGCAGGCATCGGAAAAATTATTCGTGTATTTCTTAAGTTCATCGAAAGGGAAACATCTTGCTCCTTTCAACTGAGGACTATCACCAAAGCTCTTCTTAGAATCCCAGCTCGCTGTGTTATTTTACAGAAGAGAATCAGTCATAAAGCCGAGATAGCTGACTGAAAAAAGAGCTAAGTAAACGAAATATTTATCGTACCGAACGGATTACTGTTTTTGTTTGCTCTTTCGGCTCTCATCTTTTGACGATAAGCGTAAATCCCAGCGAGCATTAACAGTAGGAAAAACACCAAAGCTCCAACTCCTGCTCCGATTTTGATAGCAGTGCTTGAATTCTTCGATTTTCGAGTATCATCGAGAAAGTGTTCGTATTTGTCACCACTAAAGACATAAGGTCCAAAGAACTCTTTCGGAGGCTTGAAAGTTTGGTTGCTAAATGCAAATGCAAGCATTGAAATTCCACTTCTATTGAAACTATTTGCTCCATATGGAAACACACTAAGGTCCAAAAGCAGATATTGAAACTGATCCTTCCTCGGATCACTTAACGAAACGGTTTCCACCGGAAGTTGATGTGTCTGGAAGAACTTCATCAAAGCTTGCTCAAGAGAAAGATACGGAGCTGTGTTTCCTATCTCCGTGAAGGTATAGCCTCTAAACAGTAGTGTTCCGGTATATGGATATGCACATGTACATGTTGGGCTCGTGATTTGACTCGAACGACATGAACCCGATACACAGTTCTTTTGAGGTGTTGAATACAAGGACTTTCGTGAAGGTAGTTGGCAATACTTGTCGGTTTTTCCAGTCTCCATACACACCGGGTTATCTACAAGTCTGCAAAAACCAGTAGGAACGAAACTTAGTAACTTTAACAAGCATTAATGATTTTAAACACCAAGTCTGGCTTAGCTTACACTATTTCAAAATTGTATCCGGCATCATTGAATTCCGAAATCTTATTGTTCTGCAAATCTACGAGTTGTAGTTGGTTGGTAAAACTCGTGCCGATTACCAATGTACCATTAAGTTGGTTGCTTTCTAGTTCCCTGTCAACAAATATAACAGCAATAAGGTGAACAAAAGACCAACCATGTAACACATTTATATAAAGGTCAAGCCATACTCACACAGCCTGCAAATGTGGAAGCCCAAAGAACGTGGTCGGAACTTGACCTTGAAGTTTAATACTTCCCATCATTCTGCCATAGAAACGAATAGATCATTAGACGGTACTTATCCCGAGATGTCCATGTCAAGAATTGCTTATATAAACGGTAAACGAGACTGTTTTTCAGTTCATATCGTATCAACGAGGCTATATAAGCTGCCATCACGGTGCATGGTCCTGAACTAAATCAAATGCTCGAAAAATCTGATGGTAAAGAGGGAAATACATTATTGTTAGCGATGTCAAGGACTCGAGCCACGAAGGAAAATCCGATGGAATGAAAGTATTATTGCTCAAATGTCTGCACAATCATGTAAACAGAAAGATGATGACGGAGAGTAGGCAAATGACAGTATATATTTTGAGTTAGTTACTTACAAGGTGCTTAAACTGGTCATGCCTGAAAGGTTAGGCAAAGGACCAGACAGCTTATTATTGGACAAAAACCTGAAAATCAACACCAAATGCGCTTAACTAAAAGATGATAATAGTTCTGTTTTCGTCGTAGATAAACAAGTGCATACGTCGTATAGCTTACAGCTCATGAACATTTGCAAGGTTGTTGAGATTCAATGGAAGACTCCCGCTTAGTGAATTGTTATCAAAGCGTCTGTTGCCATCATAATACATTAGACCGAAAATATGAACACAAATTCACTCGAGTACTTTCGAGATACTCACACTACTTCCAGAGTTTGCACAAGTCCAAGGGTCGAAGGCAGAGGTCCGGAGAGTTTGTTGCTTTCGAATAGCCTGTAAGACGAAAACGAAATGTTAGAACACAAGTTTCATGCTGTTATGTCTTGAACTTTTCATCACACGAAAAACCGAATGCAACTTACACATGTATCAGTTCCATATCTGAACTGAAAAGTTTAGATGGGATAGTCCCAGAGAGTTTATTCTTCCCGAAATGGCTGTAGATTACAAAGAACAACATCGTTAGGATACGGAAAATAGAACAAAAGTACATAAAACTACAAGGAAATTTGGCATACAAGTGTTTGGTATGAATCAACAAGTCAAGCCCTGGTGTTGATCCATTCGAAACTGGAATTGGTCCTTCAAGTTGGTTGTCAGCCATGTCTAACCAATAAAGATTCGATAAATTACCGATGGTCGGTGGAATATGCCCGGTGAAGCCATTAGTATTTAGTGATCTGCAGACAATATAAGCCAACATGAAACTATCTATGATTGTATTGGCCAAAAGAGGTAATAAGGACAAATTCTTACAAGAATCTCAACTGTGGCAGTGATCCTATTGTGTAGGGAATTTGACCAATGAAACCACAACCAACCAAGATTCTGCCAACATAAAGAAAAAAGGGGTCATTTACTCATTTATGTTAGGTGATGCTTTGGTTACAAAATAGAAGTTCTTACAAGTTTTTTAGCTTCTTTAAATTTCCTATCGATCCCGGAAGAGATCCGGTGAGTTCGCGGTTAAAAGATAAATCCCTGAGACAAAAAATGCAGCTAATATCAAAGATGTTTGTATTAAGCCATGGAAACAAGTTGCACATGCAAAAAAAGGACTTACAATTGCTGCAATTCGGATAACATCGCGATGTCTCCCGATAACTCTCCAACCAAGTTCATGTTTGGTAATGTTCTGAAACAGAAACAATACAACATTAGATAAAATCCCAAACTCGAAACAACATGAACGAAACAACGACTTACATCGAGGTCACACGAGAACCAGTACATTCGATTCCAACCCATCTATCACCACAAGGGTCTGCTCCTGTCCAAGTAGGAGGTAAATTTTGCCACTCATCCGTGAGAGATCTTAGAGCAACATCTGTAAGAATTGGACAAAACAGGTTCCCTTATTCAGACACCAATGCTAAATTCTATACGACAGACAGTGCAATCTTCAAGTTCATGTCATTTTTGCAGTAAATTAGCATGCATATACATATATACACGATCAAAGAACAACAGAACTTACAATCCCTGCCATCAGTAGTAGCTGTTGTGATATAGATTTGAACTGAAAAAGCTAGCAAAAGCACCCAAATGGTTGAACCCATTTGTGAGATTAACCAAAAGGATTCCATAGTTGAGAGTTGAAGAACTTAAAAATATTTGGATTTTCTTTCTAATTTAGCATCAAACAACAAAACACATTTGACATGACATTAACCTGTTCTGTTTGCTGTTACTAGTTATGAACAAAAGAGAACAAAGTCTGGGTATTTCAGATGCATAAAAAAAAGGGTATAAAATGGTAGTTTGAGTGGATCAACAAATTGAAATTTGCTCTAAAAAACACAAACATTAGCCATGGACACCCAAGTTTTGGCTTTTTTTGTGTTTCCCAATTATTTAGCTGATGTCAAAGTCAACGATCTTAAAGTTCGGATGGTTGAAAATAATAAAAATCCTGCTAAATCATTCTTTTTAATGGGACTAAAACATTAATTTTTTAATATAAAATAGATACGAATTATCATACAGATTATCATATTTAAAACTCTAATGTTTAAATTAATATTTCCATTAAAGAAAAAACAACATTTAAAAATATCAACTTAAAAAATCCTTTAAATACATATTCAGGGTCGGATATATATCTTTATCTAATCTAAACACTAACACCTAAATTTAGTTGTCAGTGATAAATAAATGGAGCCAGGCCAACTAGGCAGCCTTCCAAATGGTCACGAACATGGCCCCAGGCATTAAAGTATAATAAATAACTTGCAAGGCAATAAGTGAGAGATAGGTGGGTTTTTGTTGAAATAATTGAAAGTTTGAAGAGTTGTGTAATTAGAATGGTTCATGGCTCGGACCACTCGGCCCAACCTGAAAGTCCACTCGAAATGTGAGAGGATTTGAGCAAAAATATAAATTCAAAAAATGGACTTAGGCAAAAATAGCATAAATACAGTAGGCTTTTTCCCCAAAATCAAATTTATATCCATTTGATTTTGGGCAGGAACTTCAATTGACCAAGGGATTGCTTACGTTCTGATGCTTGTGGCACTAGTGCTTACATACCTTATCCACCCTCTAGACGCGTCCTCCTACACCTTCTTTTAAATTATATTATTCATTTTGGTAACAGAGTTCTAAGTGGATAAATCTATCGAGTTCCTTTTTTTTTCCCTTTCTTTTTGGGTGATGGATGTAGTGGTTAATGGTTTGCATTGGCTTTGAGAGGTTGATTGATTAATGTGATTCCTCAAATGATAGCCTACTGTGTTGCCTCTACTACTTGATTCTTTTGCTTTCAAGAACATTTGGAATCCTCATTTTGTCCCTGCTAATCTTTTAGCTTCCTTATTTCTAAAGGAGGATAACTAAAAAGTAAAAACAACTGCAAATGAGGACTAATGTTTCTCTCAGGTTTTGAGCACATTTTGCGCTTTCTATCTATTCAAGTACTTGAAACAATTAAATCATCAAAACAAACTTTATTCCAAATATATTCTTAACAGAAAAAAAGAAAAAGGGTTTCTGTAATTCTGTTTCAACTTGCAACATTAGGCTTGCATTATGTGAAAAAAGAAAAAAAGAAAAGGAAATATTCAGCCTGGAATTTCCAGATCCTGGAATCATTTGAGTCATGAGCATGGGTATCCACTGAGAAAAGCTTTGCCAAAGTGGTTTGAAGTGACATGATGTAATTTTTTATGGGGCACCAGAAGTGTGTTAATTCTTTTATTTACATCATTGAGTCGGGTGACTATACTTGAATCATTAAATCAACCATAGTTGTGGCACAAATCCAAGTCTTTCACTCATGATCTTCGTGTCTGTAATGTAAAGCGAACTTGACAAATTCACTAAAGGATAGAAAATCAAAATTTTTTTGTTTTTTAATATTATTTTTTTATTATTTTTCCCTATTTTACTACCATTTTACTATTATGTTACTATTATTTTGTTGTTATTGTTTGGATATTGTATAAAACTTATTTTATTGTTAATTTTGTTATCATTTTAAAGACATTTGTTAATTTTGTTATTATTTTAGAGGCATTTGCTTGTTAAGTTGTATCTATCTTAGTGTTATTTAAATATACATATTTTTTAAAATTTATTTTTGTTATGAATATCTTATTAAGTGGATGCCCATCATGATCAAGATAAAGTTTTGTTGTACTTTAAATTTTAATAGTTATTAGAATTAGATCTCTACTTCTTTTATACTTCTTATGCCTATAAATAGAAACTCTGATGAAGTATTGTAAACCACCCTTTTTGATCAATAAAGTATATTCTCTAATGCTTTCGTGTTTTTTTGTTCTTTATTCTCTCCATCTCTCTTTATTTTATAACACGTTATCCGCACGATGATTCTCTATTTTTTTCAAAATCTTTCGAAATCATCCCACAGACCAAACTCTTTTTCAACTTAAACTTTCACTCTTATAACTTCATATTAGGGATGTTGAAAGATTCAATCTCAGAATGGATTATGGTTCTTATTCCCGATCTTTGATTTATTGTACAAGCATGGGTAAAGTATAGATTTGATATGAAACTTTTATATTTCGACCATATTTTCTTTTTCAATTAAGGTATGACTACTATTAATTTTTATTTGACATAAATTTCATATTTTGATGGTATTTGATTTTTACCTTTTTAGGTTTATTTAATTATGAATAATATTTAGGTGTTTTGATTATTAAATTATTTGTATTAAATATTCTTGAAATTTTATTAAAATTATGATGGAAAGTATTATTAACCTACCATTGTTGATTAAAGGGAAATTTGATAGGACCTATTTATTCTTATTAACTTGCTAATGTTGAATGATTGTATGATATCTTTTAAATTGAACTTATAAATATTTTATTAGAGCAATATAAGATTTTATAAAATATATGTGGTATTGAAATTTGGTACAAGTGTATAAGATAGTTTTCAAGCATCGTGCTTACACGAAAATTTTGATTATTTGTTAAATGATTATTACTATTAGATTGTAAATATTATTACAAAAACAAAGTTATTTTACTACTTGTAATAGTTCTCGTGATAATAGTCAAGGTGATGACGATGATGTTAAAGACCTTCAGGTATATTTTACTATGTTTTATTTATTGTTTATTATAATTGGAGATTAATCATGACAACATGCATAGATAGATTTTGATTTGAAATCTCACGCATGTTTGCGGTGGTGATTATGAAATAAAGAATCTATTGGGATGTTTATAAGTCCGTCCTAGTAGATTTGTTGCGATGTTTATAAGTCCGTCCTAGTAGATTTGTTGCATTCCCTGAAGTGAATGTAAACATAAAGAAAATAAAAGATATACTCATGGACCACTAAAAGTGGGAACATAGGAATAAATAAGAGAACAATGAGAGTTCTCAAGATAACTTTTTAAATGGTAAAAATAACTTATGTTTTCACTGTGATATGAAAGATTATTGGCCACATATGTGGCGTATGCCCAAATATTTTGTTTCTGTTAATATTCTTTGAGGAGTGATATGAAAATGCAGTAATGATTCTATCATTACAGATAGAAAATATTTATCTTATTTGGTACTGAAACAAACAAATATTATTCCAATATTTGATAATACAAAATTAGTTGAAAGCTCCAGAAGAGCTAATATATCACTATCTAAAAAGCACAAAATTTGTGATGGTTAATGCATTCGTTTTAAAAATTATTTGTAATGGATCTCATATTGAGATTGTGAATGAGGAAAATATTATATTTCATATGAATAAAAAAAGGGGATTGAGTTATTAATTTATAATCTTTATGATATTCTTTTGTCATCATCCCTATTAAATGGTTGAAAGCAAAACATTTGACTGTGAAAGATCTACTCGTGAGCAATAGAATATGATAATTCTATCTAAAGCTTATTATGGTTGGATGCACCTAAAGTTGCAAGTATTTTTTAAAAATTGTGAGTATAACTCTACAGTATTCAGAATAAGTTCTCAATTAAAATTACGTGGCAAAAGATTACTGATGAGAACTTGCAAGAGAGAAAATTTATGTATGAACAGTCATTGGTTATGTACCTGTTATACACATGAAAAATAAGATCCACTCTCAAAGTTTGCTATTAATAGATTTTTGGGCATTTGAAGATTTTGGCATATTCCCTGAAGCGAATACTGCATATAATTATTTGGAAATTATATTTATTGACTTGGTGGCATTATAGGCTTCACATTGATTTAGACATTTTCAGTAGTAAATGTCACAATAATACTTATACATGGATAAAAAATAAAAGGAATGATAATAAAATTATCAATTTGTTACAATTTAGTACAATTGAAACACATGTTAAAGTAAACTAGAAGTTTACTAATACAAATGCGTTTACTATTTGGCGTGACCAGTTAGACCATTCTGGATCGTATATGATGTGAAAATTAATTGAGATTTCATATGGACATCCATTAAAGAACCAGAAGATTCTTTAATTTAAAGAATTCTTATTTGTTGCTTGTTCTCAATAAAAATTGGTTCTTAGAAACTCACTAGCTAAAGTTGAGATTTAATGTCTTGCATTTCTGAAATGAATATGGGTCCATTCATCCACCATGTGGATGGTTTTGATATTATATGATTTTGGTAAATGCATCTACAAAACTAATCACATGCGTTATCAGTTCGTAACATGTCGTTAGCGAGATTGCTTGTTTAGATGATTAATTTCAGATTATGCAATTAAAACAATTCATCTTACTAATGTTGGTGAGTTTACATCCCAAGTTTTCAAAGATAATAATGTCAATTGGGATAAAAGTTGAACATATTGTAACTCATGTTCACACATAAAATGATTTTGCTGAATTGTTTATCAAATGCCTCTAACTAATAGTTAAACCATTACCTATGAGAACAAAACTTTCTATTTCAGCATGAGATTCATGCTTGTATTGATTTACATGTACGTATCAAGCCAATAAATTATAAATATTCCCCATTACAATTAATTTTTGGTCAAGAGCCAAATATTTCACATATTACAATTTTTGGATGTGCGGTATATGTTCCAACTGCTCCACCACAACGCACATGTCATAATAAGAGATTGGGAATGTATATTTATATGAGTCTCCTTATAATATTTTTGAGTAATTAATTCGAGATTTAATTTTGACATGAGTTGTTAATTTTCCCAACATTAGGGGAGAGGATAAAAATTTGGATTAATAAAGTACTTGAAATGAATTATCAATGTCTAAGATCCTCGTACAAAGTAAGTGAAATAAAAGTTCAACAGATGATTCATTTTACAAATCAACTGCTAGATTCATTAAATCTTATATACCAGCTGAAAATGCTCCAATACGAATTGATGTTCTAATAGGGCAAATTGTTAGTGTAAAAGAAAGTAATCCATGCCTGAAGTGTGGAAGACCGGTCGGTTCCAAAGATAAAAATCCTCGTTAAAGTAAAGGAGCAAACATTCAAGATGGTCATATAGTGGAGGCGAGGGTTCCAGAAGAAACCCAAGACATAACTAATAAGTAAAACTCCAGAAGAGATTCAGGTACCTGAAACTGAATTTTAAAATAATGAAAATAAGAGATCTAGATAAGTTATGTCAATTCGAGAAAATGTGGAACCAAATAATAAAAGTGGTCAACAATTATTTTGCATGCAATATTATTATTGAAATAATGAAATAAAAGGAGGAGGAGGATCTTGAATAAATCTATTGAGAAATATAGATATGGAATAAATTGATCAAAATAGAAAGATGCAACTCAAGTACAATTAAATTCGTGGAGTTTTTGGGCCAGTAGTCCAAATATATAAAGGTATAAAGCCAATGAGGGTGCAAATTAAGTAGTTTTGCAAAAGTGGAATAAAAATATAAACTTTTTCGTTAAGTACTGGTATTGATTATGAAAAGATATAATATTCTTTTGTGGTGGATGTAATAACCTTTAGATATATTATTAAATTGACAATTCATAAAAGATTTAACTTGCGTCTAATGGTTGTTGTTACAACCTTTGTAAATCACTATATAGTAAAATTTATATTAAAATCCTTGAAGGATTTAGAATGCTAGAAGCATATTGAAATTCTCGGGAAATTATTTATTTATATGAATTGAAATAATTTGAACATATGTGGTAAAATTGAGTAGTTGAAGGAGGATTATAAAATGGTCCAAAATACATATTTGTGTTTTTATATAGGAATCATAATTAAAGTTTGTTATGAATATTGTTGAATCTCCTGAAGAGATCAAAATATATTTCCCCAAATTTCTCTCACTCATGACTTTTAAAAGAATGGTAATATAAATGCTTAGCAAATACATTCAAATAGTCATTTGAAAAACTAGTATTCAAGATTGAATATATAGAATATGAGAAAGTATGTGATGTTTTCATGAGGGGGAGTAAATACGCATCGTACTCTTTTTCTCTTAACCGAGGTTTTGTTCCGTTGGATTTTCTCGGTATGGTTTTTAATGAGGCAACATATTATGTTTATTATAGATTGTGTACTCTTTTTCCCTCGTTAGGCTTTTATCCCACAGGATTTTTCCTAATAAGGTTTTAATGAAGCACATTGTCTACCAATGGACATCCAAGGGGGAGTGTTATGAATATCTTATTAAGTGGATGTCCATCATGATTAAGTTAAAGTTTTGATGTACTTTAAATTCTAATAGTTATTAGAATTAGATCTCTGCTTCTTCTATACTTCTTATGCCTATAAATAGAGATTTTGATGAAGCATTGTAAATCACCCTTTTTGATCAATAAAGTACATTCTCTATTGCTTTCGTATTTTTTTTGTTCTTTATTCTCTCTTTATTTTATAACAATTTTTAATTTGTTGAGAAATATTTATTTTGATGTATTATATATATTATAAAATTATATAAAAAATAATGTGAAAATTAATATGAGCGGGCCGGGTTGGGCATGGGCAAAATTTTAGGCCTAATTTTAGGGCCGGGCATGGCCTAGGCCTAGCAAACGGGCCTAAATTTTTAGTTGAGCCCAAACCGAATCAAACCCGGCTTGACCCAGCCCACGCACACCTCTATGTGTAATGCAATTGTTTTCAAAAGGAAGAAAAATAAATATTCAAATCATGAACTTAAAGAAACAAACGGGAAGAATGTAGCTTTTGGAACTATCCAGCCCTTCCCCTTACATTCATTGACTCAATTTCAACATGATGGAAGACCAGAGGGTTAAAAAAGCAATCCAATTTGTATTAAGAGTCGGATTGTATTTTGTTCTATTTACTAAAAAAAAGAATGGGAAAATTAGTTGTTATATTTTAAATAAAAAAGCAAACTGGTTCTTCTGTTATAAATTCCATTTATTTCTATTGTTAAAAACTAGTAACTATGTGGCTATTCTGTTAGCCACCCTAGTTTTTAATAGTAAAAATGGATGGAATTTTTATAAAAATAACCAATTTATTTTTTGATTTAACATACAAGGACTAATTTGTCCATTTTTTTAGTAAATGAGGCAAAATGCAATCTGACTCATAATATAGTGACCTATCATAACTACCTTCTATAACGATATTCTATTATAACAACCAAATCCGTTATAGAACTGATTTTATGTTTTATTTTTATCCTCTATAACTTTTATTTATAATAAAAATTATAAATAGGAAATGCACTTTTTATTTAATTAATTCTTTATAACATCCTATTATAAGGGACATGTTTGAGTAACCATGGTAATTAATGAGTCCCATTGAATTGGGTGTAAGCTTTTCAATTTTTAGGGGAGGGTGAGAATTAAAGTAATTATATAGGCAATTACACTCAAATCTAATTTAAAAAAATAATTTTATACAATTTATGAAAATTATATTATAAGCTTGAACACATATGAGTATTTGGGATAGTTATGACCAAAGATTTATTATATTATAAATTCTAAAATAATTTATTATAAAAAAAATTTGTGTATTTTATAAAGTTATAACAATATATATTATTTAAATCTTAAAAAAATTAAAGTTATGGTAAAAAAAATTGTTACAAAAAATAATTTACATGCTATAAAAGTATTATAATATATTTATTTATAAAAAAACTAAGACTAAGAAGTATGAACATAACTTATTTAAGTGTTTATGTTATTTTATTATAAAAACAATATACTTATTCATAAAAAATGTTATAGTTCTTCTTATCATAATGCATTAATAAAAAAACAACTTTCTAAAGTTATATAAAAATATATATTATTTGTAACACCCCATAACCTGAGTCGATCATCAGGTTTGAGCTACAAGGTGCCACATTTGTTACCAGAGTAACTACGATCAATCACAATCAATTTACACCATTTAATGATTAAATTCAGCCAAAGCATGCATTCGATATGATATACAATGATTTTCGGGTCTTACACGAGCTTATGAAAGCTCTAAAGCTAACCCGGAATAGAAATAGGACCAAATTGTAAGAACTTCAAATCATTGGGTGGATGTCGCGAGGTGAGGGGTTTCCTCATCGTGCCATGACATATTGTAATGGCCTTGTTTCGACGACAGGGTTCCTCATCACGCCATGGCCTGGAGTTTATATCTCGTTGTGATGACATTCGTATAATGTCGAGACGTCACATACTGTTTCTTCAGTTTCTATTAGACATCAACCTCCAATTCCATCCCAACATGTTTAACTCATAAATAGCCAATACCAATACCTCTCAAGCATCATTTCAAGTTCATTAGTACCTTAATCAATAATCTGCATATACCATATTACTTATAAACTATCAACCTAACACATCTCATTCAATCACATACATACTATTCCACAATTACCATTAGCAAAAGTAACCTTTTTTTCTTTACATACCATATGATAATTCACATACTAACTTTGTATTCTTATGATTAAATCCAAATTTCAAACATTTAAATTCAACATCATCAAACATAGAAAAATACCAAAATGACTTTATTAGATACACACTATTTAACTAACAAAAGAGATTCATAAACATTATTGAGTCCGAGATTCTGATTGGATGCTGAATTCGATGCTTGGGATCTCGAATTGAACCTAACCTGTGCACAGAAAACAAAACCGTATGCTGAGCGATAAAGCTTAGTGTATTTCTATTATTCAAATCACAAAATGCAAGCAAGTCATTTATAAACATTCAATTAAAATGTCATTCATACCAACTACAAAGTTACATGCTAAGTATACCATTTATACCATATAATTCAACTTATACATGTTCAATTAACTAAATTAAGAATATAGCATATTACCATACCATTTTTCAAACCGAATCGGTTGATTCATCACGTTTTCATATCAATCCTTTGGACTTGTATATCCGGTTAGTATGATCTTTCGTATCTATCGAAATTCATATATTATAAGTCTTCTTTTTAGCATCAATTCTCAATATCAATTCAATTTATATACCATTATCAACTTTACATTTTATATTTCTATTAACCTGACTCGGACTCAAACGGATACAAGATCCAACCAACGTACCAAATTTGACACTTAATGCCTTATTGAAAAATCTGAAGTAAATAGATTGCACCCAACGCTCATCGATATAACCAAATTAAAAGTTGTGTCCATCACTCATCAACATGTATTTGAAGCAACCCATACTCAATCTATCCTTTGGCATGCCAACTATATCCGACTATGTAACACCCCTTACCCGTATCTATTGTCAGAATAGGGCGCGAGGCATTACCGAAGTTTACTGAACATTTTCAATAATTCTGAATCATTTATTATTCATATTCTAAAAATAATCATAACGTCTCTCTATTGGGCTCTCGAAGCCCAAAACAATTATTAGGAACCTACTGGGATTAAATCGAAATCATAGGGAATTTTTCGCAGAATCCTAAATATATAAATAGATTTTAGAATTTTTTTTATTTCCGAATTAGGTGCTGGGTTCATACAGGCGTATCACATAACAAATCTTTTCATAAGAAATTGCATAACTGAAACCTTTCCACTCTTTCATAAGCTCAATTATATTTTCATCTAAGCACTTATCATTCCAATGCACCTTATAATTAAACATATTACCATTCAACAATAATTTGGCACTTGCCTAAACTTCAAGCAACAACATTGGTTAGCGTACTTTAATATTGACAAACTTATTTTCTCACCATGTCTCACTTAAATTTATTACTCGTCTTAATACACATAATTTTCCTTGTATCAACGTATCAAAGATAGTCTCATATTTACATGTCATGATACATATCATTTTCTTGTTGTTTCTTCTTAAATATAAATTATTAATTCATTATGACAATATTTCATGTACCATAAGTTTTTTATAAGTTCAATGTATATTCTTGAATATGCATAATTATTAGGCAAGTTTCACATACATGTATTTTCCATGTCATATTTTAGTATATCAAATAATTATCATTTCTATGTATTTCAAGTTTAGTTTCATGATTTTAAGTAATTCTCATTTTCTATTTTTATTCTGTTGAATTTCTTGGAATTTCGATGGATTTTCAAGGGTACACTTTAGTGTACAAATTCGGGTTCGTCAATTCATATTCATGTGCGCACATTTTCCAATTTAGAGAGCACACTCCCGTGAACCTCATTTCTTACAGCAGGATTACCAGTCCAGGCTAAATCCCCTACAAGAGAGCACACTCCCGCGAACCTCATTTCTTACAGCGGGATTACCAGTCCAGGCTAAATCCCCTGCAACGTCAATTACTCTAATGAGCTTGGATTTGAATTACTAGTCCAGGCTAAATTCAGACCCTAATTCGGATTACCCGTCCGGGCTAAATCCATTTTCCACATATTCTTCGGGAGGGCTATATCAAGATCACCCATCCAGGCTAGATCTTTTTCACACATATTATTCGGGAGGGCTATATCAGGATAAGATCACCCGTCCGGGCTAGATCCTTTTTACCATCAATTCCTTTTCAGAGATCCATCGAATTTTCCTTCCATTCAACCGGGATTTATTTTTCCTTTTTTATCAAATATGTCAATGTTTCATCAATTTTCATACAATGAACATTCAAATCATATTCACATCAATAACATACATTTCAAGAATTTAAAAATATAATTCAAGTTACACGAACTTACCGGGCTAAATTGCAGAAATATTAAAATTCAGGGATATTTTGGTAATTTTTCCATTTTTCTCGAATTTCCACCCAAATCTTGATCTAAATTAATATTTCATTCAATTTATTAATTTAAATGATAAAACAATTCATTTCATGCAATTTGGTCATTTTTGACATTTTTACAAAATTACCCTTAAAATTTTATTTTTATTCAATTTAGTCCCTGAACCTAAAACATGTAAGCTATTTTAAAATAAACTCATATTAGCTGAATATTCACATATATTATTTTTCCTCCTCCTCCATTCCATTCCATTCCACATCCTTGATATATATATTACCACTATTTACTTGTTTATGCATAACAAGCCGTTCACTTGAGTCATAGCCACTAAATTAATTATATCTTAAGCTACAGAACTCCAAATTGAGATCTGTAAATTTTATCTAAAACTAGACTCTCATATCTTATTACCATAAAATTTCACATATAAGAACTTTAATTAACAAATAATAGAAACAGAAGTAATTCTATCATAAACCCTCATGAACAAAACTTACTCATTTCACCTCCAATAACACGAAACACACAAGGACGATCAGTCTTGACAGACAACACGTAGCGTGAGTGAAATGAAAGAAACAAGAAATCAAAAGAACTAGAATTTGGGGAAAGAAACGACAAATAACAGAGGGAACAAAAAGAAAATATGAAAAAGGAAATGGGAAAAGAACGTCAAACTAAAAAAAACTCCTCTTTCAAAGTTTAAAAGTAATTCTTTAAAAATTAAAAAGAAAAACCAAAATAAATTAATTCCTCAAAACACACTTGAGGACTTGAACTTGAAACCCAAAGGTAAACTAACACACTCACCACCACCAAACCAACAAGCTCATTTTGATATGAAAACGCGAAAACCCACTGAAGTGCTCGACTTACTCAATGACCCTAACCACAGCCTCAAAACTTCTAACCTCAAATTTCGGGGTATTACATATTCCTTATTCTTCCACTATCTCTAATATATATACAATCAGTTAATTAAACATAATTTAATTAGTTAAAACCTTAATTAATTAAGCTAACGCCTTTTTAATCTGACCGTCCACTATATCTCATTTTATTATGTTATAATTGCTATTTTATACCTTTAGTTAATTGTAATTTAAGTCCTCAAACCATTCTCTAATTAAAATCTATAGCGAATGGACTTTACAATTTAATCCCTAGGCCTAATTAAACACAATTTTGACTAAATTACTTCTCCAAAAATTCAATTCACCTATATAATAACTCTGTAAATATTTTTCTTAAATATTTACAGGCTCGATTTATGGAAATGGAGTCCGAAAACTATCTTTTTCGACAACACTGGAACTGGGTTGTTACATTATTTATAAGAAATATTATGAAATTTTTGGACAATTTATAAATATTTTCTCATAAATATTATATATTATAAATTATATATTAATTTTTGCTTAATTTACATATTATAAAAAGGGATATAACTTAGCATAAGTAATTCTCCAAATTAAGTTTATATAAGTTTTATAATTAAAGTTATAGACTATTTGGACTATGAACTTAAATATTATAAGGTTGATGCTAATTATGCAAGTGGAAAAGATTTTCTTGCACGATAGCTCGTGAACTCTTTAATTTGAGACATTCAAGGCTTCGAAATGTGGTTAAAAAGGCATTTGTTGTTCTAAAAAAATATTTTTCATATATTAACAACATTATCTTAATATAACATAAAAAACAAGGTTGGGTTGTACTATCATGTTGCATATTTCATAATTTCAATTATAGGTGGAATTAAAATGATCCATACTTTGAAGAGTACATGGAAGATGAAATCTTGATAACCTTTATGATGCAAATTCATATTCAAATGACGATGAACTCGGTCAATGATTAATAGATGATAAGAATCACATGCTCAATATTAAAGAGAGAATAACCCAATAAATATGCACTAGAATAATTAGATAAAATTGCATATGATGTTTATTTTTCTTGTTATTTTTATGCTTTTCGAGACTAATATAATGTATATGATGAATTGATTTTAATTTTTTATTTGTCCAAAAATTATTTTTATCATACTAATAATTTTTTATAGTAATTATTTTTTAAAAAATATAAATTATGTAATTGTGTAATTACAATTTGTACTACCAAACATGATATTAGGGATTACAATGTAATCACACTCTGCTAGCTAAACACGTCTAGGGAATTACAATTCTTTATAATTACAAGAGAGTGTAATTACTACCTTAATAATTATTACACTCATTCAATTACTCTGTTCTGTCCAAAAAACACATCTAGGGAATTCTAATTCTTTGTAATTACAAGAGAGTGTAATTACTACCCTAAGAATTATTACACTCATTCAATTACTATGTGCTATCGAAACATATATGTTTAATTATGAGATAGTGGTATAACAAAAGAACTTTTATATGGGAAACACAACTTCCCATGGTTGGCAATTTAAACATGTTAAATGATTTTGAATTTGTTTATAGATCAATTAATTTGTAACTCTTATTGTATGTTTAACCTTAATCTTGACTAAGTATATAACTGCACGTGTATGACTTGTATACTTTGATACTATAGATTAAAGCGCCATGAAAGTAGTAAGCAAGTAGGTATGCGACTAATGCACGATATTTACTTATAGATATATTAGTTTTATTGTGTTTCTTATACATTTGAGACCAAAATTGGCAAAATTATGTCATACAAGTCTGATGATTGATTTGAGCTTGTATAGGGAGGTGATTGAAGTCAAACTTCAAAGAGGACTTCTACTATGGTTGAGGTCACAACACAAGAGCCTTTGTGTCCCAACACTGACCCTTCCACCACCTTGAGGAAGTTGAACTTCGCCAAATCTCAACTTGGATGGAGTAACTTGTTGTAGAAGTTGCGACACTAAGCAAATGGTGTTGCGACACCGTGCCACCGAGCCTCGAAGTCACAACTACAAACCCTCAAAGTCGCGACTCCAAGCAAATTATTAAAGTGAAGAAACCTAGTAGCCATTATCGTTGAGGTCAAGACACAAACAAGGCTATGTCGCAACACCAAGTGCCCCCAAGTCAAGCTCGTGCTCATTGCCACATATGTTGTGACACCGAAGCCTGGGTGTTGCGATACTGAAGTCTGACGGGTGAAAAACTGCACAAGCAATTTTGCGTCCAAACAAGCTTAAGTCACATTTCATTTAAAGGGCATAATTGTCAATGTTGGGTCAAATGCTTTTTGCCTATAAATACCACCTTATATAAACTATTTAAGAGACTAACTTAGGTTAGAAAATTAGGTTAGACATTAGATAAGTTTTACTCTTCTTTTCTTAGTTTAGGTTTTCATTTTTCTTTTCTCTTTTTCTTTTCTTTTTGTTATAGCATTTTTGTTTCTTCATTTTTGCTGAAACCTTGTGAATGGAGATGGATTAAACTTTTGTGCTTCATTGAATTTTTATCTATTAATGAGCATTTTTCAACCCTTATCTTTTATATTTTATGCCTACATGTGTTTGTTAAAATGCTTGTGTGGAATTTCAGTTTAATCTTGTGCTGAATCATTTTATTGGTTGATTGATAAGTGAGTTACTTAACTAAGTTATTATCTATGTCATGATTAGTTGATTTTTCGAATGTATTAAATTGCATATTACACTAGAAGTTATGTCTCTAATGGAAGATTTAGATAGACGAGATCGAGAGGAGATTCTATCGTGTAGGACTTTGATACATTTGTGCAGAATAGTAAAACTTAGAGTAGATCTATATGCCTAGGTGAGACTACGAGGAGAACTTAGATAGTATCTTTTAGTTTAGGATGAGACCGAGAAGAGATTCCTAGCTAAGAATGGAAAAGAATATAATCATCATAGGTTTATTAGCTTAGTTAGTAATCCATTAATTATTCGACCATCATTTCAATCCATGTGCATTGTTTCTAGTAAAAGGGAAGAAAGTCATTTTGGTATTTTTACTTGTTAATTTAGATATAGCTTAAATATTTTTTTATTTGGTTGCACTAATAATTTCTGACTTTATTAGATTAGTAATTGTTTAACTCGTAATTAATTTGATAAAGACATTTATCAATTTGACAATCCATTGGGTTCGATCCTTGGAACACTTTGAAGTGTTCTATTGTAACAGTATAAATATTACAATTGACCTATCACACTTGCAGTTAAGCTGCCTTAGTTCTTAATATTTTGTGTTCAACACAAACACTTGCATTGAATAGTAAACAATTGAATAAAGGAAAATAGATTATTGGATTTACTCATTATAGTAATAAGTGTTTTTTCAATTTAATGATTAGTTTGATTTACTATTAATTTAGATATTTATTTAATTAGGTAGTTATTGATTTTAGATTAAATAAGGAATATAAAGTAAAGCTAAATTAAAATATCATGTTACTAATTGTTTGGAGTGGAAAATAATACAAAATCAAATAAAATTATATTCACATTTTAGTAAGGTAAAGTCACATATATTAAAATAGAAAATATGTAAATTGTTCAATTGAATAATTAATTTTAATTACTTAATCTTTATTACTATAGTTAAAGGGTAAAACTACACACACATATATATAGTCACTTAACTATCAAAACTTTTCATTTTAGGTGCCAAAAATAGAAAGTTTGCAATCCAAGCACCCACATTACAATCATTTTGGTCGCTCCGGATAAAATCACAAACGACAAGCTAATGAGGCAATTAAAAAAAATGGTATAATAAAAAATTTCGCCCTCAACTTTTACATATTATATCGATTTAGTCATAATTTTAAAAAATTAACCCTCAAAATTTACAAATATTCTTAATTTGATCCTAATTCTAAAATATTCAAATAAAAATATAAAAATTCATAAATACTAATACACAAAATTCAAAGAAATGTTCTCAATTTATGTATTTTTATATATTTATTTGAATTTTATTGTAACACCCTAAACCCGACCTAGACGTTACGGCCGTATCTGAAGATGTCACAAAGAAGGATTTTGAAAACAGAGTCATTTTGATAAAGCTTTGTATAGTTGTTCAAAAAAACCTCATCCAAGTTTTAAAACCCACATTCGTTTATAACTATTACTGAAAGCATTATTTAATCATTTCATTTGCAAAAAACATGATTTACAATGGAAGTCTTAGAAATCGTTACATTTGAAAATCCTATTCGTATTTTAAGAAAACCTTTGTTTTAGTAAAAATCATGTTTTTAGCCAACCGTCGCAAATAGAGAGTCAAATCGAAAATCCAAATCCAAAATAAAACCAAACAGTCCGGAGAGTCCATAAATTACAAAACTCCCAAAAATAATCTTTAATTAAATAAAAACTATTATTTATAGTTAGTTCGCAAACTTGGTCATCGTGGGACTCCGCTGCATCAATCCTCCTAAGTTTGTGGATTACCTGAACAAAATAGACTAACGGATGTGAGTTTTTGTAAACTCAGTGTGTAACCCAACAGAGATAGCCATGTTATACAAACAACAATCACATACATATATACAAAATCCTACCCCCATCCTCTACACACCAACTCCGACCATCCTATCACACCATGTGAGGTTAAAAATACCCACTCATCCTTACACACCATATAGTGTCGATACGACACATAACAGATAATATGCAGTCAAGCTGCCAGAATATAGGCGAAGTGTCGCCGTATAGATAACTTCCTCCACATATAAAAAACCCACCCCAATCACAGATACAGAATACATATACAAAAATAACAAATAGAGTAATATCATGCACAACATACTTACATACAGATAGCATATATATACTTAAACAGAACAGATAAACATATCGGTATCCTACACAGGCAGACTATCAGAATATCATATCACATAATTTAGGGTTTGGTTAAGCCTTATCGAACTTACGTTAGGCTCACAGTCGATCGGAACGAACCGTGTACCCTTAGGGAAAATTTCAAAATTATAGGCCCACATGTTCGTGTGGCTTGCCCATGTGGGTCCATACGCCCAGATTGGCCTTGCCCGTATGGCCCACACAGTCTGACCCAAAATCCACACACCCGTGTGTCCCACACGCCCAATATGGCCTAGCCTGTGTGGCATCGACAGAATGCTTTTTTGGCATTCACCGAAACCTGATTTTCTGCATTTTAAGAACACACCTGATACGGTTTTGATGCGAAGACAGTCCCGAGCATTTCAAAACCTAAAAATAGAGAACCCAACATCGATTTAGCAAATTGATTAACAAATTCGACAACAAGAATCAACACGAAACCGATTTACCGCTGATGACAAAGCACCTCTAACACGCACTAAACTGATAGAGTACAATTCCTCTACTCCACAATCTGCTTCTAAACACGAAGTACCACTAATCAATCACTATAGATTGTCATCACTAAAATCCCAAACCAAAATTTAAAGGAATGCAAAGCTTACTTACCAACCAATTAGAGAGACTCGACAAAACCCAAAGCACGATTAAATGATAGATTCACGAACAAAATTGAAGAAGAAGAATGAAACAAGGATTTATCGAGAAGTGAAAAAATGTCAGAAAAAACAAAGAAAAGTTGAAGAATAACGTTAAAGGAAAATTTTGGAAAGAGAGAGAAAAGATTTGAATAAAAAATAAAACAAATAAAAAAGATAAAATAGTATCGTAACTCCCTCATTATCCTACTAACAAACCGTACCACTATCTCACAACTTGATTCTTATCCAACAACTTCAGAGTTTCGGTTCCACCAAACCTCAATCACACAACCGAAGCAAAAATTATCACCCACGCTCACACAGGGATTTGAACAGAGAACCTCTAAAACCCTAACTCCTTACCACTCGAACTAGCTGGCTTATTCTGATAAGAGTTTGCAAACATTATTATATAAGCCCACTCAACAGGGTTAAGGTTTGGATAAAAAATAACAAAATTTTCCAATAATGAAACTTGAACCCAAGACCTCACACCCCCAAAGCACTGAACCATTAAAGCAAATTCATATTTATGTCAGATTTCACAAAAATAGAAATAAGCTATTCAGGGCGTTACAACTCTACCCCCTAAAAGAAATTTCGGCCTCGAAATTTACTTGTTTCTAAAATATGAGGATACTGCTAACGCATCAAGTCCTCAGGTTCCCACGTGGCTTCCTCAGTACCATGATTCTGCCACAGAACCTTAACTAACGGAATAGACTTTCTCCTCAGAACCTTAATATCTCGCTCTAAAATTTGAACGGTTCCTCATCAAAAGTCAAATCCAATCTAACCTTGATCTCTTTAACAGAGACAACATGAGATGGATCAGATCGGTACCGCCTCAATATTGAGACATGAAATATATCGTGGATACGGTTTAACTCTAGAGGTAGCTCCAATTGATAAGCGACTGATCCCATACGCTTTAGAATTCAGTACGACCCAATGAACCTAGGGCTCAACTTGCCTTTACGACCGAACCTCAGAACTTTCTTCCACGGAGAAACCTTAAGAAACACGAAGTCACCCACAGAGTACTCGATATCTCTCCTTTTTAAATCTGCATAAGACTTCTGTTTATCAGAAGTCGCCTTCAGACGATCCCGAATTAGTCTAACCTTATTTTTAGTCTCGAAAACCAACACAAGACCCAAAACCCGATGCTCACCCAACTCAGTCGAAAATAGCGAAGTATGACACTTACGACCATACAAAGCCTCGTAAGGTGCCATCTGGATGCTAGACTGGAAACTGTTATTGTAGACGAACTCAACTAATGGCAAAAAATCCTCTCAACTACCTCAGAAATTGATCACACAACTCTGAAGCATATCCTCTAGTATCTGAATCACCCTATCAGATTGACCATCAGTTTGAGGATGGAACGTACTACTGAAGTCTAATATTGAACCTAGAGCTTCATGCGGTTTCTTCCAGAATCGAGAAGTGAAGCGAGGATCCCTATCAGATATTATCGAAACTGGAACCCCATACAGTCTTACAATATTAGAAATATCAAGTTTTGCTAACTTTTGCAGAGAGTAGTCCGCCCGAATAGGAATAAAATAAGTGGACTTGATCAATCGATCCACGTTGACCCAAACAGAATCCTTTTTAGTGGGTGTCAAGGGAAACCCACTAACGAAGTGCATCGTCACTCGTTCCTATTTCCGTAAAGAAATCTTAACAGGTTAGAGTAAACTCGAAGGCAACTGGTACTCAACTTAACTTGCTGGCACGTCAGACAACGAGTAACAAAATTCATAACATCACGTTTCAAACTCGACCACCAGTACAGCTCATGAAGATCATGATACATTTGATTACCACTGGGATGCATAGTATAAGTACTACTATGCGCCTCCTTCAGAATCGATTGTCTCAGATCGAAATCATTCGGTACACAAACCCGACCTCGAATACACAAAAATCTATCCTTATTCAGTCCAAAATTAGAAGTATTGCCACTCTTAATCTAGCGAAACCGCAGAACCAAAGACTCATCCCTTAACTCCTTTGCTCAAATCTACCCAATCCAAGTCGGCTTAACATCGCTCTCAAATATGATATTGCTCTACGACTGAGAGCATCAACCACCATATTGACCTTGCCAAGATGATACTCTATCGTGCAGTCATAATCTTTGAGTAGTTCAATCCATTGACGCTATCTAAGATTCAACTCCTTTTTAGTAAGGAGACATTTGAGGCTCTTGTGAACAGTATAGATAATACACCTCTCACTATATAGATAGTGCCTCTAGATCTTTAACGCAAAAACCACAACAGCTAATTCGAGATAATGAGTCGGATAATTCCCCTTGTGTGACTTAAGCTAACAAGACGCATAAGCAACAACCTTACTATCTTGCATCAGTACACATCCCAAATCGACGTGTGACGCATCACTATACACTACAAACTCCTTACCAGATTCAAGCTGTATTAGAACAGAAGCTTGAGTTAGAATAGACTTAAGCTTTTCAAAGCTCGATTGTTGTGCATCAGTCCAGATAAAAGGAACACCCTTGCCCAGAAGCTTAGTCAAAGAAGTTGCAATAAGAGAGAACCCCTCAACAAAATGCTGATAATATCCCGCAAAACCCAAGAAACTGTGGATCTCAGGCTGTTTCCAATCAAGCACAGCCTCAACCTTTCTAGGATCAACTCGAATCCCTTTGGAAGAACCACGTGCCCCAGAAAATTTACCTATTGTAACCAGAACTCACATTTACTCAACTTAGCGTAGAGCTGTTTCTCTCGGAGTACCTGAAGCACCACTCTAATATGCTTCTCATGCCTATCCTCGGTCTTAAAGTAAACCAAAATATCATCAATGAAGACCACGATGAACTGATCCAGATACGACTGAAAAACTGGGTTTATCAAATCCATGAGTACAGTTGAGCATTCGTCCGACCAAAGGGCATAACTAGGAACTCGTAGTGCCCATAACGAGTCCTAAATGCTAACTTATGAACATATACTTCCTTAACTCTAAGCTGATGATACCCAGAATGGAGATATATTTTTGAGAACACTAAAGCCCCTTAGAACTGATCAAACAAATCGTCGATCCTTGGAAGTGAATACTTATTCTTCACAATTAGTTTATTCAACTGCCGATAGTCGATGTACATCCTCATGGTACTATCTTTAAACAGAACAAATATACATATCGGTATCCTACATAGGGCAGACTATTACAATATTAGATCACATAATTTAGGGTTTGGTTAGCCCTTACTGACCCTACGGTAGGTCTACAGTCGATCGAAATGAACCATGTGACCTTAGAGAAAATTTTAGAATTATGGGCCCACATGCCCGTGTGGGCACATACGCCCGTGTGGCCAACACGCCCGTGTGGCCAACACGCCTACATTGGCCTTGCCTATGTGGCCCACACGGCCTGACCCAAAACCCACACGGCTGTGTGGTATGCTTGTGTGGGTTCAAACGCCCAATATGGCCTAGCTTGTATGGCCCACACAGCCACACTCACACCATCACACGGCTGTGTCTTGTGCATGGCTGCACCTTTGTCAGACACATGGCCAACCATACAGCCAGGCACACGCCTGTGTGGCATCGACAGAATACTTTTTTGGCTTTCACCAAAACTCAATTTTCTGTATTTTGGGAACACAGCTGGTACGATTTTGATGCGAAGACAATCTCGAGCCTTTTGAAACCTAAAAATAGAGTACCCAACATTGCTTTAGCAGATTGATTAACGAATTCGACAACAAGAATCAACACGAAATCGACTTACCACCGATGACCAACCACCTCTAACGCACACCAAACCGATGAAGTGCAATTCCCTGCTCTACAATCTACTTCTAAACATGAAGTACCACTAATCAATCACTACAGGTTGTCATCACTAAAATCCCAAACCAAAAGTTAAAGGAATACAAAGCTTACTTACCAACCGATTAGAGAACCCGATAAAACACAAGGCATGATTAAACGATAGATTCACAAATAGAATCAAAGAAGAAGAATGAAACAATAATTTATCGAGAAGGGAAAAAATGTCAAAATCAACAAAGAAAACTTGAAGAATAACGTTAGAGGAAAATTTTGGAAAGAGAGAGAAAAGATTTGAAAAAAATAAAAAATAAAAATAAATAAAATAAAATAAGATAAAACACTATCCCAACTCCCCCACTGTCTCACAACTTGATTCTCATCCAACAACTTCAGTGTTTCGGTTCCACCGAACCTAGACCGAAGCAAAAATTATCACCCATGCTCACGCAAGAATTCAAACACAGAACGTCCAACACCCTAACTCCTTATCACTCGAACCAGCAGGCTCATTCTAATAATAGTTTGCAAACATTATTATATAGGCCCACTCAATAGGGTTAAGACTTGGATAAAAAATAACAACATTTTCCAATACTGGGACTTGAACCCCAAAACCTCATACATACCCCAGAACACTTAACCAATGAAGCAGATACACATTTATGTTAAATTTCACAAAAATAGAAATAAGTTATTCAGGGCGTTACATTTATATATTATTTTGTTCAACAATCACTTTTTTTGTTTTAATATATTTTAAAATTTGTTATTATATATTTTTAAAATATTTATGTATTTTTATATATTTCTTTGAATTTTTTGAAATTAGGATCAAATTGAGAACATTTGTAAATTTTGAGAGTTAATTTTTTAAAATTTTAGGGTTAAATTTGTTATTATACCATTTTTAATTGCCATGTCAGCTTGTCGTATGTGATTTTAACGGGAGTGAGAGCTATGTAACGTGGGTGCTTAAATTGCAAGGTTTTTATTATAAGTGCATAAAATGAAAATTCTTTTATAGTTGGATGACTATTTGTCCAGTTTACCCGTATTTAAAAGTAAGGTTCAAAGGGTTTTACATTTTCACAAGTGTCAGCGTTTGCCTTTTTTTTTTCTCATTATAATACAATTGTTAAATTTTAGTTTCATCCTTATACTATCTTGAGATTTAAAAGCTAATCTTTATAATTTAGTTTTTTTATATAATTTGATATCTATATTTTTAAATGTCATTAGTAGTCTAAACAATCAATGTTGTTAACTATTTCGAGTAAATATTGAAGCCAATTTTAAAAAAAAATTATTCTAACAAAAAAAATATTTTATCAAGATGAATTTAAATGAATGTTTTTAATAACAAATCCGCATAAACATTTTAACCGAAATAATTAAGGGTGTTAATTATTTAGATTAACAAATATCATTATAATAATATAGAAACTAAATTTTGCACCCAAAATGGTATAGGAACTAAATCTCAAATTTATACAGTGTAAGGGATCAAAACCATAATATGAGTAAAGACACTCTATCCCTAACACAAATTATATCAAATGAAATTATAGGGATTAAATCTCAAATTTAAGCATAGTAAAGTGATCGGAACATTGCATTCTCAAAGGGAAACTTAAATTTGAATCTTGAAGACGACATTGTTGGGAGGGGTAACTCGGAATCCCGAACATCAACTATAAAACGAACATGAACGATACAGAAAAAAAACATATGCTTATGATTAATATGATTAATAAGTGAAGGTAATAAATATGATAATATAGTCAAACTTACTTCCTTTGTTTTAATCTGTGAATTTGGTAATTGCTATAGAATATATATTAGATTAATAGTAAAGCTAATAAGCTTCTATATAAATATGTATTATTTGTGGATTTAAAGGGTTTTTGAATATGTGTTTATTTTTTATAAGATGCTCACACATTTTGAAATCCGTGAGTTATCAGATAGTAGAGAAGATCGAAAGGTTAGAAGTAGAGATGAATAGATCCTCGAGAGAAATCGAAATCTCATAGGACTTCTCTAATTAACTTCGACTTTGATTTTTGGAGGGCTTCCAACTAGATCTAGGAAAAGTGAAAAGTAATCAGTTGTAGGTCTTGGAGATATCTTTTTAACCTAATTTTGAGTTCTACAGCTTGAGATACGATTGTTTCACGAAAGCAATTTGTTCAACTAACGAATTCAAATCGAAACACATTTAAGTACGAAATTATCAAGGACTTATTTTGAATTTAAAATTTAATTGCACTCTACCTCATTTTTCGAACGAGTATATCTATCATACATATTCAATTCACAATCTATTATGGATTGCAATCCAAATAACCAAAGACTGGTTTGATATGTGAAAAATGGTTTTGTGTGTGTGTGGGGTTTAAATTTTTGGTGTGATTTGATTTTCATTCGAAAACGAAATAATTTCTACATTTGAAAAAATAATCAAGCTTATATTTTACAGTTGAAATTTGATTATTTTAGAATATTTTAATTAATTATTAACTTTAATTTATATGCAAAAGTTTTTCAAGTTCAAACTCAAGAAAACTTACAAACAAGCTTACTTAAATTTAAGTTCAAGTAATTCCGTTATATTTTTAGTTGAGTTTAACTTCGAAAATAATAGTCGATCAAGTTGAGCTGAGAGTTTAGAATTGAGCTCGAACTTGATATTCTTCGAACTTGGTTCAACTTAATTGACCTCACAATTAAGTTAAAAGTATTGTACAAGTCTAATCTCACAATGGCTAAAGGATTCCTTATCTCATTAATATTATTAAGAATGTGTATAATTGCAACATTACCACTTTCAACTTGAATTTTTCTAAAACCCTTTGTATTGAGTAACTAAACACACTCCCACCTTCCTATTGCATCCTAGTAACTAAGATTCATTAGCATCTCGAAGAACACCGCCAACAAAAGCTTCATCATTGGTGCCACCGATCACTCCATCAATATTCAACTTCACCCAACCATCTGCAAGTGAAGACTAAGCAACTTGTTCGAGAATCTTTAACCTTCTTTTCTCATTACGCGTTATCAGTTCACGATAACACTTAACTCGTTATAAGCTTTGCATACCAACATCACTTCAACCTTTAAATTAATGTCAAATCACTCTTTAAAATATCAATCAATCAAGGCACAAAAAAGAGCATTAAAAAGCTTAACCTGACCATGAGGTGAAATGGATCTAATTAAGTAATGTGACATTAACATAAGGTAGGAAATTCATACCCAATTTTCTTTAAAAAGACAAGTTTATCTTCATACAAGAAAATTAACATAAAAAAATCTATAATTTGTACACACTATATGAAAATTCAAGTTCATATTATTATAAGGTAGGAAATTCATACCCAATTTTCTTTAAAAAGACAAGTTTATCTTCATACAAGAAAAATGACATAAAAAATCTATTTGTACACACTATATGAAAATTCAAGTTCATATTCATTCAAACATTGAATGATAGCAACAAATAAACAAGATTAAAATATAATAATAATAAAAACTTAAAAAAAAATTATATTAATATAATAATAATTGTTAATGTCAATAATATAAAGGAGCAAAATTTTTTGTCCACATTTCATTATCAAAGTTCAAACTGATTGATATAATTTTCCATTCAAGTTAACTCTATATGAGGAAATTTCCTTGTGGTTTACATATACCAAAATATAAAGGATTTCAAATTTTGGTCTAATATCTAAAATATTAGTATTTATTATTTAAATAAAAAAATATTGTTTATTATCAAAAATAAAATATTTATGTTTAATTAATGTAAAATAAAAATATTTAAAATTATATGTTCGAAATAAAATTTAATACAAATATTTGTTTATTTGAATAAATCTCAAAATCATACATGAATTTTGATTCAATATGCAATTTGATACATGAACTTTAATATAATGCAATTATACACATGAAACTTTAATTCTGATTCAATCATCCACGTTTAAAGAAATAAATACATCAAATTTTTTGGTTGTAAAATATATCAATTTATTTCTATATTGGATAAATATAATTATTTTCGTCCGCAATAAATAAACATAAAATGATGTCACATCAATAATTATGTTAATAATTTGTGATAATTGAATCGAATCAAAATTTAATGTATAAAATTGCACAAAATCAAAATTCTTATATACAATTGCACATTAAACCAAACTTCATGTATAGTTTTGAAATTTGTCCCTTATTTATTTAACAGCATAATATTAATTATTTTTAAATAAGAGAATAGGGGTAAACTACCAAAATAGTCACTTTCGTTTACTTTAGGTTACATTTTAGTCACTTATGTTTGAAATGTTACCTTATAGCCACTTATGTTATCGTGTTGTAACATTTTAGTCATTAAGCTGTTAATTGCCATTAATGGTGTAATGGTAAGTTGATGTGGCACGTTAAATTATCATTTCAAATAAAAATTTTAGGTTAATTTGTACAATCGGTCCCCATATTTTTTCATTTTGAGCAATTTAATTTTTTTTAACTTTCCGTTTTTTCTTTCTTTATTTTCCATTCTCTTTTGCTTCTCCTTTTGTTTTCCTCCCTTCTCCATTTCTTTTAATGTAGTTTTACTATGTTTTCCATTTGTTAACACTAGTCCCTATACTTTTATTTTTTAAAACAATTTAATTTTTTTTAGTGAGGCGAGCTTGTGGACTAGTTTTAACAAATGGAAAACATAGAAAAACTACGTTAAAAGAAATTAAGAAGGGAGGAAAGTAGGGGAGAAGTAGAAGAGAATGAAAAAGAAAAGAAAAGTTAAAAGAGCATAAAAGAAAAAAATTGCTCAAAATGAAAAAAAAATATAGGGACCAATTTTAGAATTTAACCTAAAATTTTTGTTTGAAATAATTATTTAACGTGCCATGTCAGCTTACCATTACAGTGTTGATGGCAATTAATGGCTCAGTGGCTAAAACGCAACATTTTAAACATAAGTGACTAAAATATAACCTGAAGTAAACAAAAATGACTATTTTAATAATTTACCTTAAAAACAGTCAACTTCTAAAAATATTCCTTTCATTTAACTCAATAGTATAGTCTAGCTATTTTTAAATTTCCAAGTCTAATTAAGATAAACTTTATAATGTAGTAAAAAATAAACTTAACTAAGTAATTGAGTCATAATTTGATTGGTATGTGTATTGTTACAAATGCAGTAGGACGTAGGTTTGAACTTTGAATACGTTGAAATGCATTATTCTCCTATTTATGGGTTGGGAGGAGGTGATGAGTAATTTTAGACATTATGCCAAAAAGAACAGATATGATTAGAATCTATAATAAAATGATTAAAACAATAATTATAATCTGATCTTAATTTTGATATAAAATAATTAAAAAAATATTTTTAATTTTAAAATTAAACTCTATTTACCTTAAAAAATTAGTATCATCTATTTCTTGTTTTTGCCAACAGTGTTAATTATTTATTATTTTTTAAATATTTTATGAGTTTGTTTTTCTTGTTTATAATTACTTTTTTTTCTAATTTGAAATTTTCATTAATTTTTTCTTATAATAACCATAATAAATAACAAAAAAATTTATTTATCAAAACATTAAATCTTTAAAAAAAAATCTTAATGCTATTCCTCAATTCCGTCAATTCTCCTTCTTCCGGAGAAATGAGACCCAATCAACATTCTCAACCGCCGGCAGTTGGCGGCTCTTCCTCCGCCAATAGAAACCGCCCACGTAGGCTGGCGGAACTAACCGTACCGCTTCCTCAACGAACCGTATCCCTCCCCGTCCCTCTTCCACTTCCTCCGGCTTCCAACGCTGCTCGGTCAACCTGCTCCAACGGTAACGCTAACTCTAAACAAGTCAACTTATCGGAAATCGATCGGGTCAACCGAATAGGAAGCGGCGCGGGAGGCACCGTGTATAAAGTCATCCACCGTCCTTCGTCTCGCCTTTATGCACTTAAGGTCATCTACGGGAACCATGAAGAGACCGTCCGTCGTCAGATCCGTAGAGAGATCGAAATCCTCCGTGATGTTAATCATCCTAACGTTGTCAAATGCCATGAAATGTACGATCAAAATGGCGAAATTCAGGTCCTATTGGAATTCATGGATGTTGGATCTTTAGAAGGGACTCATATATCACACGAATCTAACTTATCGGATCTAGCTCGACAAATCCTCAATGGTTTAAACTACCTTCACCGGAGACACATCGTTCATCGCGATATAAAACCCTCGAATCTGTTGATCAATTCGAAGAAGAAGGTTAAAATAGCTGATTTTGGTGTGAGTCGGATCTTGGATCAAACCATGCATCCATGTAATTCATCCGTTGGGACAGTAGCTTACATGAGCCCTGAACGGATCAACACTGATTTAAACCAAGGACAATACGATGGTTACGCTGGTGACATTTGGAGTTTAGGGGTTAGCATATTGGAATTTTATTTAGGGAGGTTTCCTTTTGCGGTGGGAAGACAAGGTGATTGGGCCAGTCTTATGTGTGCAATTTGTTTGTCTCAACCACCGGAGGCACCGCCCACTGCTTCTTATGAATTTAGGCATTTTATATCATGTTGTTTGCAGAAGGATCCGACAAGGCGATTGACGGCAGCTCAATTATTGCAGCATCCTTTCATAATCAGAGGACAAAATCAGGTTGCTTGAAATTTACACCAATTATTACCCCCTCCACCACTTTCCTCTTAGTTTTCTTTCCATTAAAAAAATAATTCTTGTGTAAGTTTTGAAAATGATGAGGAATTGGGGTCAATTGGGTCAATGGTCTTTCTTTCTTTTCTTAATGTTTCAGTTAATCAATCCTCGTCTTTTTATAAAACATAGTTTTAACAATATTCAAAAGAAAAAGAAGAAAGGAGAAACAAAAAATGCTGTTATATCATGAATTCCTTCCATGTTTTTGTTCATTGTTGACTATGCTTTTCATTAGCTTGGCTTATGGGCTCTTTCAATTCTATTAATATTTGAAAGAGTTGCTATATAGTTTAGATTTAGCCTTGGTAGTTAGATATCTTTATCTATTATCTAATACTGGAGACTGGTAAATATAAAAAGGGAAAGTTCCATATTTTTTGGCTTGGATGCTTATTATTGTTTGGAATTCTTGTGTTGTTGTTTGGTTGCCATATTCTTCCATTGCAAGAAGATCATTGGGGTTAAACAGGGTGGAATATTAGGTTTCTTGTTGATTGTTGCCACTTTTAGAGACATTTTGTTAGATTGCCTAATTTCCACTTCATCCATTGGCTTTTTCTTTTCTTTTCTTCAGCTTATGTGGTTGCTTTTTTCATTTATTGCTACCATTTTGCATCAGTGGGTATAAGGTTTAATTTAGAATTGTTGTTAGATAAAGGTTGGTTTAGAAAAAGTGTAGAAAAAGCCAATGGGGCTTTGGGATCATGAGCTCAGTGGATTCAGTTTAGTACTTATAATGAATGATATTGCTTGAAATTATTGATATAGTTAATTGTAAATTCAAAAATTAATAAAGAAAAAGATTTGGCTTTTGAAAATTTATAGAAGTCTTTGGCATTGAAAAAAAAGAGATGAAGTTTAGCTATGAGAGAATAATAGATCTGTTTCATTTAAAAGTCAATTTCTAAAAGTCAACAGCACCATTTTTTTACCTTTTTTTTATTTGATTTGTCAAACCATGATTTTAACGTTAGCTTTACATTATTTTTGTAATGGAAAACAATTTCTGACCTCGAAAGTAAACTAAACATGACTTAAATTGGGTGGGAATATCAGGTTTCTTGTTGATAAATATTCCAGCTCTATAAACATATGCTAGTACTTATTTTTCACCTTCAATTGCGTAATTTCCCAGTTTATCCATTGACTTTTTTTTTAAAGTACATTAGTTTCTACACTAGAAGTTAGATTGCACTACTTAAAAAAATGGGTAAATTAGTCCTTATACATTAAATCAAAAAAATAAATCGATCATTTTTTTAAAAAAATTTCATGCATTTGTATTGTTAAAAGCTGACTTGACTGATAGAATAATTAGACAATACGCATCATGTGTCACATGTACCACATGTTTATGTACAAAGAGTAATTTTTAACAATAGAAATGTATACAATTTTTAATAGAATGACCAGTTTACTCTTTGATCTAATGTATGAGGACTAATTTATTTATTTTTAAGTAAAAGAAACAAAATACAATCTAACTACTAATAAAAGTCTCTATAATTCTTTTACTACTTTTTTTTTTAATTTTTATTACTTTACACGTAAACTAGGATGCATTCTTATTTCTTAGTCACCTTGGTGATGTCCTTTTTAGGTTGTGGTAATTCTTAACCCTTTCTTGTACTCTTATGTCAATTCATGTACACCAAGCATGATTATTTCCTTTATGTGATCAAGTTTGAGGTAGACTGTTTGGTTGAGGTTACTGTTGTGTATCTAGCTGTAAAATTGTGATGATCTATTATTGCATTTCATTCTGACACTTGCTAATTTATAAATTACTACAATGCCTAAGACATGTTTTAACTTTTGGAGTAGTTGTTTTTAGTGCAATTACTTTTTAGTAACTAAGCTTTCAAGAGGAAAAATCTTAATAAAGAGAGTCATGTAGTTGATGCGTAAAAGTGAGGTTACAACTTGGTGGGTAAGTTGAACTTAAATCATGTTGTGTAATGTAGATTGATAATGCATTACTCTTTAGCCAATGCCCCATGTCGAAACCATTTTTATGAATCGGGTAGACTTTTTATTTGAAAAAAAAACAAAAATGGACATGGGAGTCGCCACCAATCCATTTTGATGAGGTGGGATCGGGTCACCTCGAAAAGTGGTTGTTTTTAATAAACGGTTTGATTTATTAAAACAACGATTTCGGTCTACGGAATTCAGAAAAACGGGTTCGAGAGTCGGTTACGTCCGAGGAAGGATTAGCACCCTCGTAACGCCCAAAATTGATACCTAATTGATTAATTAATGTCTTAATATCGAAAATTTCAAAACTTGAAAGAATTTACAATACGATTCCTCTTAATGTTAAATTTTTTTAAAAGAGAAACGCTTGAACAAATTGAAACGAATGTCAAAGACCCTCTCGTCTCAAGATAACAAATGTCACATCCCGTAAGTTAGGACACGGCATTTTGAGCCCTCGAGAACAAGCTTGCCTTTAGAATTTTTTATTTAAATTTCATGTATTTTAATTTTAAAAGGATATTTGGCTATTTAGATTTATCGAGAAAATTGAAATCCCGTAAGTTGGGGTACGATTTCTCTAATCTCCAAAATGCGAAATATTGCCTATTTTTAAAAGTTTTCTTTTTTGAATGTGGGTGAAAATTAACTCAATATTAAAAACGATATACGTGTAGTTTATTTGATTATATTTAAAAAATCGTTTAAAACGTAAAAAGGGTCATACTTGGAGTAACAATGACATAATATGCGTAACAAAATACAACATATATAGCATTGATATTAATGGATCATAATATTAATATGCATAAACAATAATAATAATGATGAAAATGATGACAATAATAATGATAATAACAATGACATTAATAATAATAATAATAATAGTGAATAATATAAAATTTGAAAGTATATAAAAATAAATAAATAAATAAATGAATATAAAATTTGATTAAAAGTTGAAAATAAATAAATAAATAAATAAAGTGTAGTAATAAAAAAACAGTTTGTAAAAAAAATTTGAAATCAGAATAAAATTAAGGAGTATAAATTGTAAATAATAAAAAATAACTAATAAAACAGAAATAAGGATCAAAATAAAATGCGCTAAAAGAAATAGGGACTAAACAGGAAATTATCCCAAACTCCCTAAACGCACAGTTTCACAAGGGACTAAAATGAAATAAAAATAAAATTACATGGGGAAATCAAAAAAAGAAATTGAAAGGGGAAATAGGACTAAATTGCAACAGGCCATAAAAGCGGAAGGGCCAACGCGCAAATAACCCATTTTGTAAAAAAAACACGGATCCTCTTAAAGGGACTGGTCGGATCTTGGGTCAGAGGTGAAACGACATCGTTTTGGGGCATTTCAAGCTATCCCAAAACAGCGTCGTTTTGATATCTTCTTTAAGCCTAATTTTTTTTAAAACAAATTCATTTTCTTCTAGTATTCCTAAAAAAATCAACTAACCCCTCTTTTTCTCTTAAAACCCCCCAAGTCCAGCCTTGGCTCTGGCTAGTCGCCGCCGCGACGGCCATCGGTCACCGGCGACGGCACCGCCGTCCACGGTGGCTGAAAATCGTCCCGAACCTATTTTTTGACCCCATTTTTTGCATAAACTAATTTAGAGCCCAAAATCTTCAAAATAAAACTTAAAAGAACTCTAAAAGGAAGAAAGCCTTTCGGCTTCCACCATTTGCCGTCGTGACCTTTGGCCGAATCCTAGAGGATTCGACGGCCTTGCGAACCGATAGTGGCCCCAGCGGCGACACCCCTATTAAGCAACAGGTAAGGTTTTTTTTAACTTTTATTTATTTCTTTCAAAAATAAGAAAAAAATAATAAATCACCTTTTGATTTTCTATCTCAAAATCTCTTTTTTCTTTTGTGTATTTTTGTATTCATAATCTGTCCAAAAAAATACAAAGTGGGTGTTTGTGGCTTTTATAGTTGGATTACAAACTTTTTGTTTCTATTTTTTATTTTTTTGCTATTTTTTTTCTCTTCTTGTTGGCTTATGTTTTGTCGGTTTCTTACAAGTGACAGACGCGCGTGGAGGAGGCTGGCGTGCGGTGGCGCGGCTAGGGCTGTTAGGGGTGGTAGAGGCGGTAGGCCTAGGTGCAGCGCACCTAGGGTTTTTAGTTTGATGAAAATAGGTTTAAGTTTTGGGCCATTTGGGCTTTAGGGTTTTTTGATTTGGGCTTGTATTTGGGTTTGCTGGATTTAATGTAATTTGGGCTTGTAACTATTGTAAATGGACTTTTTATATTTGGACTTTATTTATTTATTTTTGGTTTTATTTATTATTTGTATTTGGTCTTGGGCTCGGGCAAAATTGGGCCATTACAGCTTCCCCACTTTGCTCGTTGTCATATAACGAGAATGGAGCAAAGACTTTTAAGAAGGACCAATTTTGCCCGGTCTTACCGAATCTTGACTTCTTAGTGCTCATATTCTTCGAGTAGCCTTGTTCTAACCCACTGCCACTTTAGGGAGATGAGACTTGCAGTTTTAGTCTGCTCCACTATAACTTTAGGGAGATAAGACTTGCTCTGGTAGATTTAATCTGACCTACTGCAACCTCAGAGGTATAGGATTCATAGTTTTAATCCGCTCCACTGCAACTTCGGGGAGATGGGATTAGTAGCTTCAATTTGATCTACTACAACTTTAAGGATATGAGATTGGTATCTTCAACCTGCTCCACTGTAAATTTAGGGAGATAAGGTTTATGGCTTTAATCTGCTCTACTGTAACTTTAGGGAGATAAGATTTGTATCCCATCTTCAATCTGCTCCACTGCAACTTTAGGGAGATAAGATTGGTTTATTTTTAACCTGTTCCACTTCAACTTCAGTGAGATAAGGTTTGTGGCTTTAATCTGCTCCACTACAACTTCAAGGAGATAAGATTTGTTGTCTGTCTTCAATCTGCTCCACTGCAACTTCAGAGAGATAAGATTGGTTATCTTCAGTCTGTTCCACTGTAATTTTAAGGAGATAAGGTTTTCTATGATCAGCTCTATTGCAACTTCAGAGAGATAAGGCCTACAATTTATAGCTTCAATCCGTTCCACTGCAACTTTAGGGATATAAAATTCACTATCTTCAGTCTACTCCACTGCAACTTCAGGGAGATAAGACTTGTAACTTCAACCTGCTCCACTGTAACTTTAGGGAGATAAGGTTTGCTATGATCTGCTCTACTGCAACTTCAGAGAGATAAGATCTGCAATTTATAGCTTCAATCCGTTCCACTGAAACTTCAGGGAAATAAGATTCGCTATCTTCAGTCTGCTCCACTGCAACTTCAGGGAGATAAGACTAGTAATTTCAACCTGCTCCACTGCAACTTCAGGGAGATAAGGCTTGCATCCCACTGCAACTTCAGGGGTATAGGATTAGTGGCTTCATTGACCTGTTACACCATTCACTGGGTAACATGACCTGTAAAATCCATTTCATGGGCCTATTTATGCCAAATGATTAGGATCTCATGATCAGAATGAATCAAATGCTCCTAACTAGATGTGTATGAATGATATTTTCATGAATGTAGAATGTCATTTTTTGAGAATGATCCCTTTTTAATGCTTAGGTTGCCATTGTTCGTCGTTCATCAATGTTCTATCATTGACGTATTACACTGCATTCTTGCTCAGCTGTTATCTTTGACAAAAAACCTAAAAAAATAGTCACAATTTAGACTATTCTTTCCCAAATATTTCCAATTCATAAATTTGGTTAGTTTTAAATAATATTCCTGTTTCAAGTTCTCGTACCATTTAGAAGCTTTTAGAGTAATATGCAGAATTCCTTTTACTTGAATATTATTAGTCCATTAATTGTTACTTCAATGAAAAGAAGCTTGAAAAAGATTATCATAATGGACAAGGTAAAATTTTATTGAGAGCAAAGCTCAAAATGAATAAATTAATCAAGATAACCAATTTTGCTAAGATGCGAAATGAATAAGATGAAAACAGGTGCCCCAGATATCGTAGCATCAGCTTTTCCGCACAAACTTCTTGAGGACCCTTTTAAAATTGATATGTGTTTCGAAGATTCAAAATGCTTTGTTGATGCCCCAAGATGTAGCATCCCTCCTTCTTGCTAATTTAGGCATAGTAAGACTACCACATGCTCCACCTTTGATCAAAATTTGAATTGCCCTTTTCTTTGGTTTTCAATTCAAAACCCCTTTGGTCTTAAACCGCCCTTTGCGGGTTTTCGCCTTGGCCTCTTTTTTTTTTATGAAACAGTTTTTGATTGAATCTAAACTCATAGGATTAGGCAAGTCCTTGTTATCCTTCACGGTTAAAATCAACACTTTTCCAGATAAGGCCTTCCACATAAGGTCTTTTCCAGTTTGGCATCCACTTTCTTCTAAAGTCCTTTTGTATGGGAAGGATCTTCTTTAATACCAGATCCCTTTCATGGAATTCTCGAGGACGAACCTTTTTTGGTGAGCTCGTATCATTTGCTTTTGGTACATTTGACCATGATAGATAACTTTGAACCTTTCTCTTCAATCAGGATTGGATTCAAAAGAAACTCGGAGAGAAGGAATCTCGACTTCAATGGGTAAAACAAAGATAAGCCAAAGAGAAAGGCGTTGCCTCGGTAGAGTTTTTTTTACCTCCACTGTACTGTTCATTTTGGGGCAATATGGTGTTAATCTTGAACAGACTGCAAACTTATGATATCGTGCTGTTGTTTAAATTTAGTGCATTGTCAGATATGATCCTTTTTAGCATTTCATACCGACATATGATTTCTTTTCTTTCAAGAATTTACTGACTGTCGACTTTGTGACATTGGCATATGAAGCAGCTTCCACCTACTTAGTGAAGTAATCGACGACCACAAAGATGAATCGATGATCGCCAGAAGCTTTTGGCGAGATCGGTCCAATGACATCCTTGCCCCACATAGAGAAAGGCCATGGATTCTATTAATTCTTTGTAATGTAGGATCTATTTCTCATCTTGTTCTACCATCCTTAACAAATCAGGAGATAAGTTACAATCTCAGTCATCTTTAAAATCCTGTGGTCCCTCTGGACACATATCTTGCTCAAAAGAAAGTTCTGAGTCAATAGTAGTGTCGCCCATATCATTGATATCTGGAGACCTGTTATAGGGACGAAGGAAGATCACAAGAAACTAAGAATATTTATCTGTATATTATGATGATGAATGAAATGGAAACAATAAAAGAATATTTGCTTAAAGTGAGAAATAAAGATGCGTTTTATTGAAATAAATATGTTGGACATAAGCCTATCTCACAAAAAGATTCTTATTGCTCCTAGGCTGAGAGCAATAAGCGTGTTTTGGACATTACTACGAGTTAGGTCTAAAAAAATCAGGGATCTCTTCCACAATCCCATTGTTCAAAACACTACCAGGTGTATAAGGGTAAATGCCCGATAAATTCTCTTTCCTGGCTCCCTCTTCAGATACGGTGTTAACGTTCAATTTCCTCAATATTCTTTTTGGGCCTTTGACTTCTTCAAGGGATTCCAACTCTTTGTTATCCATTAAGCTCTGCACCAAAGCTTTGAATTCAATGCACTCTTGGATTTCATTACCTTTTTTAACGTGGAACTCACAGTAGCTCCTCATCTCTTTTGGTCTCTTATCTAAATTCTGAATGATTAATCTCATGTCTATCATTTTTTTAAAACTCATTTCAGTGGGGTATTTACTTCTGCATCATTGGTTTTGGTTCTCTTTCCTCCACTTTCAATTATTGTGTTTACTTTTAGGTCTGGATGACTCGGTAACAAATTTCCTGCCACATTAGGTCCTGATGGATCGCCAAACTTCACGATGCCCATCTTGATGAACCTTTCAACTAACTTTTTAAATGTAGCACAGTTTTCAATTGAGTGTCCTGTTATTCCTGCGTAGTATTTGCATTGGGCGTTCGCATCATACCATTTTAAGAATGGAGGTTGCACAGGTTCCGAGTAGAATGGAGATACCACATGCGCATCAAACAGATTATGATACAGCTCTCTATATGTCATCGGGATGGGTGTGAACTGGAGTCTTTCTGTGTTTGGCTTTGAGATGGATTCTTTCCTTGAAAGGCTTTGATAGCTAGTGGTTACAGCCCTCGGCTGGCCTACAGTGATTGATTTGGAATACCTTTTATTATACATGCTCAGGTTATTCATTTCATTTTTCTTGTTCTTTGGGGTTGATCTTTTGACGATTCCCCGTATATATCTTCCCACTTCTTATTGCATTTTCAATTATCTCGCCAAACATTACCATATCTGAGAAGCTCTTCGTAGTGCTTCCCAACATATGGTTAATGAATGGGGCTTCCAGAGTGTTGATGAAAAGCATCATAGTTTCGTTCTCCAGAAGAGGTGGCTGGACTTATGTCGCTACCTCTCTCCATCTTTGGGCATATTGCCTAAAGCTCTCACTTTTCTTCTTTTCCAAATTCTGTAGTGTAATTCTGTCAAGTATCATGTCTGTTACATGGTTGTATTGCTTCATGAAAGCCTGTGCCAAGTCCTTCTACGAGTGGATCTTGGCACGGCTCAACTGGTTGTACCATTTGGTATCCGGCCGAATTAGACTATCTTGGAAGCAATGAATTAACAATTGGTCGTTGTTAATGTATCCTGTCATTCTTCGGCAGAACATTGTGATATGAGCTTCAGGACAACTAATCCTATTATGCTTTTCAACTTTTGGAGTCTTGATTTTTGGCGGGAGTACTAGATCTGGGACCAAACTCTGATCTTTGGCGTCAACCCCGTAATGGTAATCAGTATTTTCCATTACTCTGAGTTTTTCCTCCAACCACCTGTACCGATCTTCAAGTTGTTTTGGCAGTTCCACCCTTGCTTTTTCTATTTCTGTCATTTCGTCTAGATCAAGAACTACAAGATTGGTTGGATTGTTCCCCGAATTGGAACCTGAGCCTATCAGGTAGTTCATTGGTGCCGAGGTACCGGTCTGATATTGTTGGGGTCTGATAGTAACGAGTGCCCCTTGTGTATGAGCGTCTGGTTGGGCCTGGACACTTATCGGGGTAAAACCTGGGGGATAGGTAGGGTCTTCATTATCATCCCCAAGTTGACCACTAGGCTTTTCCTTTTTTCAAGCCCTCCAGCCAGTAACTGCATTAATTGGCTCATCATATTTCTTTGGGATTCTAGCATCTGATCCCTCATGCCTTGTTGAACTTTGGCTAATTGCTCTTGCAACTGCGCTTGCAACTAATATTGCATATCCTTCTACATTTGTTCTAATCTTTCTAATCTTTGATCCATTTCTTTGGTTTTGCGGCGGGTACCGTAACGATATTTAGTTGGTGGATTTTTGTTAGTTTCCAAGGTAACTGTAACAATTTCGATTAATTAGGGTCCTTTTGTGAAATTTAATGCATGCAATGAAATGTAATGTAGACGAATGGAATGACTGCAAAAAGAGGCGTTGATTCTGATTCAATTATATTAGAACAACTTTACTAGAAAACAAATCTCTTTACATAAAACAAATATTTACATATACAGTCTTGCCCTAATACTCAAAGTGAAGACATCGATCTTTTTCCTCATATCCGTATGTTAAGATCGAATCTCGTGAACTCTTCAAATGGGTGCCTCATCTATCTCCTTTTTGCTTGATCCAAGTCGCGACTCATTGTTCACTCATCCTTGTGATGCTCGTTAGCTTCTTTAAGAAAGTTGGAACGTTGGTGGCTCTCGAATAATCTTTGTCAGCTTGAATCCTCTGGCAACGAAGCAAAGTCGTGTACTCATTCATCAGACTATCATCCTTCCCTCGTTACGTTTTCTCGAACCATATTTAGACGACCGCATTGTTTTCCACTTTATCAAGAAATCCATTTTTCATGACAAGCTCTCTATTTAGCAACTGAATGTGAATCAACACCTCTTTTCTATGATGAAAATGCATTGCAATCATAACCAAAACAAAAGAAAACATGTCAGTACAAAAACATAAAAAACAAAAAGATCCCCTATTTGGATGACCACTAGGGTTTTGGCGTGGTTCTACCTAGGGTAGGCTCTGAGGGCTCATTATATGCAGTTTGGTTCTAAAGTAAGGGTACTTGAACCGACAGATTCCTCAATCCTCACTCGTTATAAGCTCATATGGACCGAGTTCAGTTTGGGGGAATACATTTCCCTATGGCTATACGGAGATGAAAATCTCATGAAGACATAGGTACGGATGTATCCCAAAAGTGATCTGCTATCCTATACGAAGGTGAAGACCTCATAAAGGAATAGTTTTTCACTCCCATTTAAAAGGGTAAAATCGACTGATTATGCGGTGTAATATGTAGAGATTAAAAGACTTGAACCAATAAAGCAAACATATCAAAATGATGTAGACCATAAATATGAAATGCAATGAAAGGATCGTAAATTTAACCCCAAATTATCAATTTTTGACAAAAAGAAAAGAACTAATAAACTCGTGGCTTGACTTTCTTATTTGGTCCCTAGTGGAATCGCCAAGCTGTCGAAACCATTTTTTTGAATCTGGTCAACTTTTTATTTGAAAAAAATGAAAATGGACATGGGAGTCACCACCAATCCATTTTGATGAGGTGGGATCGGGTCACCTCAAAAAATCATTGTTTTAATAAATCAAACCGTTTATTAAAAACAACCACTTTTCGAGGTGACCCGATCCCACCTCATCAAAATGGATTGGTGGCTACTCCCATGTCCATTTTCATTTTTTTTTCAAATAAAAAGTCGACCTGATTCAAAAAAATGGTTTCAACACCCCACATAAGTAAGTTTTTCAAATTGCGTAACCAACTTCTGTGTCCATTTTTATTTTTACTCTTTCCATTGTTCATCTAGTTGCAACTGAACTTACAACCAATAGTCGAACTCAATAAATTCTTAATTTTAAACTTCCTCTAAATCATTATTCAAAATAGTTGACTCCTTGTTTAGTATTAAAAAGAAAGTATCAAAACAACTAAAATTAATCAAAGAAACACAACAAACATCAATAGAAATTTAATGTATTCAGTAAAGGTTTCGACTCCCCTCCATTACTTTTGTGTCCATTACTATTAAATACAAGTGTAATCATCATTCAAAAGTATTATAACACCCTTCACCTGACTCAATCGCTAAGTTTGAGTTATAGGATATTATAATTGTGCCTAAGCAACTACTGTGAATTATACTATAAAATAATCATTCAATCATGAAATTAAATGGTAAACACATTTACATTATGAAGGATTGTCTTCTAGATTTCGTGTTGTGAGGACTAATTTTAATCATATTTAAAAGAAATGTTTATTCAACCCTAAAGGAACTAGAATGGAAGAAAGCTCTGAATGAAAAAGCATAAGGCTTCGGAAAGAATTAGACTTGGGAGAGTAAGACTTCCCACTAGACAAAAGAATCTAATAAGATGAAAATGGATATGAAGAAACAATTTATTTTTGCAAGAAGAATTACGAAACAACAAAAAAACAAAAGTAATTGGTTGCAGGTTGGTTTTCATCTACATTTGCGGGGTTTTGTTCAAAGTGAAAATTCATTTATCTTTAATCTTTTGTGAACAATTATTTAAATCTTACCACTCATTAGTCTAGCAATCTCAGCACCTGAGATATAGGTTTCTCTCCACTAAGGAAGCGTTCAGTGTTTTCCCATGTTATGGTTCAAATGAAATATGATTGAGGGGAGCGTTTGATGTACTGATACTTTCTTGGGATAAGTGTAAGGATACTTTACAAAATTATCCTTATTAAATAAAATATAATATTAATGTATTTCAATATTTTCAATCATTTTAATTTTTAACAAATATTTGAATTAGTCCACAATGTTATGATTTCCTCACAGTTTTGGTTGAATTCGTTACATGAATACATTTGAAAAATTACTTGTATATTAACTCAAGATTGTGAATGTGTAAATTTTGTAAAATTTTCCTCATTACATTGTAGATATAAATTCAAGTGTATTCATATATTGCATATATATATGGCTTGAAATTATCTTGATACTAAGATTTAATATTAATGAAAAACGATATTTTAAAAAATATCTATAACAAAAAGTGTATTTTAAATAAAATATTTATAACAAAAAATATAGTAGACAAATGTCTTAGCAAATCCTTTTTACTTTCCATCAACATGGCAAAGTAATTTCATATCTGTTATCAAGGAAATCACTTTCTATTACTTGTAAGAAAGTAATTCCCGTGAGAATATTACATTCTAAAGAAAATAAATTAATTTTTGCATACCAAACATTTGAATCATATTCCAACCAATTAAATTTCATGGAAAGTAATAAATTTCAATCACACCAAACACCCTCTAAGCTTTCCCTGGAAATGAAGTAACACGCTTATTTTACTAACAAAATGCACTCTCAAACACAAATCATTCTCCTTAATTCTATCTTATACAAACCCCTAATATATAAAAATTTTAAGCTTGCTAAAATACCTATCAATTACATTCAAGATCCTGCTAAAATAGTCATATAAAAAGGTTTTACAAGTATCATAATAAGTTTAGGATTATTTAGACATTTCTAAAGTGAAGTGTAGGATTATAAGTCTTCAAATCATTCAAGCCAATCCTCACAAAACAAAGATATGATTTGCTTGATCTAGATCGATTCAATCTTCAAAGATTTGTTCCTCCATAAAATCAATCTTCGGGCCAACAAATGCCCATAATATTAGTAAATTTATGACCCAACCATTTTTGGTTGAAAAGATTGTTAATTCCAAATAAAGCAAGTAATGCAACTCGAGAAATTAAAGGCATAGTTGTAACTCTTTGTTGTAATTGTGACCATAACAACTTTCAACAAGGCTTCCTTATACAATATTCAAACTTCAATACATTATCATATGCTCAAATCTCATCAAATCAATTATACTTAATATAATGATATAAATGATTAAAATAATTCTTCATAAAGTCATCTCATATCTTATTATGATTGCATATCATAGTGTATAAGTAAATCGCATTAGTATTCTTGAAAAGTAACATTACTTAGATCCAATCTTTTCTCCAATTATAATCTCGAGATTAGCTATATAAAAATCTCAAAGTTATATAAACAAATAGTTAAGATAGATCGGTCAAACATGCTAACAAATAAAATAAATTATAAAGTCTTTTGCTACTTTTATTATTTTCTTTTATTTTATACCTTATTATAATATGCAGGGTTTCTGATATGAAACACATTTCAAATTCTAAAATTCGAAATAAATCTAAACAATAAGGATATATCGTTAATTAGAGGTGTAATTGGATTGAATAGAATTTAAATACTTTTAAGTTCGAGTTCAATTTAAGCTTTTAGAGTTTGATATTCGATTTGAGCTTGATTAAATATTTATTTTTAAATTCAAGCTCGACTCAAGATATAATCAAATTACTCGAGTTTGAGCTTGATTAAGCTCATTTACCAAATTTTGTAGTCAAGCTCAAGCTTGGTTAAATAACTAAGCTTAGAGTTAATAATATATATTAAGAGTAATAACATAATTTAATAATATAAAAATATGACAAACTCAATAAAGTTCACAAGTCGTTCAAGTCGAATATTACTAAGCTCAAGGTCGGCTCGATTGAGAGTTTGAGTTCAATTTTATTTCAAGTCAAACTTAAATAACCTATGAGCAACTGTGTCTCATTTACACCCGTATTGATAACTAAACATTCAACCTCATCATCATTATCATCATCATAATAATAAATTAGTAATATCGTGCAGGACAAAAGCAAAGGTTAGAATGAGCAAGACAAGAATAATGGCATATATTAAACCGAGTTTGTTTACAAATACAATTCCACCAACAAATACATACTATAAATTATATATATAATCGAAGTAAGACTCAATACAGAATCGAATATCATAATTTATCCAAACAAGGTACACACATAATAGTAGAGATGAAGTCATAAATTATTTTTGAAGGTTGAAATTGAGTTATATATATTTTAAAGCTAAAATGCAATTTCATCACCCACATAATAGATTGGAACCAGTGATTTATGTTTAAATGAAATTTCATCAATATTATTATAACATATCAACTTGAATTTTTAAAAGAAAGGGTAAACTACACCTAAGGTTATTAAATTATTAGTAAGTTTATATTTTGATCATTCAACTTCAAAAGTTACAAAATGATCACTGAACTATTTAAAAGTTTTCATTTAAGTCACTGAACTATTCGAAAGTTATTATTTAAGTCATTGGGTTGTTAAGCCATTTTTTTTAAGTTTGATTAGTGAGCTTCAGTGATGATTTGACAATTGGTACGGTAGATCAGTACCCATCAACGAGTAAAAAAACACATCTTAGATCCAAGTCAATATGATTATTAGTGCTGAAGATCGAAGAAGAAAGTTGTTTGGATTTTGGTTCGCAAATTTGTAATGTTCAAAGTTGTTCCATAAAAAATTAAATTATAAAAGAAAAGGAGAATGAGAGCTTTTGATTGCGCAAATGGTGGACTAACAAAGAAAGCCATACAATAACTATTTTAAAAATCTAATAACTTAAATGAAGATTTTTGAATAACTCATTTACCATTTTATAACTTTTAGAAATTAAACGACTAAAATGTAAACTTACAAATAGTTTACTGACTTTGAGTGTAGTTTACCCTAATGTTATTATCAAATCTTCAACTCGGGCCCACTAAATGCTTGAATTGCTATCAAATCTATAAAATTATTTTCATACTAATAACTATATATAGTATATATTAATTTTTTTTAAATAACCTCATTATAGGTTTTGTTCACATTTAATCTTCATATATAACACAATGTCTAGAATTACTCATAACTTCTCCCTAACCCATAAATAGAAGGATAATGCGTTTCAAGCATGAACATTGTTATCAATATAGGAGGACGTGGGTTTGAATGCGCTCAGTCGAGCTAAGACTCAATCTGCTATTATATATTAAATTTAAATACAAAATTATTATTAAATATAATAATAACATAATGTTTGAAATGGCCGTCCAAAGTTCGGCTAATGCCCATTGATCTCAAACATGTCTAATTAACCGAATCCAAAAAGTAATTAAAAAGGAAAAAAGAAAAAGGAATCTTTGATTTTTTTATTTTTTATTTTATAAATTAAAAGGAAACTTGAAATGGACAGACAATTATCACATTACTCGTTTGAAAAATGGAAAAGCTTTGGCACCGAAAATTAAGGAGAGAAAGAAATTAGATTTGGATTTTATTTTAAGTAAAATTCTATATATAAAGAATCTCCTTTTATATATATTTATATATTCTTTTTCAAACTCGAAACTTCTAATTAATTATACTTAATTATAGTCGATTGAGTCTTAGTTTTATTGGCATCGACATTGTTATCAGTACAGGAGGACGTGAGTTTGAGTGCACTGAAGCACATTATCCTCTTATTCAAGGGTTGGGGAGGGGCTATGGGTAATTTTAAGTATTATATAAAAAAAAAAGCATATATGATAAAGAACCTATAATGGGATTAATGTTAAAAAATTATACTTAATTGAGAAAAAAAAAGATAATCAAGGTGTCCAAATTTATTCCATAGCCCATAAATTTTATGACTTTATGACATCAAGCTAACATTAGAGTTGCTTATTGGATAGACCCGTCCTATTTAAGAAAACTTGTTTTGCTGTCTAAAAATTAAAAAAATATTAAAAATATCTTCTTATATTAATATCTCATATATTTTTATAATTAAATTTAAATTTTAAAATATTTTTATCATATAAATTGAACTCGAGTTGAGTCTGCTCAAGAGACAAATTTTTTATCCTAAGCCTGGTCCAAGTAGGATTGAGCCTACTGAGTTAAGAAGCTTTCCAACCCATAGAAAAATCTAGCTAGCACTCGATTATGATCATAAATATTGATCATTTTATATTGGTATAAATTTTAAAATTATACATGAATTTTAATTTGGTGCAATCATACAAATAAAATTTTGATTTTGATTCAACTGTACACTTTTAAATAAATAAATTTATTTATATATATTATATAAATATAAATACGTAAATGCGAAATACTTGTATATTACTAATTATGTTAGTAATTTGTGAAAATTGAATTCAATAAAATTACATAAAATCAAATTCATATATAACATAGAACCCAAGTTGTGGTCTATTGGTCCGATATTCACCTTCTCCAAAATTAACTTAAATTCAATTATTGTACCAAAATAAAAATCATATAACATTGCACATATTTTGAAATTTATCTTTCTATATTTAATTATTTAATTTTAAACGAAGGGGTCCAAATCAATGAACTATTTTTAAAGATAAACAATGATAAATAATTCCTTTTTCATATTTTTATGATTTTTTTAAAGGAAAAATTATTAATTTGTTTGTAAATACAATTCAGAAAAATATAATAAGCACTCGTCGTAAATGATGAAAAATAAAATTTAGGATAAACTATAAAAATAGTCACTTTTGTTTGTCTCGGATTACGTCTAAGTCACTTATGTTTGAAATGTTACGTTTTAGTCACTTATATTATCGTTTTGTACGCAGTGGTCACTCTACCGTTAAACTCTGTTACCTCCCTGATGATAGTCCTGCGCGACAGCCCAAATGAGTTTTAAATGCCAACTTGAATGTCAAGTTGCTGGGATGAAAATAGGTTTTTAATTAAATACATTTATTTTGGACTGTAACATACGGCATCTAAGTTGGCATTTAAAACCCATTTGGACTGCCACGTAGGACCCCGTAACAGACCTTAATGGTAGAGTGACCACTTCGTAACAAAACGATAACATAAGTGACTAAAATGTAATCTGAAGCAAACAAAAATGTCTATTTTTATAATTTACCCTAAAATTAGTATTTATTTACATTATACCGGCTAATAAATATTTATAGTGGAGAAGGCAACATTTTTAAGATTTCATCCATAATAGGCGCTGAAATTGAAAAGTCAAAATTAATTTTATTAATCATTTTTTATTTATTAAGGCAAGTAGGTAACCACGTTACATTATGGGACCTAGTTGCCCACAACATAAAGCTGTGTGCTGCTGAGTTCCTATTCCCCTAACAAATATTCGAATATTTTTGTACTAAAAGTCAAATTATATTTTACTTAAAATTTGAGTAAAATAATTTTTATATATTAGATTAAAAAGTAAATTGATTATTCTATTAAAAATTTCATCTATTTTTACTGTTAAAAACTGGTTATTATATGTCAAAATGAGATATATATACCTATTTGTTTAATTAGTCTATCAGTCATATCAATTTTTATTAGTAGAAATAAATGTAATTTTATTTACTCTTTAAATAAAAAGAAAAAACGCAACCCGATTTCTAATACAAAGATTTCTTTCTTTCATAATATTAAAAAAATAACTTTTCCATCCCAGGTTTTCTTTTAATTCTCTATAGAATTAATTGGATAATAATATTTTTTATTTATTATTAATGTATTGAACATGAACACTTATTAGTTTTCAAACAACTTTTAAGACTTTGGTTAGTCAACTCCAAGAAAAACCTACAACACGTTAGTCAAATAACTTGTGTTTCAAAAAAAAATATATATAGAAAATACATAATTCTTTTTAAGTAGATAAAATTTTGAAAAAGTGCATTAGAAGTTTTAAGTGTGTAATTTTTTTATAAAATATTAAAAATATGTTTGTAAACATGTTACCTTTAAGCCTTGATTGGTGGTTCGAATACTGGGGCACTTAGGTATATTTATTATTATTCACATACTCCATATTGATATTTTTCTCGAGTCTTACAAGTATTTATCTCTAATAATTGAGGTGTCTTCCTTCGTAAACTATGCAAAGCTCTCTACGGAGGTTGAAGACAACCTCAAAACAGAGACAATACTTTCGATTGTAGAGGTTTAGATCGACTGGGCGACAATTCAAATATTACTCTAAAAATAAGATTCTAATAATCAGATTATCAAATTAAATTATAATAAAAAATACCCACTAATTATTTTTTTACATTTACACCCATAGTGAGTGCCAAATATCAAGTAGATTTATTAATTAAGTTGATTTTTTTTTCTTAATTCATCAAATAATAATAAAAAAATCTCCCATTTCCCAATATATTCTTATATATGCTACAAATAAGACCATGTGAAGATCAAGCTTATACTCGAACAAATGCCCCAAGAAAATATCAAACACTACAATGCCGAATCCAATGCGTCCGTACCTTATTCTATCCGTAGTTTTCTTCTTCAACCTGTATCATTCAATGGCGGTTCCAGATCCTACTCATCAAGCCCTTCTTCAATGTTTAACCCAATCCATTCCCACTGACACAGCTTCCTCCATTATAGTCTCTAAATCCAACCCTTCATATACTTCTGTTCTACGTGCTTACATTCGAAACGCCCGTTTCAACACTTCTTCAACCCCTAAACCACTCATCATCATCACTCCTTTAGATGAATCCCATGTTTCCGCCGCCGTTATTTGTTCCCAAAAACTTGGGTTTCAACTCAAAATCCGTAGCGGCGGTCATGATTATGAAGGGTTGTCTTATGTTTTTGATAACCCCTTTTTTGTTCTCGATATGTTTAATCTCCGGTCAATAACGGTTAATATGGCTGATGAAACAGCTTGGGTCGGTGCTGGTGCTACACTCGGTGAACTTTATTATAACATTTGGAAAAATAGTAAAGTTCATGGTTTTCCGGCGGGGGTTTGTCCTACTGTTGGCGTTGGTGGTCATTTAAGCGGTGCTGGGTATGGTACTTTGATAAGAAAGTACGGTTTGTCGGTGGACCATGTCGTGGATGCTAAATTAGTCGACGTGAACGGAAAAATCCTTGACCGGAAAACCATGGGGGAGGACCTTTTTTGGGCTATAAGAGGCGGCGGAGCAGCCAGTTTCGGCGTTGTTTTATCTTATAAAATAAAACTCGTCCCTGTACCGGAAACCGTCACCGTTTTCAGAATCGAAAGATTATTAACTGAAAACGCCACCGATATAACATTCAAATGGCAAACCATTGCTCCGACGACCGACGAGAATCTGTTCATGAGAATGCTTTTACAACCGGTGACGAGAAACAAGAAAAAAACGGCGAGAATCTCTGTAATCGCTTTGTATTTGGGAGATTCCGATAGTCTCGTATCTCTTCTACAAAAAGATTTCCCGGAATTATCCATCGGAAAATCAAACTGTAATGAAACAACATGGATCGATTCAGTTCTATGGTGGGCTAATTTCAATTTAGGTACACCACCGACGGCTTTACTCGATCGGGATCTTAACGACGCCGGTTTTCTAAAACGAAAATCAGATTATGTTCAGACCCCAATCCCTAAATCTGGGTTAGAATCACTTTGGCAAAAAATGATCGAACTCGGCAAAGTCGGGATGGTTTTCAATGCTTACGGCGGCAGAATGGACCAAATCAAACCCGATGAAACGCCGTTCCCCCACCGTGCCGGAAACCTGTATAAAATTCAATACTCAGTGAACTGGGATCAACCTGGAAGTGAAGCAGATAAGAATTTCACAACTCAAGCTAAATTACTTCATGATTTTATGACACCGTTTGTGTCTAAAAATCCAAGGAGTGCTTATTTCAATTATAGAGATATTGATGTTGGATCTACTAAAAAATGGAGTTATGAAGAAGGGAAAGTTTATGGAGAAAGTTATTTTAATGGGAATTATGAAAGATTGGTTGATGTGAAGACTGCCGTTGATGCTAATAATTTCTTTAGGAATGAACAGAGTATACCACCTCGATCAAGTAAGATTTAGACACCCAATTTAGCAATTGTTTCCCAACATTTATGTATAACATAGTTTTTCTTTCTTTTTCTAATAATACAATGTTCTCGAGGGGTTTTATTGGTAATAATTTATTTTATATTTTTCATATGTTCGGAATTCATGGGCGTCCCTTTCGACAATGTGATTTTCAAGGTTCGATTCTACATTCTTCTTATGGAAGTGCAACGTGCATTATCACTGCCGTCAATACTTGTTGGTATTATATAGTTTTTATATTTAGCTTATGTAGTGATTTGTTTTAAACAGGTAAAAAATTGTGTAGTAGCTAATATGATGTAATACATATAAAATGACAAAATATTCTTATTGTAATGTTTGTCATTTTGTAAAAGGGGTAAGGTTTTTTTTTGTGATTTTTTAATTGAGGTAGAATCCATGAGTGATACCAATTCAATCAGTTTTTTTTTTAACTAAGAAGGGTAAAAGCTAATCCATTGCAATCAATCTAGGAAAAGATAAATTAGTAACATCTTCATGCAACACATTCAAAGCAAAATCAGGAGGTTGAGACCAAGAGGAAAATCCAATAATCATTCCTCCTCGACACAACAGGTCTCGAATGGCATGAATGACATACAAATCTAGCTGTTATATCATCATAGTACCCTTAACATGATGCAGCGCTTCCAAACAATCTGTTTCTAACAACACATCACGACAAACATGGATTATTCCGAAACATTATCAGGATTATCTAGTTGACAAGTCATTGAATCAATCCATTTAGACAACGACCCTGAAGATTTGGCACGACCTTGTTTTTTCCGCACTTCAAACCCGCGCTTGGTTATCTCATGCTTAGACGTATCAACCCTCCTCATTGCATGCAAAAGATCTTTTGAAGAAGAAGCAATAGAGTAGCCCACGTGATGGGCCTGACCCACTAAGGTGTTGTCGTCCTCAATGATCACAGTTGTGTGATTCGATTCTAGTAAGGTAGTAGCACTAATAATGATCAGATTGAAACTAGGTGAGACTTGAGGCTCATTTCCCTTACTTTCTCCTACCCTCACTTACTTGGACCGGTCTTTCTCAAGGATAGATTTTGACTCTTTTTCATTAGTCTTTGTGATTGTAACACCCCAAACCCGGTCTAAACGTTATGACCGAATCTGGCGATGTCACATTGTAACACCCCTTATTCGTATTCGACGCCGGAATAGGGTACGAGGCATTACTAGAAGGCAAACATATGCATACGTATTAAACTGAGTTGAAAATTTTCATCCGAATTAAAACTTTTAAATTATTAACGTGCTTTTATAGTTCTTTACAACATATCCTCAAAATATTATATTCATAACAAATAGGGCCTACGAGACCCGATATTTACTCATGTAATTCAAAGCTTTATTTCCATTTCATTCAATTCACAATTTCTCATGTTCACAATTCAAATCAATTTTTCAATCCAATATGTATATATATATATTTCAATCATCTAAGAATATAATTCAAGTTACACGAACTTACCAAGCTAAATTGCAGAAATAACAAAATTTAGGGACATTTTGGTAATTTTTTATTTTCCTCGAATTTACACCCAATCTTGATATAAATTAATATTTCATTCAATTTATGAATTTAAATAATAAAAAAATTCATTTCATGCAATTTGGTCACTTTTTGACATTTTTACAAATTTATCCTTAAAATATTACTCTTATTCAATTTAATCCCTCAACCTAAAACATGCAAATTAGCCATTTTTAATGAAAACTCATGCTAGTTGAATAATCATATATTTTCCTCCTCCTCCTCTCCATTCCACATCCTTAATGTATATAACATGCTTATATGTAACATTAGCTATAATTTCACTATTTATTTATTTGTTCATTCAAAGTTGTCCACTTAAGTCATTGTCACAAAATTATTTATATCTTGAGCTATGTAACTCCGAATTGAGATCCGTTAATTTTCTCTGAAACTAGACTCACATATCTTCTTACTATAAAATTTTCAGAATTTTTGGTTTAGCCAATAAGTACAGTTTATTCTTTAAAGTCATCCCTGTTCTGCTGTCTGACAGTTCCGACCCTTCTTCACTAAAAAATAATTATCTCCTCGTACAAGATTCGGATGATGTTCCCGTTTGTTTCTATTGAAAATAGACTCATTCGGAATTTTAAATTTAAGCCCATAATTATTTTTCTCCAATTTTTTTATAATTTTCCAAAGTCAGAACAGGGGAACCCGAATTCATTCTGACCTTGTCTCACAAAATTTATTATATCTCATAATTTACAATTCAATTGCTTACATCGTTTCTTATATGAGAAACTAGACTCAATAAGCTTTAATTTCATGTTTTATTCATCCTCTAATTCGATTTCCACAATTTATGGAGAATTTTCAAAGTTAACTTACTACTGCTATCCAAAACTATTTTAGTGCAAAATATTGATTACTAAGTTTATAACACTCTTATTCCCTTTCTCTATAATATTTCCCATCAGTTTTTCTTATTTTCCTTCACTAATATATCAAAAACATAAGACCTTATATAAGAAAACTCTACTATAACATCATTTCCATGCTTTTTCAATAATATCACACTTAAAAATATATTGAAATCTTGATGTTCTTACCTTGTCCTATTGATTTCAATCTTTAACTTGATTTTCTCTCTCCTCCAACTTCTATTTCTTGAATCTAATTTGATATTCTAGCTCCCCATAGTCTCCTTGTTATCTTTCTCTCTTGATGGATATGAAAATTCTTTTGATTTCTAAGTGAAAATGGTGAATTTTTGGTGAAAGGACCAACTTGTAAAGAAAAGAAAGTTTCTTTCTTTCTTTTCTCTTCATACGTTGGATGCATGGGAAGAAGATGAAGATTCTTCATCTTTCCTTCCATATATATACTAAATAGAATAATAATAAAATAATAAAATATCATTTAAAAAATCAAATTAAAATATTAATAAACTAATATTTAATTAATTAATTAATCTAAAATATCACCAACATCATCATTGCCTTCTAGATTTCTCTCTCTTCTAATTGACCATTTTTCCCTTTATAATCTTTAAAAATTTCATCCTTGAGTCATCACTTAATATGGTAAAATTGTAATTTAGTCCCTCAAAATTCTTCACCTTTTCAATTTGGTCCTAATTCATCCATTTTCCTTAGTTTCTAGATTATTCCACCCTTAAAATATTTACACTATTGGTCTATCAACTTTTTCGTATTTACACTTTAACCCCTCAAATTTTGAGTATTTACTCTTGGGCAACAAAACTTTTCTCACTTTTGCGATTTAATCCTTTCTTGAATTAATATGTCATAATATAATTCCCAATGTTGCCATAACTCAAAATTTCCCTTTTTGTCACTTTATTTCCTTATTTTACTATCAAGGATATCTACTTTCTTACTGTAGTAATTTTCGGGGTATTACATTAGTAATTTTCGGGATATTACAGTGATTGGCCCACAATTAATTTGACTTTAACTTGAAACTTGATCAATTAACTCAAATTTAAACCCTATTCAATCTGATTTGATTATTAAAAAAAGTCCAACAATAGTTTAAATCGAACCAAATATCAAATTCGCTTTCATCTAAAAGAACTTCAAAATTATTTAAACTCATAATAACTAAAATTGGAAAACCCAAATGATTTTTATTGGCTTAAGGTGGGTTTGGATGGGCGGTGTGTTTATCTACTATTAGTATAAAAACAGCTATGGCGATAAGATTAGATTCTGTAGCGATACTATAGCATGAGATAAAAAGTAAACTAAATGCACCGCACCTCATCCAATCACCCATCCAAACCCACCCTTAGTCCTAAAATGGTAGAGGAAATTTGCATTGTAGTAGCAAACTAGGTGTAAAATAATTTTTTAATAATATGAATGTGGTATCCACCATATTTATTCTGATTTAAATCTATCACACGTAGATTTTGTTTAGAGTTATTTTGATCTGAACATGTTAATTTAATTTATATTTTATAATGTTTAATTCTACTTATAGTAATTCGAACTTAATATCTTTATTGTTGTTCGTCGGTATAATTGTAAGTATATCCATCTCAATAGACTTCTAGTTAGGTTTTAAAGGAGCTATTGGTTATTTTTCTTCTTTTTTTTATACTTATATTTAAGCTTTTGACTAAGTTAGTGTCACGAAACAATCGTGTATTAATTCAATGAGAAAATTACTAAATTACTAAATGCCAATTTAGGGACTCCCTAAATGCCAACTTGGATGTCATTTATGTGGCAATCCAAATGTAATCCGGAGGGACATATGTGTCACTTTGTCGTTAAGCTCCATTATCTTCCTAAATGCCAACTTGGTTGAGAATAAGTTTTTAATTAAATAAATTTAATTAATTAAAATTTTTAATTAATTGCATTTTGAACTGGAAAAGAAAAATCGTTCGTCTCCTTTTTCTTTTAGTTTTCTTTTCAATTTTGACCCAAAAAACTATTCTCATCCCAGTTGGACATCCAAGTTGGCATTTAAAACCCATTTGGACTGCCACGTAGGATTGTCGTTAGGGAGATAACAGAGCTTAACGGCAAAGTGACTACTTCGTAACAAAACGATAACATAAGTGATTAAAACGTAATATTTCAAACATAAGTGACTAAAATATATTCGAGGCAAATAAAACTAACTATTTTTATAATTTACCATTTTAATAAATATATTTGTTAAATTTTTTCACTCACATGAGTGTCCCATAAATCTAATAATTACATAATCTCCTTCCTTCCTTTTCGTTTTCATAATCATATATTTCCTTAGCCTTAAAATTTTTTAATTAAACCCTAATTTTTTATTAAAAATATCATTAAACTCTTAAATTTTTGAAAATTTTAAAATTTAGTCCCAAAATATAATGTACCTTTGTGTAACCCTTTGTGGAAGACTTTAAATGCGGGCCTTGGCCGGCTGATATTTTTGAGAAGAAGCTTTCAATCCTTAATTAATGACCCAAAAAAGGTCAGATGAAAAGTGACAACCCACGATAATGAGATGCACATGAACTAATACAAACTTGGTGTTTACGGCTAGGCTCCACTTTGACTATTCTCTTATGGTTTAGGTAAATATTTGTTGTGCCAAGTTGGCTTCACTTGTTTTCTCTTCTCCAAATTGCATGCTTGTTATTAAATTAATATAGATAACCATGAGCAGATTGGGGGTTTAGTTTAGCAATGCTAAAATTTTTAGTTTTTAGTTTCTCAAAAAAAAAATGTTTTTGGACTACTTTTTAGCTTGAGAGAAGTACTTTTTCTCTCAAAAAGTAGCTTGCTTAAAAATACTTTTGTCTCAAACGTGCTTTTTGCCTCCCAAAGTGTTTATTAAAAGCAATACTAAACACACCCTAAGTGTTGGTTTGATTGGTACAGTTATTTTTACGATAAATTGAAGATAGCGTGGGTTCTAATATACTTAAGTTTGTACCAATTTTCAATTTGATCAGTTTAAAATTTACGAGCTTTATAAGTGGTTTAGAAAATGTATAAAAAAAATTTAAATTATGGCACATCTATTATGTGGGTGAAAATTTTGTGCAACAAATGTATAAAAAAAACTGATATAAAAGCTAAAAATAACTTTAGTTGAAATGATAAAATTGAAATGGTGGAAATTATAATGTCTTGCGTTCAAATTTTATGATCTTTATTATTTCTACGTATTTTTCTAAATTTATCAAAATATAAAAAAAAAGTTTTTAATGATTTCACAACCAACTGATTGATAGGTAACACTTATTTTTTTTTATATGCTATATATACATATATGAATAACCACATATTATTAATCTTTAATAACAATAAATAGTTGTTACTAACATAAGGAGCAATGATTAAATTCCTTTGTTGACGCCTTAGTGATCTAGCTTCAAAACCTATTAATGTAATTTCCTTTCTCTCGATTTGTAATTTGACATTGTCACCATAATATATATAATGATAAATTTAATTAGCCCTCAATGTTTATACTTTTTGTTAATTTGACTCTTATTCTTATTTTGAGCTAAATTTGACCATTGATCTTTCAAAAAGAGACGAATCATTTTTTTAATAGAAATGCCTACTAAAATATTAATTTTTTAATGATGTTTGTGGCAAACCGTGTGATAGTCTACATGTACTTCTTATTGACATAACATTATTTGTCTTATATGTAATGTCAACAAATAATTTAAAAATTATAATTCAAAAAAATAAAAATAAATAGGTTCATAAAAATTTCAAAGAAATTGGCATGAAGTACACATGGATTTCCATATAGGCTATCGTGTTTAAAAATTTAATGTTTTAGTTGTATTTTCATTAAAAAAGCAACCATTCGACTTTTTTTTGTGTGTGTGCAAAGTTGATGATTAAATTAAACTCTTTTGTCAAATTTAACTAAAAAATAAAAATAAAAATGAAATTGATAAAATATATAAACGTTAAGTGCTCAATTTATCACTATGCCAAATAATAATAATTAAAAGTTTAGCGCCTCAACATTGCAAATCTTTTTGGTAGATAAAAAAAAAACTAGAACCAATTGCAAAATTACTCCAATGCCACGATCACTGCCAAAATCTCCTCGAATGTTATTGGACCATAAGAGAAAGCTCTCTTCATTCATACACTCTAGCAGTCTGTTATAATACCACTCGCCGCTGTCTCCTACACATCTTTTGAATTCTCAAGACTAGATCCCTGTTCAAATGCCCACAAAACTTATCTAAAATGGCTTTCATAACTTGAGCTTTGTTGAAACCATTTTTATTTGAAAAAAAAAATAGAAATCGACTTTGAAAATGGAGTCGCCACCAATATTTTTTAGAGGTGTGATCAGGTCACCTTGAAGTTTTAATAAATACATATTGATTTATTAAAATAACGATTTTGGTCTTCGAATTTTGAAAACACAAGTTCGGAAGTTGATTACGCACGAGGAAGGGTTAGCACCCTCGCAACGCCCAAAAATTGGTACCGAATTGATTGTTTAATGTCTTAGTGCTGAAAATTTGAAAAGATTTTAAAATACGATCCCTTGAAAAGAAAACCTGAATAATTGAATTGGATGATAAGACATACCCATTTCAAGGAAATAAATTGTCACACTCAGTGAGTTAGGGTGCAACAGTTCAATCTTCGAAATTAGGTTTGTCTTTTTAAATTTTAAAAATTCATGCACTTTGAGAATGATATTTGGTTATTTGGGTCAATCGAGAAATCAGAATCCAGTAAGTTAGGGTTCAATTTCTTGACATTCCTAAACACTGAATATTGCCTTTATTTTAAAATTCTTAACTTGAGATAACAAAATGTCATATCCAGTAAGTTAGGATCCAACATTTTGAAATCCTGAAAAGCTTTATTTAGAAATCATATGGCTTTATTACAAAAGAGATACTCGGCTATCTAAATTCATTGGAAAAATTAAACCCCAGTAAGTTAGGGCACAATTCTCTCGAGAACCGTGAAAACCAAGTATTTCGTCAATTTTCGAAATAAGATGATTTTAAATTTTTTAATGAATCATGTTTTTTTTAAATGTAGTAATTAAAAGGCAATGTACCACACTAAGTTCGAATATAAAACGCACACCAATGAATATTAAACAATAAATAAACATAATCAAATATAACAATAACAATTTTAATCATACATTAAGCAAACGTCAACATCAACATTTAAAATCTATTAATCTAAAAAATGTAATTCATAAAAACAACAATGAGAGAAATGAAAATTAGGACTAAAAATGTTTGTAGACAAAATGATAATAAAAAAGAGAGTAATTAATGTGAATATTTGAAACAATTTGATAATGAGACTAAAAAAATGAATAAAATGTTTAAATGAATTTTAAAGATAAATTATAAGAAGAAGATAAAAAATGGATGAATCTTGAAATTAATATACATATATTTTAACCTAGGTAAGTAAAAACTAATGTAAGTAATAATATATATAATAATAATTAGTGTAAAAATCGAAATAAGTAAAATGAAACAGAAAATTTAAAAGAAATAAAGTATTTATGTATGGAAAATAGGTAAAAATTTGTAATTTGAAATTAATAATATATTTTTATATATACATATGTATACTAAAAAAAATTCGAGCTAAATTGATAACTGATTCAACACTGTGGGACTAAAACAACAATTAAACACAAAGGCTCAAAGATTCAAAACCAATTAATGAGAACGGTGCCGTTTGATCTTGGACCAAAATGTGACCAGAATAAAATATATGGTATATATTTAAAAAATTAAAGGAAATCGGATTGCAGCAATACAAAACAAAAGGGGACTAGTTGCGCAAATCCAATTAACCAAAAAAAAAAGCGGATCATGCCTTCGGGTCGGGTCACCATGCGAATCTGAGCCTTCAAACGACGTCGTTTCGAGGCCATTGTATTGGCATCAAACGACGATGTTTTAATCACCGTGCTTAAAGGCTAAAATAACCCTAAAAACCATAACCCTTTCACTAAAAAAACCTAAGCTAAACACTCTCTGCGCCGCTCTGTGAATCGTTCAAGGACTCTCCGAACCTCGCCCAAACTCCGATGACGACGGAGGGAGCAAAGATTCGGCCACAAGGTAAACTCTTAACTTTCTAATTTCCTTCCTTTTATTCTTTTACTTGAATCATGAACCAAACAAGCGTAAAAAAGAAAACCGAAAAAAGAAAAAAATGAAAGATGCAAAGGAAAAAGAAAATCAAATCACCTTTAGAATTCTATTCTTTTCTCTGAATATTTTTCTTGATTTTCAATCTCAATCCCAAGTAAATCGTTTACAGTATTCGAATTGGCTTTTTATAGCCAGAATTGCAAAAATAAAAATAAATAAATAAAATCTAATCTATTATCCCCTCGCCTCTTTTCTGCTGTTTTTCCTTTCGCTACTGTTTGCGTGTGCATTTTGCAGGTACTTAGCCAGCCTGGAGCAACAGACGGAGGCGCACACGTGTGGAGGTGCAGCACGCGCGAGGAGAGCTGTGATTTTCCTTCTGCAGCGACTGAAGGGTTCTAGAAACCCTAAGGTTTCTGGAACACTCTTCCGAAGTGGGCTAATTGGGCTGAGTTGGGTTTTGGGCTTTGAATCGGGTTTAGGTATTGTATTGGGTTTGGGTATTTAATTTAGGCTTAATGTAATCTGGGTTTTGGGTTAATAACTTGTATTGGACTGTATTATTTGGACAGTTTTTATTGGATTTTTAATTTTATTTTTCATTTATTATTATTTCGTATTTATTGGGCCGGGCAAAATGGGTTATTACAAGCGTGATTTGTTTTGACAATAATATTAACCCAATTAACATCCAACGTCAGAAAAAGTCTATCGTAAATTGCTCAAAACTCAACCTACTCTAAATTACATCTCACAATGTTTCTCCCAATTCCCCCACGCCATGTTCGAATGTGAATTTTGTGGTTTTGAGAAATGATTATATGCTAATTATTCTATTAAGTCAACTCCCAAAACGAGATTATCATGCGATAATATATATATATATTGAAATTAATTAATGCCAACGAAAAGAATAGGTTTGAATGTTGAAAACAGAAATAGGAAGGGGCATGTGGGTAGTAGGAGGTGAGTTGGACTTACAATTATTAACGAGTTGCCCCAAATCTTAGCTCAAATTAGATCTTATTGACTCAGTCAAACATTATGCATAGCTCCAATCACTTTGTATTTAGGCAACCATTTATTCAAATAATAATCTAAAGTAATAGAAATTAATAATTTATTTCACTTCTTTTAAATGTATTTTGTTTTTTGCAATGTTAAATGATTTTAAGCATTTATAATTTTTTATCTTTTTTAATTTAATTATAAATATAGTTACATTTTATTTTTAATTTAATTTTTTTTAAAAAGTGCCACAAGTCATGATATAATTGGTTGAGAGTTTTTTTTAACCAAATAAAACATTAGATACTTAAATGAGAAAAATGATATATCGACAAATGCTATGAAATAGAAAATACTCCTTTTGAAAAATAGAGGTACTAAAAATGAAAATATTATAATAAAGGGATTAAATCAATAAAAATGCATTATATAAGGATCTTTTATGGAATTTGACCATTTATTTTATGTTTAAAGATACATACAGACAAGCATGGTTATTCGAATAAGAGCGGATAAACTAGTTGAAAGGAGAACCGAAGGTCCTACCGATACTCAAAAACCTAAAAAAGATTTAATCGATACAAAATTGATTGAATTGATAAAAAATTGATTGAGTTGATTAAAAATTTTCTTTAAATCGAGTTTAAGCTAAATTAAATATTTAATTTTATTGTTATGATTTATAAAATGTATTATTATTATAGCAACAACTATAATTTTTTGGATTACTTGCCAATCAAATAATACAAATTCTATTCTATTGGTTTTAGATTTTTACGAAAAACTTTGAATTTAAAGTTGAGAATTAAAAAGTAAAAAAGACTTCACTTAAATGATTGTGTGATTTCTTTTAGAAATTATGGACATTATTCTAACCATATATTTTATTTATTTAATTGAATAAATATATTATACAATTAATTTAAATTTTATTATTTAAGCATTAATTGATTGAAATGGAAATCGATAAAAATTATAGATCTTTTATAGGGTTAGAATTGAAAAATGAGTGAAACGGTTCGGACCAATAATTAATTGATAATCGTAAACCTGTTAATTTAAAAGAAATTGGAATAAATATCAAAGTTATATATGAACTTTAATTTAATATGTAATGTCATACATAAACTTTGATTTTATGTAATTTTATACATGCAATTTTAATTTGATTTAATTTTCACATGTCGCTAATTAGATTATTGAATTAACATTGTTTTACGTTGATATATTGTATACACAAATACTTATATTAATCTAGTATGAAAATAAATGTATGTACTTAATTCTTTAAATGCGGATGATTGAATCCGGATCAAAGTTTCATGTATACATATAAATCATAATTTAAGTGTTTTTTTTGTGTTAAGTGTACCAAATCAAAATTCATATATCAAATTGCATATCAAACCAAATTTCATGAATAAATAAAAGAAATTCGAAAAAATTGGAGTTGTAATTTTTTTTTTGCCATATGATTTTAGCTTTTTGAAGCCCAATTCCATTTAAGAATCCACTGATTTTGACCCAAACTATTTCTTTCACTAGCTTTAGATCCAAAATAAAATATAAACAAATAAAGCCCATATTCTTCAAATGCTGCTTTTAAATGATCTCCCTTTCACGTTTTGATTTCACATTATATATATCGAGATGAGATACACTTACTTTAATCAGCAGCGGAGCTAGGTGGTTCCTTTAAAATGGAATTTTTTTTTAAAATTTTTTAATTTATAAAATTTTAAATTAGTAATAATAAAAATATATTTTAATTTTAAAAATAATAAAAATTTCATTTAATTCTTTAAAATTATAAAAATATAGGCTATTAAAATGGTGAAATTACATGTTTACTATCGTAAAAATATACAATTTAATTCCAACCTCCCGAATAAATTTTCTGGTTTCGTTCCTGATTCTAATATAAATTAATAAATTCTAATTACATTATTTTATATTTTATCAATAAATCTAAATTCATTTCGCATTAATACATCATGTAGATTATTTAATTAAAATAACCTAAAAAACAACAACTATCTAATGAAAACCAACTATTACAAAAACATAATTAAAATAATAACCGAAATATATTCGAATATAAATCGAAATAAATCTAAAAGTGACCTTTATTAATGCATACCTTTATTTCAAGGGCGAAATCAGAAATATAGTAATAATAGCATGTAATTAATAAAGGTGTCGATTTTTGGACGTCGTGAGGGTGTTAAAATTTTTTTGTGCATAACCGACTCCCAAGCTCAAATTTTCTCTAGATTTCAATGTAGACAAAAAAATTTCTTTTTAAAAAAGTAAATTATAGGTGAACGATCACACGTAGTTAAAAAGATTAGTGGCGACTCATATGTTCTTAATTAAAACTCAGTGCTTTAAAAAACTAAAGTTTTCATTTTTATAAAAAATCATGAAGCCAATTTTGTTCAATAAATGGTTTCGACAAATATTAGTGTCTGTGTGAATTTTCATGATTTATTTTGTTGAAATAAATTTTCATGATTTTGCTAATAGATTAATTTTAGTGTTAATTGAATTTGTTTAATTTTGTTTTGTAATTTGTTAAATACAATAGGATGATTGTGATTATTTTTTAATTTGTGGTGTGTACCTCGCATTTATTAGACGTTTTGCAGACACTTAGAAAGGCGTTTTGACGAACAATCAAAGAAGACCCAAAATAGGTCCGACGTCATGATGAGGAGCATCGGGACGTCGAGACAACGTGACAACATTGAAATGGAAAAGTAGAGACGACGTCGTGACGTGGCATATGGCAGTCACGTTTTTTACTTCAAGCAGGACTGCTTCTCTCAGTTGGACCCTAATTATTTTAGGGATATTTTAGTATGATTAGAACTTTAATCTAAGTCTATTTAAAGGGGTCATTGTATCATTATTTTGATATACCAATCAACATGGGGTTTTTTTAGGGCGACAAGATGTAGTCGCATATGAGTTTTGGTAAGAATTTCGTGGTAACTATGGATAATATTTTGTTCTCAAGTTAAGATTATGTTTTTGGGGTTTGGGTTTGTACACTTAGTACATTTAGGTTTATTTTCTCTATATTGTACTATCGTTTGTTTACTCATTTACTGAAAAGTCGATACCTCCTTTGCCCGTAATTTTTTCCTCTTTGAGGGTTTTCCACATAAAATATTTGTGTTTTGTTCTTCTCGACTTTTACTATCTCGTTGTTTATTCGGGTCGATCTCCAACAGAATTAAACATGAATTTTCATCAATTCAACCCTAAAATTCGAATTAAACATTCAAAAGTTAACATTGTCACCTTTCGATACAAAAATACATAACTTTTTTATCAAATATATGTACCATATTAATATATAAAAACACAAATACCAAAAGAAAAAATATCAAACTTAAGTATCAAGTGACATATTAATCCAAATCTATATATAAAAAAACACATAATAATAATTAATTAATTAATTAAAAGAATAGGTTTAAATCTTACATAGAAATAATATATAAAGGAGCACATGGAACCTAAAATTTTATTAACGAGTTGCCCCCATTTCAAGCTCAACTCAGATCTTATTGATTCGGGAATGTGATGAAGTCAACATTATACATAATCTAAAGTAATAGAAATTGTATAAGAGATTTGCTTTGATCCCTCCTCACAAATTCTATTTAATTTTAGAGTAGATTACAAAAATAGTCACTTACGTATGGTTTAAATTATATTTTGGTCATTAAATTTTAATTTGTTACGAAATGGTCACTAACGTTATTGATTTATAACATTTGGGTCATTAAACCGTTAACTCTCGTTAATGGTGTAACGGTAAACTAACTTAAAACAAAAATTTTAGATCAAATTGCACATTTTAATAACGGTAAGCTGATTTGTGGGTTTGCTGCAAATTAGAAAGGCTTCATTAATTTTAGGAATATGTTTTAAGCCTTCCCACCTTAGTAAACGTTGTTATTAGTTAACCCTCTTCAATCTCCTAGCTGTCGAATCAAATTAAGAATCTTTTTGGATGGGCGGTGCGTTTATCTGTGGTTAATGTGAAAATAGTGGTGACGGTGAGATTAGATACTATAACAATACTGTAGCGTGAGACAAAAAAAAACTAAATACACCGTACTGAAAATAAACTCCCATCCAAAGGACCCTTAAATCATCAACTTCCGACTCCCCCTTACCACTATTCAATGGTCATTTCGTGCTTTCATAAAAAAATGTCATTTCGAAAGGAAGAAATTTGCATAAAAGATTCATCATTAGCATAAAAATAAACAAAAGAAAAAAAAAAGAGAGAAGAAATTGAGAAGAAAACAGAAGACAAAAAAAAAAACATTTTAGGAGGTGGAAAGCCAAACTTCGGTTTAGATTTTAGGGATTTCTAAGAAGTTTTTTTTTTTGGTTGTTAAATCAAGCAAATGATTGGATTTGAAAATAGAATTTTTTTTCTAAGATTTTTTATTTATATATTATGAATTCTTTCATATATTTTAATTATCTTTTAAAATTTTATAACATTTTTATTTTAAAATTTTTAGGTAACGTAGTAAAAGAATATATAGGGATTAGTTGTGCAATTTGACCTAATTTTTTCATCTAATATGATAATTTAACGTGCCACATCAACAACAATTAACGGCTCAGTGACTAATATGTTACAAATCGTTAACGTTAATGACCATTTTGTAACAAATTAAAGTTTAATGATCAAAACGTAATTTAAACCGTACATAAGTAGCTTTTATTTTTTAAGTTTATCCTTAATTTTATAATGTTTGGTTCATGGTACTAAAAGCACATCAAATGCTCAAATTTGGTAAAAGTATCATGGAAGCCATTGTAATAAGAGTTGGATCGCATTTTATTCTCTTTACTAAAAAAATGGGCAAACTAATCCTTGTATGTTAGATCGAATAGTAAAATGGCCATTCTATTAAAAATTTCATCTATTTTTACCATTAAAAATTAATCTCTTTACATTTTTATGAGATACACATGGCACATAATGTGTCACTATTTGGTTATTCTGTTAGTCAAGTTGGTTTTTAGTATTAGAAATGAATGAATTTTTTTAACAGAAAGAACTAGATTACTTTTTTGTTTAATTTCTACGGATTAATTTATCTATTTTTTAAGTAAAAAGAACAAAATGCAATCTATTTATAACCAATAGGTATTTTTATTATTATGATTTTAGCTTTTGAAGCCCAATTCCATTAACAATCCACTGATTTTGACCCAAATTATTTCTTCCACTGGATTTAGATCCAAAATAAAATATAAACAAATAAAGCCCATATTCTTCTAATGCTGCTTTTGAATTCTTTCTTTCTTTCACGTTTTATTTTTTATAGGGGCCAAAATTTAAAAAAAATTCATTTAATTAAAAGCTTAAAATGCTTAATTTTAATGTTTTACTTATTGGAGGGCCTTATATTACAATTCAACCATTTGGTTAAGGGGACAAAGCCTGCCCCCGGCTAGGCCTCTGGGTATAACCAAATGTGACATCATCTATTTTACAGTTTGAGAGAAGTTTGGTTTGAGTCGATAGTGGTATCCAGGCAAAGTTCTCCTAATAATGACATCTTTATAATTAGAACTTGATCAAAATGATAAAAAAGAAATTCGCTTTCACTTTTTTCAATCGCTTATTTCTAAAAAACATTTTTAAAATATAAATAATACATATCGAAATAATTATAATTAAAATCAAATATTACAAAATACAAACCAACTGATAACAAAAAAAATTATTCGAATTGAAATCGGAAAAAAATAATTTTATTTTCCCGCGTAGACTAAAATTGACTTTTATTTTCTTTCTTCCTTTTTCTCTTCTTCAATGCCATAATTTTTTTCTTTATGGACCCATATTCCACCAACCTATGTTGACCTAAATTTTCCACTTTTAAGACTTCCATATATATATTGCTACTTCAACTTCCATCATTGTCTTTGACAATAGTGTATTCAATGTATTGAAATTTCTTCTCTAATGGAAGTTATAATCAGGAATTTTCAAGGCCTATTACTAGTCCAGTAAATCATACTAATTCAACTATCAAGGAAAATTAAATTATCTATTTAAGTTTATTAATATGTTTTTCTTCTTATGATTTTTTCTTTTTCTCTTTTCTAATTTAATTGATGGTAATTGATTTGTAATATCGAATTCAATAACAGTGTGTTTCGATGAAAAATTTTGAAAATCTGAAAATTTTTAAAATGCTAGCATATTAAATTTCATCAAATTCAAAATGCTAGCAATTATAATTTTTTTTTGTTTGAATAAATAATTATCTTTAAAAAAAATAGGTTATTGGATTTTTTTCGAAATAAATAATATAAAAAATATTCTTTATCATTGTATTTGTAAAATTTTATAAATATTTTTAATAAAATAAAAAATTTAAAAATATAAATTAGAATAAAAAATGTTTTTGAAAGTTTTGGTATTTATCTTATAGTGAGATCATGTGTACTAAATGAAATAAAATTATAATAAAATTTGAAAAACCACCTCTGTAGATGGAATTTGGAAAGGGAAATCGAGCTACCAAAATTCCCTCTTAAAATTACTAACGAATTTTGGAATTCTCCAATTTTTTTACCCAAACAAGTAAATTCACTTCTAGAATTCTTTTAACAATCCCATTATAGGTTCTAATTATATCTGTTTTTTTTGATATAATGCCTAAAACTACCCATAGCCCCTCTCAACCCATAAATAGGAGGATAATGTGCTTCAATGCACTTGAACTAAACCTGCTCATGGGTTGGGCTTGGTACAAAGGTCCGCTCGAAAAGTGAAAGGGTTTGAGTAAAAATATAGGCTTAAAAATGTTTTTGGGTAAAAAAATAAGATCCGTTCAGAAAATAGGTCGAGCCTCGAGTAAGCTTTTTTTCTGTCCGAGTCTGATCTAATCCGAATTTGAAAAAAAAAAGCTATTGTTTTGTTGCCATTTCACTATTATATTGCTATTATTCTGTTGTTGTTATTATTTGGATATTGTATAACTCTTATTTTATTGTTAATTTTGCTACTATTTTAGAGGGATTTACTTGTTAAGTTGCACTTATCTTAGTGTTATTTAAGTATAAAGACTTTTTTAATTTTTTTAATTTTTTGGGAAACATTTATTTTAATTTTTTTAGTGTATTTGATGTATTGTATTTTTTTATTTTATTTTTATATAAAAAATAATATTAAAAATTTAATATGGGTGGATCAAATCGGGCTTAGATTTTAGTTTTTTTTATCTGGGTCAGACTTAGGCAAAATTTTAAGCCTATTTTTTAAGTCGAGCCTATCAAATGGGACTAAAATTTTATTACAGCCCGACTCGAACCAGCCAATAATTGCCTCTAGCGTAAAATAAACAATTACCATAATCGTTCTTTACCCATCGCTTAAAAAAATCTATTTGCCTTGCCCTATATCCATTTAGAAAAAAAAGAAGAAGAAAGAATTTCACTTTATTCAAAGTAGATGGATTCAAAATCCACTTAATGTTAGGTTTTACAATCCCTAATCAATGGTTGGGCACATTAATAGGTCACACCCTTTTTATGAGCTTGACCCTTCTTGGTCTGTAGGTGAGTGGGGTCTGGTCCATAGCTATCATGTTCAAGTATATTGCATTTTTAATAAAAAAAATGTGTGTTTAAATTTTGAGAGTATTTCTTTATAAAAGAAAATTTTGAAAGCAACATTATTGAAAAACAAATACAAACTCTAAATATAATCAATAACCGAAAAAGAAAAATTCCCCATACTAATTCCAACAGACCAGCGTACACGCCTCTTATAAATACACTAAACAAATTAATTGCACCCACTAACGTATACGCCACACCCACTTTGCACATTCCTTCACTATGTCTTTCATTGAATGTCCACTAATTATTCATCATAAATCGAGGTTATTAACTTCCCAATATATTGTTTGTGAAAAAAAAGAAGGAAATTAATGATATGAAAAGGTTAAATCCCAATAATGAATTATTTATGTTAATAGGTTAAAAAGGTTTTTTTTTTATACGAAAGGAAGCGAACTGGTTCATTAATTATGTGCCTAGA